>NW_011889325.1:669294-728687 GCF_000151845.1 Pteropus vampyrus | reverse complement strand
GTTTCTTCATTAGCTGTTTCGAGATTTTAAGTGCATAGTCTTATCATATGAAAACAATTTTTCTCTTCCTCTCTATTATGCCTATAATTGCTTTCTCTTGTTTAATTACATTGTCTTAATACCTCCAATGTAGTATTAAGAACCAGTAAAAATAATAATATACTTGACTTCCTCCAGACTCTAATATGAAAGCCTCTAGCATTGCTCCATTAAATAAGATGTTGGATTTGGGTTACTATGTAGAGAGAGAGTTTTAGAAACAACAAAGAACAATACATTCTTATTCTCATGGAACTTGAAGACTTGTTGAAGGGGATACGCAAGGAAACAGCCTATTTTGATAATATAACAACATTTACTATAGGGTTATACACAGATTGTTTTAGAAGTACATTAGGAAAAGCACCTCAGTCTTGGTGATGAGACCATGATGCTTCTTAGTAGAACTGATATTTAAGTTGAGACCACAGGGTAATTAGGAGTTAAATAAAGATGGAGGGAAGAGACTTTCACACATAAAAAGGAATGACATGGAAGAAGTATAGGAGATAAAAGAGAACAAAACTCTATTAGGGAAACTGAAGTTCAGTTTAGTGAAAGGTGAGGATGGAAGGGAAGTAGAGCGTAGACAGAACTGAGTTAAAATAGTAAGTCAGGAAGTTTGAATTTTGTACTAGGGCAATGAGAATTAAACAATGGTTTTAAATGTTTGAAGTAGGGGTTACACTTGATCAATTCCTCCTAAAAGAGGCAACGTATATATTCCTGTCTCATTGGTGTTATGCTTGGCCATCTGGCTTCCTTTGACAATGAGATGTTAGTGGATATGACACAAGCAAAGACGTAAAATGTACTCGTGGTTGAGCAATGTGGTTGAGTTTGTCCTCTTGAAATGTTTTCATTAACTTAAGAAAAACTTGCCTTGAAGAGCCCACTGTTTCGGAACAATAAGGAAAACACAGAGTAGACCTGAACCAAATTTACAGTCTGGAGCCAAGCCTAGGAAGGTGCAAGTGAAATGAGTAAATGCTGCCTTAGCTCACATCTGCAGATGTAATCATAAATTATTGTTATTATAAACCACTGAATATTGAGATAATTTGTTACACAGAAATTTTATGATAATATCTGACCAATATAGAGAGGAAAGCGTAGAAAAAGTAAACCAGTTTGAAGATAATTAAAATCTCCCTGCCAAGGTATAATGGTGGTCTGACTAGGATTATGGCAGAGGAAATATAAGAGGGCATTTTTGAGAGACAGGAGGAGGTATAATTTAAAGGGCTCAGTGATTAGTTGGATATTAGAGTTAGGGAGAGGTAGAGGAGGAAATCATGTCCAGGTTTCTTGCTGGTGCAACTTGGAGAGCTGTGAGACCATTCTGTGAGACACAGACCACAAGAAGAAGAGCAGGACCACAGGTTCTGCTTTGAATATGTTGAATCTGAGCCGCTAATGTATAGCCAAGTGGTAATGTCCTTGACATCTTTCTGTTCATCTATTAAATGAGAAAACATCATGTGCCTCCATCTATCTCACAGGGCTATTGTAGAGAATAAGCAAGATCAAACACACAAAAGGGCTTTGAAAAGAACACACTACTGATCACTTGTGATAATTATTAAAATTAAAGCACTAACACTTTCATTTTCATGCTGCCAGATACAAAAAGCACATTCTAATTTTACTTTTGAAACTGCTGCGTTTGTTGTTAGTCACACATTCATTCTTTTTTGTTTTCTGAGAGAAGGCAGAGCTGATGATCCTGAGAAACAATGTAAACAACATATATATTTTCAAAGACACTTAAGAAGCAGAATTTGGAGACAGAAAGATCCTAGGCCTGGTAGTAAGAAGAGCCAGGCTCTTGTGAGACCTTGAACCAAATCATTAAGTTCTTTGGGCCTCTCCTGCTTCATTCGTGTAAATGAAGGTTCGTACTTGTTGATTTCTAAGATATCTTACTGTTCTCAGATATGTGAAATGATGGATTTGCTTAACATTTTCAGCTTTACTTACCTCCTACTAATGATACTCTTCAAAGCTGATCTGTAATTTAGAAGAGTTTCACATTTGCCTATCTTCACCCATATTAGCTTAGTCTTTATCAGCAACTTTTCTTTTGGAGCAAATTCAGCCAGTCCAGATTGCCTGTTATTTCCCAGGCAGAAAAGCTTATTTTCATCTATGTGTGAGGAATGAGGCTCTAGAAGAAGTTCTGATTGGTTTGCTTTTTTCACTGAGGCAGGATTCCATTTACTGCTTAGTCAAGGTGGTAATGAGGGTCTCTGTACCAGACAAGTGGGCTGCCATCTGGCAAGCCATTGCCACACACTTGGCAGACAGAACCGATTAGGCCCCACATCTCCCCTGAGACCTTGCTATGTTTGGTGGCTAGATGTTAACCCTGCTGAGTCTCCTACAAGAAAACCTTGTTGATTTTTGGGAGAGGAGGAGCACATCATTTCCTTCTGGCTCTACAGAGCTAGGAAAGAATCCAGACTATGGTGGTCTAAGAACAGCTTACCCAGTGAACATTCTGCCCATTATAATATAGGCTAATGCAGAGTCTGCACCAGGAATGGGCAGCTCGATATGGTTAAGGAGGAGTGTTAAAAAACAAATTTCTATTTATAAGAGAAAACCTAAAAATGACTTAAATCCCCACCAATAATGAATTAGTTAAATGAGTCATGTTCTATCTCTGTAAAGGAATAAATGCAGTTTGGAGATTAAGGACATAGAACTTGGGCTTCAGCTGTGGCTCTATTACTTCTCAGCCTTATGATCCAGGCAAGGCACTTGAACTCTCTTTTTCTCAGTTCCTCCATCTATGAATGGAAGATGATAAGAGTTCTACTTCAGTGGGTGTTTGGGAATAGTAAGTTAATATATGTAAAGAGCTTAGAATAGCACCTGGAACATAGTAAATGTTATTTAAGTGTTAGTTCTGAGTTTGACTCTCATCAAGCCATTAAAGACGATGCTTAGGCTGAATTTTTTTGAAGCCACGGGGAGAATTCTCAGTAGGAGGTGAATCAAGCAGCATAACAAAGAGTAGATATTTCATGACTCTCATTCTATATCTATATATGGGGGAAAGAAGAAAATATACAACTATTTTTTCTTAGTTGAGTTTTATTTTCTTCTTATATTCTCTTTCTATTTCCCAAAATTTCTACATGAGTATGTAGTATTTTATAATTAGAACTATCAATAAAAAATTTAAGAAGAAAAAAACCTGGGAAAGTATATTATCTGCACACTTATGAGTCACTTTAACTTTTCTGAGTCTCGGTTTTATCGTTTATACCATAGTCATAGAAATAACCTCACAGGTTAATTCCAAGAAGCAAATGATAAAATTTACCTGAAAGCAATCAGCAATAATAAAGTGTTTTATAATTGTAGTAGTCTTCCCAAGGTCCTCCTTGGGGAGCAACAACAACAAATATATTAATGCCAGAGTCAAAATTAGGTAAAAACTCAGAGATCTTCAGAAATTCATAATAGATAATTTCACTTCTGCAGATGTATTATGTTCTGTTCCAAGCAGGCCCTAAATTCAAGGACTCTTTATGAGAAAGCCAAAAGAACACATTAACTTGGGGATTAGGAAGCCCAAGTTCCGATGTAGGCTATGCCTCTGACATTTTAGGCAAGTCACTTTTATTTCTGGATCCCAGTATTCAAGTAGACCTTGCAGAGTATGGTCTGAGGTCCATTGGTGGGTTGTGAACCACTCAATTATTTATTTTAGAGTTCTTATGTGCAAAAGATCACAAATCCATAGGCTTTTATTTTCTCACAGGACTAAAAGCTAGCTAGTATCTGATTTAGTAGAGGTGATTAAAATTATAAACTAAAAGTAGTTATGGTTGAGTTTACTGCAGACTCCAAGTCAGTATTCTACTAAAACATTTGGCTGTCACTTAATGCTTGGCAGCACTGCAAAACTCCTCTATGTATCCGTTTAATTGCAATTTCTGAAATTTTTTGGAGATGGTACTTTATCAATGAATTGTTAGTTTTGTCTTGATTTGTATCCAGTTTTCATTTGCTACTATTCTTGTTTTTAAAGTACAAATTACTAGTAATTTAAATTCATCATTATCAAGTTAGTTTGTTGTGGATTGTTGATTCTTAACAGAGTACAGTCATATATGTTTCTATCCAGATAGTTTGGGGCTGATAAATTTTTGATATCTGTATGGTTGCACTGGATTTTGAAATTAAATAATCTCTCCCTATAAAATTAAAGCAGACAGGCCCTCCCCCTCCAATATACCACAAATTTCCATGTATGATGACAATAAGCACTATTATGACCATCACTGAGTTAGCCACAGATAGACTAGGTTGACCAACTCAATTGGTGGTCAACAAAGGTGCAATATACAAAATGACCTCACAGTTAATTTTCAGATTGAAAAATTCTACGTTATGTGAAATATATTAATTACCATTAGTACGTGTGTGTCTTAGTATAAATCTATGTTTCTATCTTAACTCCGAATTTTCCTGACTAGTCAATCAACCAAGAAAAGCTCAGGTGTTTGTCACTCACTTTGCCATCCAGAAATCTGCTACTGAGTGCTCCCATTTGAAGTTTCTGGTTTTCTGGTTTCCGGTTATTCTCCTGGTGTTTGCTGTCTTCCACGTCATCTGGGTCATGATTAATTTGATGATCAGAGGGACTATTAGGAGCTGGGGGGTCTTTGCTCATCTGCCTTGCGTTACCAGTCACAGATTTCTGGAGCGCTCTTTGAGTTTCTGCCTTCACATTCTCATTCTCCTTGCTGTGAAGAAACGGTTTTATACTTTGTTACTCACAAGGCAGATCTGTATTCAGTAGACTACATAAGAAATAGAAGGTGTTTGTTGGTGTGAACAGCAGTAACTCAGCACGGTAGAATGAAGAGGTGGACATTGGTTATTTGCCTATGGATCATTTACTATAGAGAGACCATGTTACTGTCTTCTCAGGCTTTATTTTCCCTTACTGTAAGTAATGGCAGTGTCAAAAACAAACCCTAAAGGTTCTCGTATATTTTACTTGCAAGTCTAACAGGTGTTTTCAGTGTTTGCAACTAGAAAAAAAAAAAGTCAAGGCAATTTGCCAGCACCAGTTCTGTTCTATGTCTCTCAACTCCTCACCTTGAGGCTTCTTTTTCTCTCAGTAGTTATCCATTTAAGTTTAATATTTAATGGAGAAAAGAAAAGGAAAAAATAATGTAGGAATGATTCAAAGAAATGCAAAAAATAAAAATTTAAAAATTATTCAACTTTAATTACTAAAGACAAGTTGAAACAATTACGTTATCATTTTAAATACAGAAAACTTTTGAAAATAAAAAACTCAGATACTAATGTCTATATAAATAGATATAATTAATAAAGTGGGCGATCTGACAAAAAGTGTCATGTGTCAGAAACTTTAAACTCTTTAACCTAGTAAATCAATTTTTAAGATGATATATTATGGAAAAAATGTAGAAAAATTAAAAACTAAATATTTAGTAATGGGTGGATATGTTGAATTATTTATTCCGTGTTTATGTGATAGAATGTATAGCGCCATTAAAATAGCTTGGAATAATTTTAATGACACACAAAAATGTACAGTTATATGAATAATTGAAAAATTATCTCAACTATATAAAATGCATGTATATAATATGTGTTTATGTGTGAGAGTATATAGTATATTTAGAAAGAAATATACCAGAATAAACAGTAAGTAATCTCTGGGTAGTAGAACTCAGGATATTCCTTTACACTCTATTACATTATATCACATTATATCTTATAAAACTATTAAAATTTTTAATATGAGACAATATTTTATAACCAAGAAAAATAAATTTCAAAATTAGTTATGCCTTATGTCTAGAAGGCATTATATAAGTTCTAGCTGTTATTGATACAATGAAAAGGATCCATTTTAAAGCATGTCATGTTACCAGAACATAAAATGGTTGCTCCAGTACTTTAAATTATTGCATGGGCAATAATTTAAATGTATGTATACATTTTTTTTTACAGTAAACCTCTTGGTTGCAGCAGCATGAGAAGGAAAGCAGGTCTAGGAAAGAACTCTTGAGGGACACCTACATTTATTCCAGAGAGAGAGCAGAAGTTCAGGTACTCTTGAGAAGGGTAAGCTCTGAAAAGTGTCCATTGAATTAAACCATAAGGATATCATCAGGAATCTTGATAAAGGAGCTTCAGTGAGATAATGAAGGTACTGGAGTGGATTGAGGAAAGAGGAGAAAGAAGAAACTTAAGTATAAAGACCTCTATGAAGAAGTTTGCTTTTAAGAGGGGAGGGATGGGGTACAATATAGATTTCAGATAGGGCTTGGTTATTACCTTGTTGAAAGATAGTAGGGACTTTAACACACATAAATCCTAATGGTAACGAGCCAACTGAGTGAGAGAAATGGAGATAATATCATTGATAAAATAACATGAACTCTGACAAAGTGAAATGGGATATCACTGAGAGAACAGAGGCAGAAATGAAACCTGAGTTGGCTAGTAGGGAGATAGGTGAGAATGTAAGCAAATTTCTTTTTGTACTTGGTGACAGGATATTGATCAAATTGCTGACAACTTGAATTTTCTCTTTGATAAATACAATATAGTTACCTGTTGGCTCTCAAGGTGGAAATCCTGGGGTAGGAAGTCTGAGTAAGGGTAGCTGGCTTGAAAAAGCTCCAATAAAGAGTGGAAGACAGGTGATGAGAAAAAGAAGAAAGGTTGACTGGGCGAAAGTGATCATTAAAGGCTGGAGACTACAATTTTGTGACATCAATCTAAAAAGATGCATGCTCTCCTCTGGGATTGCCCAGCAGTCCTTTTGGAGATGCAAACAAGGCAGACAGTGGGGCACATTCAGAGCTGGGGCTTTGTCAGATAGGTGCAGTTGAATGACAATAGAACAAGATAGTAGAAGAAAAGTGTATATTTAACAAATAGTTTTTGCAGTGAGAGAAGATGTATAACATGCGGTCCTTGACCTCAAGGAACTTAATTTCATTTGATTGTCCAAAAATAACACATATAATAAAGTTAACAACTGGTATAAACTTGTTTCTCGAAGTTAGATAGATAGCTTCTGGATAGTGGTTACTTTTTTCAGGGAGTTGTAGAGCCCAGAAGGGATTGTCAGGGGACTTCTGGAATATTGGTGCTATTCTGTTTTTTAATCTGGATGTTTGTTGCATGGGTGTATTACATTTGTGAAAATTCAGTGAGAGTATACTTACGATATGCATATATACATATATGTTTTTATAAAGTATTTAAAGAAATTGACATAAGATTTATATAAATAATATGGAACATACCTAATTAGCATATAGATGAATGTTACAAAGAATCAGAAGTTCATAAGAGAAATAATTGTAATAAGTCAGATGAAGAGATATACAAATACCATGTAATTTCACTTATGTGTGGAATCTAAAAATACAAACAAACAAAACAAAACAATAACTTACAGATAAAAAGAACAGAATGGTGGTTACCAGAAGAGAAGGCGGTTGAGAGGGAGGGTAAAAGGGTTAAAGAGATCAATTTTGGTGATAGATGGTTACTAGACTTACAGTAGTGAACACTGTGGTATATACAAATATGGAATTTTAATGTGGTACACCTGAAATATATATAATTTTATATACTTATTTTATCGCATTAACAAACATAAAGAAGTAACCATAGTCTGCACTGGTTGTAAAAATAATGGTATTACTGAACATTTATCCCATGACAGGCACACTACAGCCATTTGTATACAGTTGTTTATTTAATCATCAGATCAACCCTACAGGTAGGTGCCTATATTATTCTCATTTTAGGATGAAGGAATTAAGGGTCAAAGAATTTGATTTGTCTATTCTACGTGGATTTTCAATAGTGGAGCCAGAATTTAAACCTAAGTCTACCTGATTGCATCTAAGTTCCTACTGCCAGTAGAGGAGTCTGGAGAGGATCCATGGAAGTTTGGAATTATGTGAGAAGCAGAGAATAGAGGAGGAAGCAACCAAAGCACGAAGTGCAGGATTTAAAGGCAAAAATGCACATGGGGATAGAGAATTAACTTCTGGATGAAGGCAAGGGAGATGAATCATCTTTGCTTTAACTATGTCAAAATCTTTCCATGGGCAGTCTCAGGATGGAACTGTATGGGAAATGGGAAATGTATCTGCCTGTCTGTTAAAACAGCCACAGTAGATGTAAAACCAAAAATAACCTGGTAAATCTGTTCAAAGTAAAAGCTGTTTAAAAAAAAAAAAAAAAAAAAACATACATAGCAGTTTAAAATTATCATGAAAATGACTCCCCAGCTGAGAAACGGCATGTGTCTGTTGTTAGCACAAACATTTCATCAACACACACTGGTTGTTATGCTGTTCACAGAACTCACAGTTCTTTCTTCTACACTTGTGTGCTATTTACCTGCAGTACTGAAAATAGAAATCTGCCATTTCAAAAGAATAAAGAAAATGCTATCAATACTGCCTTGGAAGCAGTAAACATCTAGCTTCCTCATATGTACTTCTGACCTCAGCGGATGCTCTGTGGGACACTAGAGAGTTTAGTGTCACTTGGGAACTACAGCATTTAGGGAGGGTAACTGTATTGCTGAAAGATAAATAAATGTAGAGAAAAGTAACCAATTGTTCACTTTCTCACACTGGACTCTTCCTGCAAACCAGCCTTTTATTGTCACTCTCTACTACTGCTCAGAGTCTCAGGTTAGAAAATTACAAAAGCATCTAGAAGCATCCTCTGCCCAAAGCAGTGTGGAGATTCGCCCATTGGCTTCGCCTCCTGTGAAACTCCAACTCACCAGATCTCACATTTGATTTGGATTACACCCCTGCAGTGAACATCAAATCTCAAATGGAGGACCCAAGGGGCTCAGCAAAAAGGTCACCAGATGCCATCTTAAAGGTCTGCCAGCCTTGGCAGCAACTCAACGCCACCAATTTCCAATTGTGTGCCATCTAACAGGTCCCAGACCCTCCGGAGAAGATGGTGTATACTGTGCCAACACAGTGAATGGAGATCTAATTCCAGTAAATGCAAGCATGTTCTTATTTGGAAGTAATAACAGATAATTGACACAACCAGACTTTTCTTATTTAAAAAAGACAACAACAAAATAAAAAATAAAATGAGACTGGGGTGGGGAGTGCAAATGAAAATCTCACCAAACTCCATGGGGAAGCTATAATGTGAAGTCTGTGCTAATGTAGCAAATGTTATTGTGATGATGTATGAGGATTTTCTTTTCTTTTCTTTATTTTTTATGCCTTGAAGCCGTTCCATGTATTTTTATCATAGAAATTTAGTTTTAGAAAGATTTAAAAGTAATTTAACTCCCAAACCTATGCCTGAATCATTTCTTTATCATTGGAATTATATGAGCTAACATGTTCTAAATGCTTCTATGTATCAGCTATCATATACAAGTTTGCCTAAGTTCTTCTATGTTATCCAATAATAATTCAATTAGTTGAATTCAATAATAGTTCAAAAAGTAGGGATTATTATCGCCATTGGACAGATGAGACAATGAATGAACAGAGAGGCTAAGTAAATTGCCCAAGGTCATCTTCCTAGTAAGTACAGATCTAGGACTCATATCCAGGTCTGTATGGCTCCAAAGCATATGCTCCTTCCTCTATATTAATCCTCAATTTTACACCCATAATATACAAACTGTCTATTTTAAACAACAGATTGTGATTCCTTTAAAATATTAATAAAAAAGTAACATAGAAAGACATCTAGTCAACTTTCCCACCTAGACCTAAAGTTCCTCTAAATAACACCAAAGTGGACATCATTCAGTTTTGGTTTGTAACCTTTCCAGGGACAAGGAATTCAATACATTTCCAAAGTTATTCCCCAAATACCTTATTTCTTTCTTTATAACATTGAGCCAAATCCTGACATCAGTGAAAATAACCAAAGTTTATTTTTCATGGCATTTGCACTACACTATTTCACAGAATAACAAAAATGATTTTTCAAATTTAGGGTCATTTTGGCTGCGAAATTAGCAGCCAATTGAATCAGCAATTGTTCTTTGGTGTGATATATTTTTAACTCACAAAAAAATGATATCCCAACATACCTACTCTTCTGCAACCTTCTTCACTTTTATATACAATTCTACAGCATTAGATGTTATTACATTATGGGTGTGTTCTTCTGTTGACTCAGCTATGCATTACTACCTTCTTAGTCAGGATTGTAGTGGGCATACAATCCACTCATTGTCTTCAGATTGTGTTATCTTTAAATTTATAAAAATAGGTGAGAACTGAAAAAATAAAGTATATAAAAAGAGGTATGGGACCATAGAGGAATTTCAAGCCAGATCTGCTTAAGGAGGATGGAAATGACTCCATGAAGGAATTGACATATAAAATAGAAGTTGAAAGAAAAAAGAGATGAAAAAATACTCCAAATAGGGTGAAGGGCTTGTTCTTGGAGAAAATGACAGTGATTCCTAACTATTGAAACTCAGACTACGTAAGGTGGGTTATAATCATGCAGGGCGCTGGATTATAAAACAGATACTTGGATCACTCTGAATTTATTAAATCAGAATTAAACAGGAGAAGAAAATCTGTATTCTTAGCAAACATCTCAAGTGATTTTTATGCCCATTAAAGTTTGAGGAACGACATCATATGGAGTGACAAAGGAAAGTCTTTTCCATAACTGTGCAAAAGTTACCCATAATTTCAGGTAATATACTGGTTAAAGACATTGACTTTACGTTCCATAATACTGATTTTGAATCCTAGCTTCAGACATAACTTGCTGCGTGACTTTTGGCAAGTTACTTATCTCTGATTTTCAGGCTCTCATCTGCGAGATTTAAAAAATAATACTTATCAAGATAAGACGTATAAAATATTTAGCACAGAGTCTGGTGCTCACTTGGTCAGCCCTTGACAAATAGTAATTTTACTTTAGTCATAAGTGAAAGTGTTATCTCCTTTATCAACATTTCCCTGTTACCCAAGTTCAGAAGGATTGTTCCTTTCTTTAGACACCCAAACCTTTTTTTATTGACAGGCAAAACTAAAGTTCAAAATACCAAAGTTGTATGGTACACAGAAACTGAGGAAAGTCTATTACATAGATAAAAAGAGAGTTAGTGTAATCTGACTACCCTGTTATTTACTAATAACAATAAATACAAGCATTAGAAATCACCCACTTAAAAAAAAACAGATTAATTAGTATTAAAAAAAGATCTCTGATAAAGCACAATTCTTCAGAACCTTTAATTTTGCAGAAAAGAATACCAAAGCATTGCTTCATCACAATGTTCTCAGGTGGATTATACCCAGGAGCTTTGCAGACTGTGCTGCTTTTAAACCTATGAGCCAACCTTTATCAGCTTGAAATTTAATGTCTTTTGCAGTTACATTTTCCCCTGTTTTGCTTTTGCAAGTCTAAGCAAAATGATTGTGTAATTGCCTGGCCTCTTCACCAGTTATCTCAGTGCTTTAAGACATAGTTTCTGAGCCAGGTCTTCTGTTCATACTGTGAAAAGATGCAGCACAAACAGATCTCCTCTCTCTATGCCACTCTCTATATACATCCACATAGTCTATGGGAATGGGGAACAGTAATTGTTCCTATATTATTTTCTTTAATTAGGTTGAACTAAATCAGGGGTATGTAAAGAGATCATGGATTTTAAAAAGTACTGTCAGAAAGGAGGAGAGATGAATAGATGGAGCACAGGACTTTTAGGGCAGTGAAACTACTCTATATGATACCATAATGATGGCTACATGTCGTTATACATTTGTCCAAACCCATAGAATGTGCAACACCAAGAATGAAGCTTAAGTTAAATTATAGACTTTGTATGATTACATCGCGTCAGTCTAGATTCATCAGCTGTAATAAATGTACCACTCTGGTGGGGGGCGTTGAAAATGGGGGAGCTCTATGTATATGTAGGGGAAAAGAGTATATGTGCTATCTCTGTACTTCTCTCTCAATTTTGCTGTAAATGCAAAACTGCTTTAAGAAAATCAAGTCCTACAAAAGTGTCCTATACAAATATAAATCTGTGCTTTCTTAAAATTATAAATTGTTAAACTAAATGTGGCAAGGTATTTATCTCTTTATAGAAATTTTCCACATACATACAATGAACTTATTTTGTTTTGCTTTTAAACCAAACTAGAATTACACAATTTTGTAATCTTTGAAAAAATTCCTGTCAACAATATAACAAGGTATCTTTAAACATCAATACTTAATGGCACTGCAAGAAGATTGTAAATGTCTAAATAGTATTTCGTTATGTACATATGAGAGTTTATTTAACTAGTCCTATATTGTTGAATGTTTATCGTTTCCCACTTTTTTCCAGTTTAAATATTGTTGCTCTGCTAGATTTGTTTCTTTGCTCTTAGTTCTTTGCCTCCTCCCCAGCAGAAATCTGACCTGTGTGGACTGATCAGCTGATTAGCTCCCATGTCCTCTGATTCTGGCTGATTTGGGCCAGTAAATTGTCCTGGCAGGAGATGGCTTTCTCCCTGCAAAGTTGCCTCAAGATGCTTGTGTCTCTTGCCCAAAGATCATTACTTTTCTCAAGGTGGCCTGAGCTACCCTCTTTTCATCTCTGCAGATCTAAGGTTGGTAACAACTTTGCATCTGCTAGCCCATGGTTCCTGCACTATACCTTACACTTCTCTGACTTCTGTAAACAAACCCTCCTCGAATCACCCTAATTTGAGTTATATAATCTATTTCTTACTGGATCTCGACTTAAACATTTTTGTGTAAATTTTTGAAACCAAAACATTACATCCACCTGTAATTGTTGCCACAGAATTGATTTATAGATGGAAAATTTTAGCCAAAATACATGCACTTTTAAGGCTTTTAATAAGTATACTTAGAAAACAGTAGCATATGAGTTCTCTTTTTTCTAAATCCTTGTCAACTCTGAGTATTTCCATTATAGAAATATTTCTAATTTGATTGGTAAGAATAATACCCTTTTGCTGTTTAAATTTCTTGTATTACCACTCGGATTGAGTCCCCCAGCTTCTCCTCCCACCAGCAACACACATATCTAGTGTTCATTTTTTTTTCCTTTTGTGATTTGCCTATCTAGACCTTTGGTCAATCTTTGAAACTGAGCTGTTCATCTTTTTTCTATTGATTTGTAAGAGATCTTTATACATTAAAAAGATTAAGTTTTTACTATCACATATATTGTCAGTAGTGTTTTGTTTTTAATTTTTAAAATTTTTATTGTAATTTTTTGATATATAGAGTTTCACATAATAAAGTAACAACTTTTACCTCATAGTCTCAATATTTAAGATCAGTGGGCACCTATTTTTTATAACATAGATTTGTCATTCATTCATATTATGCTATATTCTTTTACTTAAAATGTTATACCTATGTCTTGTGCTAGAGGCATATGTCCAGAACAGTATCTCATGCTTCTTTATACTCCTCACAGTGCCTAGAATAATAATAGTAATAATAATAATAATAAATCCATTGTAGGAGATTAATAAAGAAATATTTTAGTGCAGTGGAAAGGGCATAGGAGAAGTGTGCTTTTAGCATTTACTTCATCACTTTGAACTTGTAAAAATGGAGATAATAGTGTGTGCTCTGATATTCTATTTTGAAGAGACTGAGTTCATAAATATTAAGATATTCTGTAGATTATATATCAAGAAAAGTAACAAACAAAAACAAGGTATTAGGATAAGTAGGTTACTTGACTTTTTAAATCACAAAGTTTACCCAGGTTATGTATAGAGACTATAATTGTTCATTGCTACCATCTCCTGACTAGATTATCATCATGACTTCCTATATGGTATCTCTCTTCCAGGTTATCTTCCATACAGCAGCAAGAAATGTCCTTTGGAAAGCATAAATTCCACTCCATCCTTCACTACTATCGATTCTACATAGAACATTACATTCTACATAGAAAAAATCCAGAATTCCCGCCATGGTTCACATGGCCTGTGATCTGAGCTCTGCTGGCCTCTCTGACCTCATTTTCTGCCTCCTCTTCCTTTGTTCACTCTGTTCCACCAACATTGGCTTCCTTGCTCCTCCTTGAGGACTTTATGTGTTCCCTCAGCCCAGAATGTTCTTTCCTCAGATATTTGCATGATTTACTCTCTGTTTAGATCTGTGGAGGCATGGTGGTGACAACCTGTGGTGTCACTTGGTATAGGCTGGACCTCATGGTCAAGAAAGCAGCAGCTAGATGGGTATCCTGATCTCTGGGCACTGTGCTCCCAGAAAGCAAGGCTGTCCCACTTTTTATGAAGCAAGCATTAGGCAGCCTTGTACAAAAAAATCTGCTTGGCTTCCAAGTGATCAGCTTTAGGTTCAGTTTGTTGCAGTTGCTAGGAAAGTCAATATCTGGAGAACTTGGGGCCTATGGGAAGTTGCAGCCTCTTCTGAGGCAAGAGAGAGTTTTATGGAAAGTTGGAATCTGGTGAGCCACACCCACGGGAATAAAGTTAGGTCAGTCTTAGCCCGCTCACTGCTAGCTAACCATGGGCAACTCTTATTGGATAATTTCTCGTTCTTATCTCCACTTAGTCTCAGTTAAAATGTCACTTATGCAAAGAGGCCTTCTGGAAACACCCCTTATAACTTGATATACTTTTATAATTCTTTTTTTTCTCCTTAACTGCACTATTGGTCATTGTTTATCTGTATGTTGTGTGTTTACCATCACTAGAACTTTAGGTACACTGCTGTATCTCTCAAGGCTTGGCACTCAGTAAGTGCTCAGTTAATGTTTGTGAAAAGACTATTGATGGAATTCCATATATACATTAATTCTTATAGCTGTTACTGTTAACCCTTTTAAAAAGTCCAAGAAAGTAAAATATGTATCCATATGAAGGGCTTTGAGGGATTAAAAAATGACACGATATGGGCTCCAAGAGAATCATATGGGAAAATAACATTTATTGGCTATACATATCAATGTAGATTATTACAGATATTTGCTACTTTTTCCCATAAAACTTGTAGTCAGCTTCTCCTGTGCTTAATAATGCTGTACCAACAGCAGTGTAACTATGGATGAAGTGCTTTGGGTCATTGATTCTTGGCATTGGAAGGAACTCTAGAGGCCAACTTTATTCACTGGAAGTATCTGAATTCACAAGTGTTTCTTGAAATCAACCCAATTCCACTTTTATTTAACAACTCAATCCCCAGATTCTATAAATATTCCTCTAGGCCAGCAGTCCCAACCTTTTTGGCACCAGGGACCAGTGCTCCTATGAAAATCTGATGCCTGATGATCTGAGGTGGAGCTGTGGTGGTGATGTTAGCACTGGGGAGTGACTGCAAATCTAGATGAAGCTTCGCTTGCTCACCTGCTGCTCACCTCCTGCTGTATTGCCCTGTTCCTAAGAGGCCACGGACTAGTGCCAGTCTGTGGCCCGGGGGTTGGTGACCTCTGCTCTAGGCCACATTTCATACCCTGGATCTTCCATAATGCTACGCCTTTAGTACGCCAGGGTCTCTCCTAAAATGTGGCATCCAGAGTGGAGCATAGTACTACATAGGTGACATGTCCAATTCTGAATATAGTGGGCCTCTCACATCTCTCTTATCTGGATACTCTCAGCTCATGGTGAACTCAAACACAGTGTAATGGGGAAACACTCTATTTTATCTTCTGTTACTACCACACAGTTCTGATCACCAAATATGTGGGATTTGCTTTATACCTAGCAGTTCTCCCACACCAGCAAGGTGTCCTGCAATTCAATTAAGTTCTGATACTATTTATGTGGAGTTACTGCAGATCTCACAGGTTAAGGCCTCAGTCTCACAAGACTGCCCCACCTCCTTCAGATGTCAATCACAAGCCCAAGTTGTTACCTGTGTTTCTGACAGATGGGCTGTAAATCAGGGTTCCCCTGACCACCTCCTCCAGTTTGATTAATTTGCTCGAGTGGCTCAGAGAACTCAGGAAGACTGTTTACTTACTAGGTTACTGGTTTATTATTGAAAGAGTAAACTCAGAAATAGCCAGATGTATGAGATGCAGAGGGCAAAGTATATGGGAGGGGCATGGAACTTCCATGCCCTCTCTGGGAACAACTACCCTCCCAGCATACAGGAGGTGTTCAGCATCCCAGAAGCTCTCTGAATTCTATACTTTTGGGTTTTTTATGTAGGCTTCATCACATAGTTATGATCAATCATTAACTCAATCTCCAGTCCCTCTCCAGTTCTGGGAGAATGGGGCGGGGGTAAAAGTTCCAAGCTTTTAATTATGCTCTGGTCTTTCTGGTGACCAGCCTCCATCCTAAAGCAATCCAGGAACCTAATGAGCATATCCTCTTTTAAAACAAAAGATACACCATCACCCAGGAGATTCCAAGAGATTTAGGAGCTCTGTGTCAGAAACCAAGGTCAAAGACCAAATATTAAAAAATGTTCCTAATGCTCTTATATTTTAGGAAATAGCAAGGGTTTTAGGAGCTTCATGCCAGGAACTGGGAGCAGAGACCAATATATATATTTTCTATTAGTTCATATCAAGTAAAACCCATATGATCATTTACATGTACTCTTAACTAAAAACAAACTTTGTATATATCTCTGTAAGTTTAGCTCATTTTCCTTCCAAGGCTTCCTAGCATTCTGCGACTTTCATGTTTACTGAAGTGATTTGTCTGTCTCCCTTCAGTTGCGGTTTGCAAAATGTTGACTAAGAACAAGGGTAAGACACAAAACCTCTCCGCCTTCTTACCTCCAACATGTAGTGTTTACATCAGTTGTTCATGTTGGTATGTCATCTGTCTTAATACTATTCAGTCCAGAATTAATTCTCTGCCTTATTTCAAGATTTTGTGAGAGAAATGTGCCTAATGACTCACTGAAATCAACAAATACTATGTCTTCATCATTACTTCATTCGGACTGCAGTTACTTCATCAATAAAGAAAATGGGACCAGTTTGGCATAATCTCTTTTTAGTCAACATGTACCATCACTTTGTGTTTTGTTTTCACAACTAATGTATTTAATTCTGTGGCCTGCAGTTTTGCCAGGGATTGTTTATAAGCCTCAAGTTCTGTGGTTTTGTAAGCCACCTTTATCTTATTAGAAAATGAAGATATTTTTCTCCTGTCACCTGCCATATCTTCTCAAAGAGCTATCAAAGATTACTCATCAGGGTTCCATAGTAACAGCTGCATGCTATTTTAGCAACACGGGTCTTTACTTGGATTTAAAGCAACTAACTACTGTCTTTACAGAACTTAACTTTTCCTGGTGTCCATTTTGCTCCAATTTATCAGATTTTCAATATGTACAAGACTTTGTATTCAGTACTAATGCTACAATTGTGCTCATAGAATGTACAGTTAAATGGGAGAGACAGAAATGCATAGGAAATTGTCATAGAATGTCATAATTCCTAAGGGAGTGATGCAAGTCCACAGGGGGAGAAGGCTGGTGAATCTGGGGCTGGTGGTGGCAGCACCTGACTAGACTTGTATTTTAGAAAGATGACACTGGCTGTACTTGAGAATTGGGCTTCACTGTAACGTTGCATAGGAGTCACCGTGGGAGTTGATTAAAATGAATATTCTGAATCAATATGTCTGGAGAGGGGCTCAAGAGTCTGTATTTTTAACAAAGAGTCTCAAGTGGTAGTTCCTGGACTACACTTTAAGGAGCAAGGCTTTAGTGAGTATATTGAAGAATGAGAAGATTAGAGGCAGAGATTTGGGTTGGAAGGCTAGTGTAGTGATCTAGGAGGAAAATGATGCCAGCACAAACTAGGGGACACTTGTTTTACTCTTTAAAGCCTATTATAGTTTGATTTCCTTTGGACAAAATATCCAACTAGGTAGTGAGTATTTTCCTTTCATCTGTGAATAATTGTACAAGCTAAATTATGGAAAGAGGGAGAGACCTCAATTCCAGTCTTATAACTAATAATAACTGGCCTCGGTTTAAGCCCACCAAGGCCTCAGTTGTCTCATCTATAAAATGGAAGACCGGTTTTTATGGGTTGAGTTGTGGTTTCCCCCTCCGATTTGTATGTTTAAATCTTAACTTCTAGTACCTCAGAATGTCACTGTATTTGGAAATAGGGTGATTGCAGATGTAATTAGTTTAGAGTAGGATGGGTCCCTAATCTAAATGACTAGTGTGCTTATAAAGGAAGAAATTTGTACACAGACACATATACCATACCTGCCATGTGAAGCTTAGAGTTATGCTGCTACAAACACAAGGAAATACCAGAAGCAAGGAGAGAGATCTGGAACAGATAGATCCTTACGAGGCAACTTCAGAGAGGGCACAGCTCTACCAACACCTTGATTTCAGACTTCTAGCCTCTAGAACTGTAAGACAATAAGTTTCTGTTGGTCTAAGCCACCCGGTTTGTGGTACTTTGATAACAGCAGCCCTAGCAAATTAAAATACCGATTTATACATTTAACATAATTTTTAAGTCTAACGTACTATTCCATCTTCTCCACATATCTTATAGGAAATATGAACTAAATGTAATTATGCTGGAAGATTTCTGTTTTTCCATCCATTATTAATTTGTGATTTTTCTTTTTAATTCAGATTCTCCTTTTAGAGACTTCTTCCCTTTTATTTTTTATTTTTTGGCTTTATGTTCTTATGTAGATTTTTTTACTAATAGGCTCAACTGATTCAACCCAAAGAAAACACTCTCTTGAAACCCTGCAGCATAACCAAAATGCTTCAGAGATAGATTTTGGGACATGTATGACATGATAGTTGTGGGTCTGTCATTACCTCAGCGATTAGAAGACTTTTGAGAATTATTTATTTTTGAACCACACAGGAATATTTTAGCAAAGCATGTTAATTGTCGTATATCATTGAAGCAGAATTAACATCAAGCCCACATAGAAAACAAACAGAAAAATCTGTATTAATTTTTAAAAAAACTTTTTTTTTTCAGTTGTCATGGAAGAAAAAACTATATCTTTTATTTCACAATTAATGTAGCCGAATCAATGTACTCTTTTATTTTCTGGATTCTGAAGTTTAAAGAATAAAGAAGAAAAATAAAAGTCACCTTCTTATAAGACAAAGAAAATTTTTCCTTATTTAAAAGGATAGGATCCTTCCCCTGCCAACCCATTTAGGAACATTTTAGACTCTAATAACCTTGGAAAAAGGAAGGGATTTGAGATTGTTAATAAACAATCTCAGAGAAGAATGGAATTAGTAGAGCAGTAAGGAGAACTGAGCAGGGTGTCCATACTGATCTAACTTACTTTCCTTGACAATGACTGGCATGTGACAGGAGATCTTACAATAATCTGTCTCAGTTTTCTCATTTACAAAACAAAGGTAACTTGCCTCCTAGGCATAGAATATAAAAGGGATAGAAACATTTCATAGAAAGAGATTTGATTTTTTCATTAAACGTCTTATATCCATGGAAAGATTTGCCTCAATAATAGCAGAACCATTTATTAAGCATGCTGAATATACTATTAGAGACAGGAAAGATGTTTTGCATATTTTTCTCACTTGATCCTCACAACAACCCTAGATTGTTTTTATCTCCACTTGATAGATTATAGAATCTGAGGCCAGAGATGTTAATTAACTTTCTCAATGTCAAAAAAGCCAGAAATGCACAAAGCCAAGGTCCAAACTTTCATCTCTCAGCTCTGTAGGGATCCCAAATGCATGACTCATGTGCTGCAAACCTCTATTCCTGTGCTATGGCAGACATTACTAAGTGATTATAGCATGCACTTTGGAATCTCTTGGGGCTGTCAGTACTGATGGTGGAGAAGTAAAACCAATTTGCCCTTCTAAAACCTGTACTCTGTAACAGTGGTCCTGATGGCCTCATCTTCAGAGACTCTGATTCAATAGATCTTGGGTTGGACCCAAAATCTTTATTTTTAAAGTCTCTCCAGGTGATTCTGATGATAGCCAGATTTGGTCTCCACTGCTTTCTGTGCCAGTGCTTAGTGATGTCAGACCTTTTTTCTGTTAGTGCCTTTGTTTGGTCTGTGGGTTACTGAAGTAGACACAAGAGCTATGGAAATCATCTTAGGAGGGAAAGACATTATTGACTAGCTACTGTTTATGAAATAACTACTAGATGAAAGGTATGTCTAGTACCTTCTTTTTCTCTTGTGAACCACCACAAGTCTGGAGGGAAGAGGTAGTCATATCTGTCAGTACCAAACATCTAGTGAATTTTAGAAATACGAGTATCCTCCCTTAAATGTGACTGTGATGAGCTTAGAAGGGAAGAAAGACTTCTTAGTTATACTCTGAGAAGATCCTGCTTGGAGAAATACCGAATAAGAAGAATAAATAAAAATCTTATAATTTATTATTAATCCCATTCCTTTATAACAAATCGACTAACAACTTCTCTTCCTTTCTCCCTCCCACCCCCAAAATTAGTACATGTGGTAGACCTGATGAGGAGAAGCAGCAGTACTGCATTAATATTTATAAATGTCTCAGTGCTTATATTTCCCATCTATTTGGAAAATCAGCCCAAGTAATTAAGGAGTATGAGGAATTATAAAGATGAAAAATATCAGGAAAACAGTGCACATGGAAACTATCAACACTATTTTATTTCTACTGTTATATCTTAATGATTTAATTTTCCATAGATGGCATTGTTAAACTGTGAATTTCTAGATTAAAAAAAAAAATACCCAAACTTCATTATCATCCAGGCAAAACATATTTTTTCAAACAGTAAACTTACGTCTTTGGTTTCTCCACAAGGTACTGAAAGTGTTTACTTCCAATGATTTTCACCACCATCTCAGGCATTGCATCTGCTGCACGGGGATTCTTCCATACTGAAGACATGATTCTTCTCAAACCCCCTTCAAATCCTTGGGGGTGGAAAATTAGTAAATATCTTCCTCTTGACTTTCCACTAGGCAACTGTAGCATCCTTGTCAATAACAACAGTGATAAAAATAACGGACCAAGTGCTTTACCTGTATTATCTCATTTAACGCTCCCAATAAAGATATGAGTTAAATACCCTTAATTATTATTATTCTTGTTTTATGTTGAGGGAATAGGCATAATGTAGTTATGTAACTAAACAAATAATGTAGTTAGCAGAGTTGGGATTCCCACCTAAGAAGTTTGTACAACTAGTCTTCTGAGCCATTTGGCAGCTCTACCTCCCTGATTTCAGATGGCATTCTCGAGAGGTCAGAGTGGAAGCCAGGACTTTAATGGGACATATGAATATCTTATATTCAGCTCTGATGTTCAGTTTCCGCTTTTATAAAACCTGGATAATTCCAGTTCTCTTCTCAGACATGGAGGGTGAATCCAACAAGATAATGTATCTGAAAGAGTGCCATACATAAGAAAAGAGTTTTGTTGTAGTTGTAATTGTTATGGCTGACCTGTTTTTGTAACAAGCCAATGAATCTGAAATTGAAATCCTGCACTAGATAAGCAGCAGGAGTTTAAACAGGTCTGGTGCTAAGGGAAACTTAGAAGTTCTGTAAACTCGGCCCTAGGCTGACCACTCCCTTTCAGAGCCTCTCAGATTGAAAGGCTTTTACAGACTAGGAAACTGAGGCCCAGAGAGGGTGTCCCACAGCGAGTGAGAGAATATCTGTTTCTAGTACTCGGGTCTGACAGCTAGACCAGCCTTTTTCCCAAGACCCTAGCTTCACTTAGTATATGGTCAGCACTAGGAGCTGCTCAATGAGGGAGCCCTATCCAGCGGGACCTGCAACCTCTTTGATGCTTTCTGGAAACTCTAAGGACAAGGACTTAATGCTTGTGGGGTCCCTTCT
Source organism: Pteropus vampyrus (assembly GCF_000151845.1). Classification (NCBI taxonomy): domain Eukaryota; kingdom Metazoa; phylum Chordata; class Mammalia; order Chiroptera; family Pteropodidae; genus Pteropus; species Pteropus vampyrus. The sequence goes on along the minus strand of NW_011889325.1, from coordinate 706,812 downwards.
CTGTCCAGCAGCTGCGTGTCAGTCCTGAGCCCCTTCTAGGGAGAGATCAGAGGGAGTGGCCTTACCACGAGGCTGCGTTTCACCACCCAGGCAGCTCAGGAGTGCGCCATCTGTATTCTCAGGAGGAACCAGCTGCGGAGGCCCCTTGGGAGCAGGGTTGGGCAGGGGATTGAAGCCCAGGAGTCTGGCCAATCACAGGGCCCGGTGCGCGGGTGGAGGCTGCTCCTGCCCTGATCGCTAAGGACTCTTGAGGTCTGTTGCTGGGCGGGACCAAGTTTCTTTCCACCTGCAGGAGGCAAGGGACCTTCACCACAGGTGCCCAGGCAGTGGCTGCTGACAGGCTTAGATATTCTTAAATCTGTGTTTTGGGGCTTCCTCAGTGATCTGTGAGCGGTTTTTTTGAAGTTCACCTGCTGTGGTCACACCTGTCCCTCGTTTTCCCTTAAATTTCTTCTCTCTTTATGAGATTTGCATGTAGTTGGAAATCTTACACTTGTTGCTTCAAATCCAGGCTTTGAATAAATTCCTTCTGTTCCCCAAGATTCAGTTTTCTCTTCTGTAAAATGGAGAAAAGTAATAACACACACTTAAAGGTAAGTTGGTGATAAAATTAAGGATATAAAAAATAATTTTGAGTGGTAACGATATGCCAGATCCCTCATTCAAGCCAGATAACTGTTACCTTGTAAGTTAACAATTACCAATAAAACAATTTTATTTCTAAATTAAAGATTAAGGAAACAAGGCTTGTCCTGTTGAGAAATTACCCAAGACCCCACAGAAGCAATCAGTGGAGCCGAGAATTGAATATAAACCTAAACAGTCCAAATTTCCAGGTACTCTTTACCATGGTATAGCCTTCAGCACATCTGGATAAAGGCAGTTTAAACTGACTCCAAAACGGTGTTTTTTCATCATTAGTAGCAAGACCCAGCATCCATATCACCTGCCTCTTTCCCTCTAGGTGAACCATGTTTTGTGGTTTATTGTACTATCAGCTGGCACATGCAGCCAGAGATACAATCATTTCCTCTCTAGGGTTCACTCTCTAGTGGGCAAGACACATGGGCACATTCTATGACATACAAAGTGCCATGAGTTTACAGAATAGGGGCCAATACCCTCTCACTCCTCTAGCTCAGCCTTCACATTGTCTCCAGATCAGTCCTCCGATGGCTCAACTGGGATAGCTCCCTCTTATAGTCCAATGTTTCGAAGGGCTGCCATCAGCCATGGAGGTTGTCCATGGTTTCAAAGTATTTTTAAAGACCTAAATCTTGATTTCCTACCACTTTTCCCAACCTTGCTATACTTCATCCAACCCAGTCTACTTGCCTTAATCTGCCTTTCATTTTTCTGCCTCTGTGCCTTTGTTCATTTCATTTTGTTCCCTCTGTACCCCCTCCTTTTTTAAGTATATTAAAAAAAAAACTATTATATTAGTTTCAGGTGTAGAGCATAGTGGTTCAACATCTGTATACCTTATGAAGTGATCACCATGACAGTTCTAGTAACTGTCACCATACAAAGTTATTATGATATTATTAACTATATTCTCTACGCTGTACATTGCATCCCCATGACATTTATTTTTTTAACTGGAAATGTGTACCTCTTAATCCTTCACCTTTTGCCCATCCCCCCACCTCTATCCATGTCAAATAGTCACAGGTACATGCCTGGGAATCAGATACTTTGGGTTCAAATCCTAGCTCTGCTAGTTCATTGTGATATTGGGCAAATCACTTAAAATCTTTGTACCTTAATTTCCTCTTCTGTAAAATGAGGATGCCTTTTTGTGAAGATTAATTGAGTTATATAAGTAAGGCACTTAAAACAATGCTTGATCATAATGAAAACATCAACATTTGCTATCATCATTATAATTATCTATCAAGAAGCCAAACCAGATTCCAAAAGCTGAAAAGTTTCTTCATTCTTTATATAATTTGTGGTTTCGCTGTTATAAAATGTGTCTTTTCTTGCCTAAGAGTAAGACTATTTGTTTGCATCAGTTGTCATACCTTCTAGGACTATACTTGTGGTAGGCTAACTAATGACCCCCCAGAGTCCACTTCCTAATCCCTGTAACCTATTAATGTTACCTTCTGTGGCAAAAGGGACTTTGCAGATGTGATTAAATTAAGGATCTTGAGATGGGGAGGTTATCCTGGATTATCCAGGTGGGCCCTAAATATACTTACAGATGTCCTTAGAAGAGGCAGGCAGAGGAAGATTTGACAGAAGAGGACATAGGAGATGTGACCATGGAAGCAAGAGGTTAGAATGATTTAAGGAAGGTGTCCCGAGCCAAAGAATGCAGGTGGAATTAGAAAAGGCAAAGAAATGATTCTCTTTTAGAGTCTCCAGAAGGAAACAGACCCTATTCACCCCTTGACTTAAGCCCGGTGAAGCTGACTTTGGGCATCTGGCATCCAAAATTGTAAGAGAATAAATTTGCATTGTTATAAACCACCAAGTTTGTGATAATTTGTCACAGCAGCCACAGGAAATTAATGCAATGTGATTGAAGGATCCACTTCATAGACCTGATCACGCTCTATGCCTTAAGTAGGCCAAACAAAATTCTTATGAATGACCAGTGTACAGATATTGAAGGAAAAAGAAGTCTTCTTTCTGTTGGGGTTACTAAATTGTGAGAATAAGGTGTTGAGGCTGTTGGCAGATATGTACGTCAACACCTATTGCCTTTTTTCAGTAGAAGAAGAGGAAGCCAGGTCAGAGCTGAAAACAGAGCGAGTGTGAGGAAGAGGGACAAGAACAAAGAGCCTGGATCCAGCAATGCCAGGAATTTTAGTTTGTAAAATTCCCAAAAAGAAGAGGGATGAATTTCCCTTTCACTTAAGTTATTTTGAGATTGGCTTCATTAATCTTTACCCAAAGAGGCCTGACTATTAAAAGGCTCTTAAACTTCGAGTTGCTAAGTTTTATATATATCAGGTGCAGTTAACTGGCATTTCAAGTTTTACTGTAAATTCTATGATAAAGCTTGAAGGAGTAAATTAATTTTGATCAAATCAGATATTCTACTAAAGACTATCCTTTGACTTTATCTTGACCTAAAAGTTTTATAAATGCCAACTTGAAACATTATGACATTGGAGGGAGGTTTTCCATTGTGCTGTACTTCCATCAATTTGAAGGTATTTAGATGAAATTTGATACATTTTTCAGACCCAAGGGAACCTTTACAAAGCCATTTCCCAGCCAAACGACTTTGAAAAAGCAATTTTTAACCCTTTTATCTTTAAGGTAGAAGCAAACAATAATCATCGTAAAGACTGCTATCAGAATTAGAGATAACAAGCTTAGTACCCCTGAATGTAATAGGCTTCCACTAAATGGTATTCTTGTTTATAACAATAGTAGCCAACATTTAGTGAATATTTATTATGTGCCAGACATTTTGCTAAAAGCTTTTCTTTCAATATTTCATTTAATCTTCCTGAGAATTTTATGAAATCAGGACTATTAATATCCCTTTAGAGATGGGGAACCTGAGGCTGAGCGAACATAAATAACTTTCTCAAAGGAACATAGCTAGAAGAGTCAGCTCCAGTGAAAATCCAGGTGTGTGTGACTCTAGAAGCAGCCTTTGTAGCCGGTACTCCACATCTCCTCTGTGGATGCTAGTTAGCCATTGTTATTATTATTATGACTGTTACTATTAATTTTGTCAGAAGCATCATTGTTTTAAGGCTCTAGGTTCCTTAGAGAATGCAGATATTCTATGACAGGATTCTTGAGGAGGAGTGGCCTTTTCTTATCTGGGATTTTCAACTCCACACTGCTTTATGAAATGACATAACCAGGAAACATTTCTCCAGTGGTTTATATTAAACAGGGCAAAACAAAAAGCTATGCAATAAATGTCTCTATAAGATTAAATACTGTGGTTAAAACTACATTCCTTGAATTCAACAGCTTCAGATTACGAGTCACCAGAGAAAGATTCCAGAGAAACATCTTCATCCAATAGAGTAAGCTCTCTCTTTTTTTTTCCCCAAAGAAAGATGAATAGCTGTAATAAGGGAACCAAAGAATGCCCTCTCCTAAAACGCCATGATTTTACATTTACTGTTGAACAGAGTAAGGAAGAGAAAAAAAGTTGTTTCCAATGTTTTGTTTTTGCCCATGTAAGTCAAAGTAGCAATAAAGCACTGCTCTTTTGAGCAGTTTAATCATAGATCTATAAAAATGAGACATTTTTGCAGTGAAGTCCTTATCCAAAAAGAGAATGCACAAATACTGATGTTAAATTGAGCTGTATTGCAAAGAATATGGGGCAGTAAACTCCACAGCCCCCACCCCCCAAGTAACATGTACAGGAGCCAAGCCAATGATCTTTATGACTGATGGGGAACTTTAGGTAAAAATGTGAGCAAGGGCAGGGTGATTGATTTTACAGTAGAATACAAATATGGCCAAGTTTCTTTCCTCTTTAAAATGCTCTCATGGCTTTGGAAAAATAGGATTGTGTAGCATACTGATTAGATAGACCAATTTTGGGTCCTATATTAGTTTACTAGGGTTGCTATAACAGTTCTATGTAGGGAAATGAAGCAGATATTTATGGTTTAAGACTTCTAAGAAGGTATCAGCAGGGTCGTTGCCTTCTGGGGAGGATGAGGAAGAATCTGTTCCATGCCTCTGTCTTTGCTTCTGGTGGTTTACTGACCATATTTGACATTCTATGGCTTGTAGAACTCTGCCTTCATGTTCACATAGTATTCTCCCTGTGTATATGTCTGTGTCCAGATTTTTCTTTATAAGGATATGTCATATTGCATTAGAGGCATACTCTACTCCAGTGTGACTTTACCTTAACTAATTTTATCTGCAATCAGTCTATTTCCATATAGGGTCACATTCTGAGATACTGAGAGTTAAGAATTCAGCATACACATTTTTTGGGAGCACAATTTGCTATCAACTGAATGTTTGTGCCTCGCCCCCCCCCCCCAATCTTATGTTGATGCTCTGCTCCAATGTGATGGTATTTGGAGGTGTTTGGGCCTTTGGAGGTAATTAGATGAGGTTTAGATAAGGTCAAGAGGGTAGAGCCCCCATGATTGGATTAGTGCCCTTATAAGGAAATGAAGAGACCTGAGCTTCCTCTCTCTACCCTGTGAGGATACTGCAAGAAGGTATACCTATGAAAACTAGGAAGAGGGCTCTCTCCAGGAACCAAATTGGCTGGAACCTTGATCTTGGACTTCCCAGACTTCAAAACTGTGAGGAAAAAAGTTTGTTGTTTAAGGCACTCAATCTATGGAGTTTTTATTATAGCAACCCAACTTTAGACACATTTCAACTTAAAACAGGCCCCTGCTGCTTGAGTCTAAAACCTGGCTCTATACTTAATGTGGTGTTATTTACGCAAGCTACTTTGCCTTTCTGGCACTTTATTTCTTCTAGGATAATACCAATACCTACCATCATGTAAGGAGAAAACAAATAACAAATGTTTAGAATTGTGTTTGGTATATTGAAAGAGTTCATTACCATTAGCCTTATACCTTAATAGGATAATACACAAGTTCTTTATTCTAGCCTCCTTGATTACTGACTTCTTCAATCTCACTTCCCTCTCTTTCTCTCCCCACTAATTAACTGAAGATGAACCAGTTTACCTGCAGTTACTTAAACTTTCTTTGGAGTTTTATCCCTCATGTATTTGAAGAAGTTGTTATTTTTACTTGAAATGTCTTCTCATGGCCCTGTTTCTAACTTTCAAGGTCAAATGTGACCAACTCCATGAAGCTTCCTCAATGTCCCCAGATGGATAGGTCTGCTCCCTTCAGCAAACTACACTTACCACTCTGAACTGTAATTACTGATTTAATATCTTTCTTTCCTGCTCAATTGCTTCCATTGAAGGTAAATACTATGTCTTATTCATCACAGAGCCAGTACCAAGCACAGTGCTGGCACATAGTATGTGATCATCAATATATGTTAAATACACGGAAGAAAACAAAAATATGTTGGATAATTTATATTAATATAATAGTAATTATAAGTAAACATTATTTAGCAAAGAGTTGCTTCTATTATTTATTTAAGGTTTATTATGTGCCTATCATTTGGTATCTTTTCTCATTTAATTTCAATAATGGTCCTATAAGAAATCTATTATTTTCTTTGTTCTACTGATGAAGAATCTGGTCTCAGCGTGCTAGAGTGGATTAGACAGGATTCTTGGTGTTAAATAATATAAAGTCCATTGAAACCGACTCTAGCAAAAGGGGTATTTACCATGGAACCCAAGTATAGAGATGAACCCAGGCCTCTGGAACAGTTAAAGACATGGAAGAGAATTTTCTTTTACTAGCCCTTATCTCTGTTGTTTTTGTCTACGCCCCGCCCCGGTGTGTCAGCCTCATTCATTCTTTTCTCTGCTATACTGTGGTGTCTTCTGATCCCACAGACCATAGGAAAGGAAGTAACCATCACAATTCATTCGTTTACATCATTTCCATTCAAGAGACTAGTAAACCTAGAATTTTTAGTCCCATTTACTAGGGACAACCATTTACTATGGTTAGCTTAGTTTGTGTTAGGAGACATCTGAACCAATGAATTGTTACACTAGAGGAAAGGAGATAATAGCAGAAACTTGTCGGTAAGAGCCTTTAGTTATGGGGAAGGACAGAACTGAGAAAGTTATAAGGTTCAGGATCCTGGGAGAGGTTAATCTGATAGGAGGTCGAATAACTTGCCTGAGGTCTTATAGCAGATTGTAGAGCAATTATTCAAATTCACATCTGGTTGACTCTAAAGCATTCCTTTTTTTCCTTGGACTGTATGATTTTAACTTCTATAGTATAATAAAAGAGACCTGGAAAAAATGTTATAATAAAAGGTTCTAGAGAGTGACTACAGAATAAAAAGTTCTAAACCAAAGAAAGACCATTCTATACACTTCTGGATCTTTAGAAACCTTACCTGCTTTTAAGTTTTAACATCTATAAATCACAGAACCTCAAGGTTTAAAGGAACCTCACAAGTTATGGTATGTAACTATTCTTCTACCCAGCCAGATGGTGCATGGATATTCTTTGTAACATTCTTGTATTCCGAAGCCTCAAAGAGGTTGAATTAAGAACATTGGCTCTGAGGCCAAAAGGCTTGGGTTCAAATCTCAACTGTGCCACTTACTTGCATGTCCTTGGGCAATGGGTTTAGCATTTATGCCTTAGAATCCTAATCTGTAAAAGGAGAATAATAAAAACTATGCCTCACTTTTTTCAAAGCAACATTTATTGTGCATTTATCATGTGTGGACCCTCTTCTAAGTGTTTTATATTTACCAACGTATTTATCATCATAATAATTCTATGAGGTATGGAATATTATTCTTAATTGAAAAAAATGAGGCCGAGGGAAGTTAAGTACCTTGTCCTAGATCTCACAATTTAGTTGGGAGGGCTGGGATTTAAACACATGCACTCTGGTTACAGAGTTTTTGCATTACCCACTATGTTATACCATCTCCCTGCTATTCTTGGGAAGAGTGAGTGATAAAAATATATGTAAAGCACTTAGCACTGGTCCTGGCATACCCAACATTCTCAATAAATATCAATGCTACTGCTGCTACTCTTCTCCTAGTTTCAGTCTTTTTACTATCAGCTACCAGGTCCAAGTGCCATAAACTCCTCAGTTTCTGAATTTTCTAGGAAAAGAGGGAAGCCTGCTCTATTTCCTAATACTGCTTCTTGGATTAGAAGAGGAACCTCGTGCGGATGTAGGACTTTTCAATGCACAGTATCCCTACTCACTACTATACATGGTCTGGTTAGGATAATACTCCCTCTTTTTTTGAGGGAGGCGGGGCAATAAGAAAATAGTTGAGAAAATAAATGCTGCTTGACAGCATCCTCAAGTGGCTTAAATTTATTTTATGATAAAACTTACTATATTAGTATCACTGATATCTCTCTATTAAATATTTATTGAGCATAATTTTAAAGCACTGGGTTGAGTTGCTGAGGATAAAATGATGAGTCAAATTTGAATGCCACTCTCAAGATTACCAATAGAAGAGGTAAAATGTGCTCATAAATTGCTATAATACAGGACATAAAGTAAAAAGGATTAACAAAAAATAAAAATTTGAAGAAAAAAGAAATTCAGAATAGTGGGATTGGAAAAGATTTCATGGAAGATTTAGCATATGATTTGAGGCTTTTAAAAAAAGGTAGTAATTTGACACATGAAAAAGGAAGAGATAATATGTTATGCAGAGGGAATAACATAAGTAGAGGTAAAAATGAAAAATTTTGAGATGTGGTCAAGGAATACTGTCCAGTTTCATTTGGAAAATGGTGAAAGACAAAATTGGGATGGTAAGTTTGGGCCAGATTGTAGAAGACCTCAAATATCAGATTAAGTGCATGCATTATTTTTGATTAGGACAGAGAGATATGTATACTATTTTAGAGTATGAAAGAAATTACCTTACTCACAGAGAGAGTCCAAGTTATGCTGTGGTAAGAGATAACACCTACATTTTAGTAGTTTAAGAAAATGAAAGGTTATTTTTATTCATGCAAACCTATTCCTGTGGATTTGGGGTATTCTCCTAGATGATTATCTTGTATATGTTGCCTCAGCAGTCTAGTGTCTGTGAGACCTATGGCACCTCCATTTCAACACATGCTTCCATGATGGTTGTGACAAGAGAAGAAAGTTCTAGAAGACTATCCACTTCAAACTTGGTACTTCGTTCTAGAAGTCACACATGCGTCGCTTTTGCTAATAGCCCATTGGCCAGAAGAATAACATGGCTCTACCTAATAAAAATGGGAACTGAAAAGTATGGTCTTTGTGAGCCTGGAAAGGGAGAAAGAGTGGATACTGATGAGCCCTAGTAATGTCTACCACACCCAAACTTGCAGAAAAGTCACTATGACTTAGAACATGATTGCATTTACAAACAAAATAGAGATATGTAAGATTTCTAATATACGATTAACAGAAAATTACCCATCTGTTGCAGTTACCACTTTCAAATGAAGAAAATGTTTATGGTTTATCCATACACAGCACATAATGAAAGAAATATATCCACTTATTTCAGTAATCTGCCTGTTATTTCTAGAGTAGCATAAATTGGTATACATTATGTGTGATGTAGTCTCTGCTAACACACAGCTGATACCTCGTTTTACTTCAGTTGCAAGCTGCAATCTGTTGTAGATCACAGTTTTCCAAAGGAACACCTTGTCAGAATGTGAGGAGAGAGAAACCTGTACTTAAGAAATGAAGAACACTTACATAATGTACATACACACAGATGCCTATATGTTTTATTATCATGTTAGGTGGCCTCAAAATCTTTTTTTTACATAGAGTGGAATGTAGAGCTTAGAGTGGGATGTACAGCTGGTATAGTTTAATCAAATAAAGTGCCTGAGCTTAGGGAATCAGAAAGATAAGTTCCTAACTCTGCGAACTAATTGCTTTGTGACTTTTGAGACTTAGTTTCTTCATTTTTAAAAGAACATTAATAACAACAGTTGTCAAAAATGTTTTCATGATAATGGCTATAATTGAGAGCTGGATGTATGTAAAATATTATTCTGTCGTATCTTTCTATATATCATCTATCCTCAACATACATAAGGACACTGATTCAGTTCATATGTAGCGGGATTTAGATGTATCTGATGAATCGAACTGGTAAGTCAGTCCTCAGATAGTGGATTTGCATGAAGGATTTTTTCAGGGGTGGAAGGAAAAATAATAAAATGGTTTCATGTGAGTGTCTAGGATTGAGACTGAAATAAGATGGACATTCTAGTATTTGCCTAAAATTTAGGTATTCCACCCATTACCCAAGTCTGTACATAACTATAAGTAGACGATGAAGGAAATGACGTGAGGAGACATAGAGACATAAGCAACACTTCTTTGGTGAGCAGGTGACAAAGTGTAACCCAAAAGAGAAAAAAGAGGTATTTCTCTCTACTTGGTATGAATACCATGAGAATCAGAATGTAGCTGTGCTAGTGTCTCTTGAGGGTGTGATGCTTTGAGTGCTCTGGACCACAGCATCCTTGGCAGGCAATCAGCATCCTCCTGGAGGGCACCCTCATCTGTGACTGTGGCAATATTGTGTTATCCTCAAGGGACTTTCTGGCTAGTTTGTGTATCCTCAAAGGAAGAAAATATCTACAAAAGTACAGTGCTGGTATGTTGGTAAAAATTCATGAAATACTCACTGGGATCTTTTGACATGGGAGGCTGTGTCTTTAATATCATATTTATAGATTCTAATCCAAGGTCTGACATGAAGGAGCTTGGAAAATTATCAAAGAACGAAAGAAGGAATAAAGAATTGTCCTAATGCTCAGTGAATGCTGTTTCTCTGTAAAGACACATTTGGCATTCTGAATGGAACGTTCTTCATTGTGCAGGATTGTCCAGATAATTGAAGGACATTTAGCAACCCTAACCCCTGAGCAATAAAAATATACAGTCCACCCCCATTTCAAATGCTCATTATGAGGATGCTACTCCTGATATTGCAAATCACTGATCTAATGGGACTCATTTTACTGTGCAGCCCTAGAAACAATATTTCTGTGGCAACCCATAGAGCCTCTGTAGAATGGGACTTTTCTATGCTCAGTACATTGTGACTGGGATTTTCTCTTTCTTCCTTTGCTAGGTGCAAAGTCTCCTAGAAAGGAGCTCAACTTGACATCCCAGTGTGCATGTCCAAGGCAATAAGTCTGCCAAGGTCAGCCCAGTATTCTGCTGAGGAACCAATCGTGGCTCCTCAATACCAGTAACTTCTTGATCTCCGTTGTCAGAAGACTAGAAGCTTCTCTGTGTTGAACTTCAACTGGTAGAGATTTTGGAAAGAGGAGTCAAGTGGGGGTAAAAATATTAGCTTTGTTAATGTAGATATTAAAGGTCAGGGTTCTTTGACAAAAAAGGATTTGGGACCTTTTCTGTCATAAGCCATATCAGTACTAGAACCTTATAGATACGACTGTAATGTTGTATGTGTAGAAGGGGTTATTTGGGTGAGGAAAGTGCAATGAGGGAGGCAGGAGAGAAAGATGCCTATCAGAGTCATTTGTTTATGTCATACTTAAAAAAATCTTTCACCTCTTGGAACTCCAGCAGCAAAACTGCCAATTCTAACATACATCACTAGGTGGCAGTAAAACAGAAATGTCTGCAAAGAAAGCAGAAATCCCTTCAGAATTGTAATAAGTTTTATAGACCAAGACAACTGCAGTTGTAAAACATTATGATGTATCAATTGGCATGTTTGCTGATCAAATCTTTACAAGGTTCGAATAGGCTCGTAAATACTGGGTTCTTTAGTTTGGCCTATTCATGCTTCATGGTTCTGCTTAAGACATTTTGGAGGACTCGAAATTCAGCAAATGGTTGAAATATCAAAGCAATATGCCACTGACAATTTGTTTTCCTGTGATTGAGGGAAAATATATATGCCTCGATTAAAAGCTCTATCCAAACAAGCAGAATCTGCTACATTCAAAGATGAGCTAATTTCTTATGCAAAGCACAGCCCAGGCTGGAGTGAACCAACAGCTAAATTGTTTTGCTACTTGATTTTTATAAGTGAGTTCCAATTTCCTTACCATTTCTACTAGAGTCTTATTATGCAGGGATGTTTCCATTTTTTTGTAAGTGGTAACTGGCTGATGATAAAATCAGGCTTTATGATAAATGCATAAAACCATAGGGCGGAGGTAACACCAAAACACTCCTTTCGTTAAATTGTTAGTCTCATGTGGATGGTTGAAAAGAAGGGTGATCTGGTTTATGACTTTCAGCATTTAACAGTGGGGAAACTGAGGCCTAGATGGTAAGCGATTTGCTTAAAGACGTATGACTGGTGAGCTGATTTAGCCAGACTGTGAATTTAGATTTCCCATAAGTTATTGGATGGGCTGTGTAACTGGTTACCTTGAAAGACCGATTCAAGTTTAGCAGCTAAGCCTGTCTCTACTTTCTTTTTGTAGATGTGTACACTGATTGTTTCAGAAAAAAAGAGTACAGTTCCCTGGAAAGAATGACCTTCATCATGTGATGACTGCTTATCTTATATTATTAGATAAAGATCTTGTCTCTGGCCAGTCAGTTCCTACGTATTTTGACAAGGGATGTCTTTTAGTGTCTTCCTCAAAGCTAATGCATGCATGCCCTTTGCTTTATCTAGAGTCTTCTTTTTTCACCTGGCTAAATTCTGTTGAGGATGAGTTTGGTGGCCCTTTGATGTGTTCCCCCAGCTATTTTCTCTGGGTTCTTTCCCCAGGATGAGCAACTCTTTTTTATAATTGCTTGAACTTTTACTAGGTATAGAGTGGAGAGCACATTTGTTTTGCTGGTAGCTAGAGGCATGGAAGTGCTTGGCACAGAGGAGGTTCTTAAATAATTATGTGAAAGAATAGAGTGTTCCTATCCCTGGCTTTGACAGAATGATATTCATTTCAGAGAGGGAATATGTATTCAAGAATTTGAAATAATAGAGTATAAAATGTTTAGAGGGAATATGTATTCAAGAATTTGAAATAATAGAGTATAAAATGTTTAATGTATATTGCATATCATATATGCATTTGTAACTAAATAACTGAAAGTTATATTGCCATTATCATCTATGTATATATTTATCAAATATTTATATACAGACTTAGTTGTTTATTTTGCTATAGGGAAAAAGAAACTAATAATTATCGATCCTTCTTCTGTGCCAGGCACTGTATTAGGTCTTTGTACATACTGATGCCATTTAATCTTCAAATATAAGCAGCTGAAGTGATGAAATTAGAGCTCAGAAAATTATATAACTTGCCATGCACTTAAAATATAGGAGAACTGGATTCATACCCAGACCTACCTTCCTTGGAAGTTCATAGTGTTTCCATTCTTCAGAAGTAAATGGAGCCCAGAGAGTCACTTTAACATCAGACAGCTAGTCAGTGGCAGAACTAAGTGGCAGAATCTGGGACTATGACCTTTAACTAGATGAGAACTCTCTCTTCTGCATCAGACTTTCTGCTGTGTAAAATGAGAAAAGAAGGTAAGAACTTATTTTTATGCAGCTGGAGTAATTTGGCAGATTTCAAGATTTCATGAGGCCCAGACTTTTCATTGGTTTGTTTATATTGAGAAATGCATTCATTTGGCAACTGCCTGGAACCCATGTGAACAGCTGCTAACTTGTGTTAGCTAGTTCACAGATTCCTTGGTCCTCTTGAGTTTCCGCAGGAGTTGAGGATTGGGAAACACAGATTTTATAATCTATTTGTACATAAAAATACATTTTCCAGCTCTCTCCTTCCTTAGTCATTCTCTTCCTAAGCCATCTTGCTGTGCATTTGTCAAAGAACTTTGCCATTTTTAATTTGGAGACAACAAGTCAAGTCAGAGAAAGCTAAGTACCAGTATTAATGAAAAAATATATTAGAAATAGTTTAAAAATGGGAATGACTGTATTTGCTCTATAACAAGCAGAGCATTTAAAAAAATCAATAAGAACAACTAATGGTGATAATGTCTTCCCTGACTCATAGGGATATTTAAAAGTAAAATGATGTAATTGATGGGAAACACTTTGAAAAATAAAAGCATCATGCAGCACAAGGCATTACGATTATTATACGATTGGCCTTAAGCACAGCTAAAAGTGAGCTTTTTCTCCCTCAGGACCAGATGTCATCATTGATAAATCATTTGTATAATTCCCAGAGTACAAATGATGTCTGCAGGGCTCCAAGCTCTTGTACTTGTTGTTATGATCTCGTCATCAGAGTATTCAATGGATGTGGCCAAGGGCAAGTCACAAGCTTTCTGGGACTCTGTTCTCATGTCTTTGAGATGGGGATTAATGTTATTACTAATGGCTACCATCTACAGATCTATGTCCAAGGTACAAAGCATTTTGGGTTTATTATTTCACTTACTGTTTACAAATGGCCCTATTGAATGCCGTATTTTATAGATATGGAAAATGAAAAGGTAAAATATCTAGGCTTAGATCATATAAAGTATCTTAAGGTGTCTGTAGAAATTCACAGATCTTAAGTATATTGTGCATAGTGGATTGTGCAGATTTGACTCTCTGGCAAGCTTTCCTCTATCCCCTTTTCTGTGGAGAATCTCCCCTCCCCAAGAACATATTCCACAGAAACCTGATAGGGCTGCTAATTCCATGTACCCTTATATGTCATCATAGGATGAAAGTGTGACCAGGCCTAGTAAGTCACAATAACTTTCTCACTCTAGTCCCATTAATTGACTCAAGGGGTGGTTCAGTAGCTTATTTTTAGAGCTGAATAATATTTCTTTGGATGTACCACAGTTTACTAATCCAGGGTGAAAGCCTGGCAAATCAGAATCCCTGGGATTTATATATATGAATTGAATAGAGAGAGACTTTCTCTCCTGTAGAGTTGTCAATCAGATGAGGTAAGAAGACTCAAGAAGACTATTTTATAGTAGGAAAGAATGAAGTCAACAGAGTATCAAAGTCAAGAGATGGGAAACATTGAAATTGCATCATTTAACCCCATAGGTCCATCAGTGTTTGAGGCAAGATCTACCCTTTCTAGTCAGTAGAGTCAGTATATATCTTTAAAAAAAGAAAGAAAAGAAAAGAAAAGAAAAGAAAAGAAAACAGGCTTTCTTTTAGAGCAGTTTTAAATTCATAAAAAATTTGAGAAGTACAGACATTTCCTATATCCTCCTGCCTCTATAAATGCACATCTTCCTCCATTATCCCCAACCAGAGTGGTACATTGGTTACAATGGATGATCTACGTTGACACATCATAATTACCCAAAGTCCATAGTTCACTTTACAGTTCATGCTCAATGTGGTACATTCAATGTGTTTATAAGTTTATAAGTTTATAATGATATGCAACCACCATTATAGTACCATACAGAGTATTTTCACTGCCCTAAAAGTCTTCTGTTCTCTACCTATTCACCTGCCCAACTCCCCCAATCCCTAGCAACCACTGGTATCTTTTACTGTCTCCATAGTTTTACCTTTTCCAGAATATCATATAATTAGATTTATATAGTATGTAGCCTTTCAGGTTGACTTCTTTTACTTAGTTATATGCATTTAAGTTTCCTCCATGTCCTTTCATGGTTTAGTAGCTTATTTTTAGAGCTGAATAATATTTCTTTGGATATACCACAGTTTACTAATCCATTCACCTATTGAAAGACACCTTGGTTGCTTATAGGTTTTGGCAATTATGAATAAAGCTGCTATAAACATCTGTGTACAGATTTTTGTGTGGACATAGCTTTCAATAAATACAATTTCAAGCTAATTTCAGTTAGATTTTTGGCACTTGCAGTCAAAGGTTCTGGTTAATATAATATGTAACAAAGTCCATTTATATACTATGTTTTCTTCAATTCTTATGAAAACCCAGAATACTATGCCTAGTATTCTTATGAATGGTGTTTTCCAATAGAAATAAAATAACTAGGAAAACCAGTGACACATTTGCTATTTATACTTAGTGTTTATGCCTGCAAAGACATTGCTCTTTCCACAATACCCTGTTAGATATGGAAGGCGGAATCAGACATGCTAATGAGCTTTGATTTTATTGTAGAACAAAGGCAGATGCACATATTAGAATAATCTCTTATTTACTCTGCATTATTTAAAAAAGTTAATTTTTTTTTCTGGTTATTAAGGCATATGCATATATGAGTCCCAAACTTACTTTAATAATATCTTGATTTATATCTAAGATACATTTTACACTTTCATGCCTTATTGACAACAGAATTCTATTCATGATTTTACTTTCTACTTGATCTGGATCATAGTTTCCCTGTCATAACAGACAACACACTTTATTATGTTGCTAATTTGTTTGCCTTTCCAGTTAGATGGTAAGGTCCATGAAGGTAGATAGCATGCTGCCACAAGAAAAATAATCCTGTTTGAGTTCCTAGTTTGTAGCTCAGCACCTGGCATCTAATGTTATCTAAAGGTCTGACTGATGAATGCATGTATAAGTGTACCTGCATTGTAAAATGAACCTGAGTAATTATAATGCAATTCAATTACTAACGTTCTAGAGGCTACTGAAACATGCACACTGGCCCTTCATTTAGCTCCAGATCGCTAAAGTTTTTGTTTCTGTCTGCTTTGTTTTTCATATTCCTTCCTCTTTTTCAAGCTTTTTTTTTGCTGCCCCCTCCCTCCCCCTCCGCAGCAGTGGGCCTTATATAGGCAGTGTGTTAGAAAGAAAAGACAGGTCTCTAGTATCTGATAGATCCTGGCTTTGTCCCTTAATATTCATATGACCTTGAACATACCCCTTCATCTCTGACCTTCACTCTCCTTTGCAAAATGGGAATCCAATAAGCCACCCCAAAGATGTATGAGATAGAGCCTTAAACTCACCCAGTAGGTGATTTTAATTGAGATATAGCTTTAAAATCGCCCAGTAGATAAACAAAAAACATTTTAATGAGATTTTCAGAAGAGCAGGAAACTAAATGCCAAAGTGTTAAATGAGACAAGTGAAAGCTTGAACACTGCCTCAATGAAAGTGGTGCATTGGGAAATGAAGATGTCACACAAAAGGGTTTTTAGTGTGGTTTTGATGCTGTAAGTGTCAGATCACTTTGAGGCCAAAGCCACACTGAGAATAAGGAGGTCGTTCTGCATGGTGGAAGGAACACAGTTTGTTTTGAGGGCAAAGGAATATTTTCTTTCATGAGTGATGAAGTTAGTGCACATGTGTAACACTATTTTAGAGACTCACTATCTTTACCTGCATGTGCAAACCCAGCAAACATTTTAGGTGACCCAATTCCAGACAACTTTGTAGGAATCAAATTGTTGCTATGTTTTATCACTTTTCCTTTCCTGAGTAACATCTTCACTGTTCATCAAAAATACAGGAAGATAAATATTAGGAAGACAGTTTGGGAAGCAGGAAGTCCTTAAGCCTTGTGATTTTCTTAGCCTTTCAAAATATCTGTCTAAATAGATAACTACTGACTGTTGTGTTAGGAGTAGCAATAAAGGATATGTTCTGGAAGTCACATGGGGATTCAAATCCTTGCTTCTACATCAGTTTTGTGACTTTGCAGAGTTATCTAACCTCTGTAAGCCTTATTATACTCACCTATGTTATGGGTATAAAAATATCTGCTTGGCATTATTGAATAAAAACCCAGAGCTTGGTACTTAGAAGTTAATTGAATGTTGCAATTGTAAAGTTTTTGTGCAAGTACAGGTTACATCAGTGATTCAGATACCTAGCATAACAGAGGTTGCCCAAGGTGTAACATTCCTAGCTGTATTGCAGCATTGGCCTCTATGTCCCTCTTTCGTTTCCTTTCCTTTCCACCAGTCTTTATCCACATTTTGTCTTTCTTTCTTTATTTCTATGGGTCTTTATCAAACATCTCTTGATCATTTGTCATGTTCCTACAACTGAGTAATCAAAACTTGTTTACAGAGTATTTCCATGTACATTCATTTTGCTTTTATATATTTTTCTTTTTACAAAGTACATTAATATACATGTATTTTATTTCAGTATTTTATTTATCTATGATGTATGTTCAGAAAACTGCAAAAATCAAAAGTGATTAACTAATTTTACAAAGTACATGCACCTATGTAGGCAGCATGAACATCAAGGAAAAGAACATTTCCTTTACCTCAGAAATCCCCTAATGTCTCTTCCTAATTCAAGGTAACTGCTGTTCTGACTTCCAAAATCTTAGTTTTGTCAGTTTTTGAACTTTATTAAGTGCAATCATATATTATATATTCTTTTATGTATGCGTTATATCTCTCAATTATGTGTGTAGGATTCATGCATGCTCTTGAATGTGGCAATAATTTGCTCTTTTTTTTTTGCTGTATAGTATTTTTTCATTACACTATTAATAGACATTTGAGTTGTTTCCAGTTTGGAGATGCTATGAATTCTTGTGTTTGTCTTTTGATATACAGGTAAAATAGAAACACATTTATGTTGGCTATATACCTAGGAGCTGAATTGCTGGGTCATAGAGTACAAATCTTTAACTTTCTTAGAAACTGACTACAGGTTTTCCAGAGTAGCTCAATCAGTGTATTCTCTCAGAGAACAAGTGTTCTGGTAGCTCCACATCCTTACCAACAGTTGATACTGTCAGAATTTTTATTTATACTGTTGACCCGGAGAAGAAACATACCTGTCAAAAAGGACTCATTGTGGTTAATATTTGGCCCAAATTTATAATCAGAATCTAACAGCCATTGTTTACAGAGGCCTTTCGCACACACTGCATTTCAGGGAAAAGCCACAGACTCAAGCACTGTGTTTCTGCTTTCTGAGTTGAACCTTATGAAGGAGTTTCAGGAATCTCATTTCAATCCAAGTTGAGACCATTCGCTTCTAATTGGATCTGTGCAGCTATATCCTCATTTACATCTTTACCAACCAATCAGAGTAATCAGGACAGTGCTATGTGGACCAATCAAAATGTGCAAATCGATATTCCTCATTTGCATGGAAATGGACCAATCAGAGATCAGGGCAGGCATTTTCTATAAATAGGCCTACCCTTGGTCTTAGGGGAGTGTGCTTTTGGTTTCCTCTGGAGGCTATTTTTCTCTGCTTTGGAAATTGTTCACTAGAATAATCTCTCCTTTTATTGTGCCCCAGATTGGGGACTTCTGTTGGGGACATCAATTAGATTGATGGCAGTAAAGTTGTTGACAAACTCATCCTGTTGGGTATGTAGTAATATTATTTTTATTTCAATTTTGTGTCTCTCCTAATGCCTAATAAAATGAGTAATTTTTCATATGCTTATTGTCTGTTTGGATATCTTCTATTGTGAAATGTCTATTCAGTTTTTCTTTTTATGCTTGATTTGTAGGCTTTTTAAAAAAAATTCTGGATTCTTTACTGTATATAGATATGGCAAATATAGTCTCTTGTGCTTTGACTTTTCACTTTCTAAATGCTGTCTTTTGGCTCATAAAAATTCCTAATTTTTGTATAGTCTGATTTATAATTTATTTTATATTGTTAATTTTTTGTCCTGTTTAATAAATTTTTGCTTACTCTAAGGTCATAAAGATACTTTCTTTGGTTTTTATCTGAGAGATTTAATGTTCTGCTTTTCACATTTCCATCTACATTTCATTGGGAGTTAGTTTTTGTTCATTGTTAGGAAGTGATCAGTATTCACTTTTTTCCATATTAATTTCCAATTGACCCAATGCAATGTTGAATAGAAATTGCAGTACCAGGCATTATTGTCTCTTTCTCAATTTCAGGCAAAGTCTTCAATATTTAATTAAGTATGATATTTGATGCAAAATTTTAAAAGATAATATTTATCCAATTAAGAAAGCTCACTTTGTTCCAAGTTTGCTAGGAATTTTTAGACTAAAAGGTGTTGGATTTTATCAAATGCTCTCAACTGTTAAAATTATCATATTATTTTATTCTTTATTCCATTTGTGCTGAATTACATGGATTGAATTTTGAGTATTAAACTAACCAGGAATTTTTATTTCTGAAATAAACCCTAATGGCCATGGGTACTATCATTTTTACATAATATACTGGATTGGATGTGTTAATATTTCATTTAGGATTTTTATAGATTCTTAAGAGAGATTTTTCTGACATTTTCTTGTTTTGTAAAATCCTTGCCAGGTTGTTGAATCAAGGTTATGCTGGTCTCATAAAGTTAGTTCTACTTTTCTATTATCTGGAAAACTGTGTGCAAGATTGATGATATTTCTTCCTTAAATATATGGAAGAGTTAATCAGTGAGGCTGTCTGAGCTTAGAGATGTCTACATTTGGTGACATATGTTTAATTGGAGATTTAACTTTTTAAATAGGTATAGATCATTTAGATTTTCTACTTATTCTTGTGTCAGTTTAGACAAATTTTATTTTTTTTAGAAATTTGGCAGTTTCATTTAAACTTTTAAATTTTTGGTCATGAAGTTATTCATAATACCCTCTCATCTTTCTTTGTTTTAAAAAATATGAATATGTTGTGATATGCTTTTTTTCATACCTAATTTTCTCCCCACCACCTGTCTCTTTCCTTGCTCAGTCTTGCTAGGCATTGTTCATTTTGTTATTCTAATAATCACTTTTTCTTTGTTCATGTTCTCTTTTGTATATTTTCCATTTAATTATTTTCTGCTCTTTTTAATTTTCTTTTTTTTTTCTTCTACTTTTGAGTTGATTACTTAAATTATTGGATTTGGGCCTTATAAAATTTCTTTTCTAATGTATGAATTTAAGTCAACACATTTTTTTCTCTAAGCCAATACATCAGCGGCCTTCTGAAGGTTTTTAAATATTATAATTTAGTAAAAATGTTTTCTAATTTTCATTGTGATTTATTCTTTGATTTGAGAGCCATTTGGAAATATTTAAAATAATCTTTAGTTTTAGAGATTTCCTATTTAGCTTTTTTGTTATTGATTTATAGCTATAAGGCACTGTGTTCGGAGGATATACTCTGTGTGACTTCAGTTATTTGGAAGTTGTTGAGACTTTATGGTCTAGCATTTGATCAGTTTTGATAAATGTTCTATGTATACTTGAAAATAATGTGTGTTTTGGTACTATTCCTATCCCTTGCACTGTTCTATATCAATTAGTTCTAGAGTGTCATTTGTGTTTTTTTAGACCTTTTTCTTTACTGATATCTTTGTTAGTTTATTGGTTATTAGAAGAGGTGTGTTAATATTTCCAGCTATAATTATAGATTTATTTTGCCTCCTTTTTTTATATATTTATTTTTTATGGTGACATTGGTTAACAAAATCCAGTAAGTTTCTGCTATTTTGCCTCCTTCTTATGTCGACTTATATTTTATATATTGTTGCCATGTAATTGAATTTATATTAATTAATAAGTACTAAAACTTCTTTTTATCCTATAAAATATTCTTTAAAAAATTTCTACAGATGTGTCTTGCCTTTAAAGCCTACATTGTATAATATTTGTGTGGTTACTCTATTTTTTTTTTAATTAAGGGTTTCATGGTATATATTTTTTCATTTGTGACAGAAACTATTGATGTCCTACTCTTATCTCCTCAGCACTAACTCTTCCAGGACATGCCAAAGCATCCTACTGAGCCCTTCTGGAGGCACCTTCAACTCTGCCTGAGAGTTTTATCTTAATTGATTCGCGAGCAGGGCAGGAAGTATGGGGGAATGGATAGTCCTTTAGGCACAGCCTTCCACTAGTAAGGTATGGTGGCTTAGGAATAAATGCTTCAGCTTCCTCACCCCTAAGTTAAGACAACTGTTATATATATTTCATACAATCTTTCAGCAGTACACAGCCAGATTCAGTTATAGTGGCTCCCAAGATTAAACTATTTATTAATACATCCACTATTCCTTCTTTCCCCTGTCTTATTTTTTCACTCCCCTGCGTATGATCTCGGCATTATCTTATGCTGAACTATTTGCACTCAAATTCTTGTGTCAGGGTCTGCTTTTGTGGAAATCCAGCATAAGAAGCTATCCTTTTATTTATAATTTGTCAACGTCTTTATATTTGAAGACTATCTCTTACAAGGAGCACGTTGCTGTATTTTGTTTTGCTCAGTCTGATAACCTTTGCCTTTAATTGAAATATTCAGTCCATTTATACTTAATGTATTTATGGGTATTCGAGAGTTCTATTTTTTCTACTATGGCTATCATTTTATTATTTCCCTTCTATTAGCTTCTTAGTTACATATATATTTTTTTATCTTACTTTAGTGGGTATCCTAGAAATTACAAGCATCCTTAACTAATTATAGTCTAATGTAAATTAGATCTTTTATCAATTCCAAGACATTGCTGGGATTTAGAACATTTATACTCCCTTTATTCTCTTCCTGAGTTTTTGTTATTAATGTCAACAAAAATACTACATAACATTGTAATGTTCACAAAACATTTTTTTCTACAGACAATATTCATTTAGGTTTCACTACTTATGTACCTTTACCAATTGTACTTAATTGTTTCCTGCATTTTGACTTTTACTGTCTAGAATCATTTTCTTACTGTTTGAAGAATTATCTTTAACATTTGGTGTGGTATGTTGACAAATTTTCTCAAAGTTTTTTGTTTGCTTCTATGGAAGTATTTTTATTTACACTTTGCTTTTTCTTTTTTATATAAGTAAAGTTTTTTTTTTTACTGAGGAATAATTTACATGTATTCAAAAGCACAAATCTTAAGTGTTCAGCTTGATGAAATTTTACATGTGTGTAACCTAAATCAAGGTTTTGAACATTAGAGCACTCCAGAAAGCCCTCCCATTCTCCCCCTACAACTCTGTGTTCTCCAACCATGAGTTAGTTTTGTCTGCTCTTGAACTTCATATAAATGGAATCATATAACATGTACTTTTGTTTTTGTCTTTTTTCACTCAACGTTAGGTCTGTGGAATTATCCACCTTTTATGTACAATAGTAATTCATTTTCATTGCCATGTAATATCCCAATACATAAATAAACCACAGTTTATCCATTCTATTATTGATGAACACTTGGGTTATTTTTCATTTTTAGCTATGAATAATAAAGCTGTGATAACCAATATTATACTTTTTTTAATGTTTATGTAGGACATAATCACTTACTTCTATTGGGTATATACCATTTTTCATTGGTTTTAGTTTTGGGGGTTGATAGTGCCTTTAAACATTTTAAAATGTGTTTTTATTGTTTTATAGCTTCTAAAGCTTCTACTGAAAAGTTAGTCATTAAGTCTTATATTGTTCCTTTGAAGGTAAATGTGCTTTTTCCTCCAGCTGCTTTTAAAATGATTTTGTTTTTGGTTTTTCATAGTTTTCTTATGACATGCCTAGATGTGGTTTTCTTTGTGTACATCCTGCTTTAATCTGTGACTTCATGTCTCTTGTCAATTTTTGATAATTTTCAGCCTTTAGCTTTCAAATGCAGGCATCTCCTACTTTCTGAAAGTTCGTGTTACACTTAGCTTTTAGAAAAGACCTGCTTTAGTACCTGTTTTGCTTGCTAACTGAAAGAAATCAAAAGATTTTTGCTTTTACAAAAAAAGGCAAAAAGCAAAATAGCATTCAAGCATTTGGTTTGCAGTGAGCTGTTATAGAGACAGCTCATACCCCTGAGCAGGAGGAATCGCCCTGCCAAGCTCCTTGCCTTGGAACTACAATCAGCATCTCAGCATCAAGCTACCAGAGCTCTGAACTGTGTCTGTAAAGCATCTGTGCTTTGTCTCAATTTATTTTGTGCATTCCTGCTTTTACCATATGTTAATCTTATTTCAGGTTTTATGTGTTATTTGGTATGATTTGGTAGGTTATTTTGGGGTCTAGGAATGCTTGAAAATTTCTCCATGTAAATTAATGGCAATTCCTTTTTCACTTTACGCCATTTCGGTTTACCAAAGGTTTCATAAGAATACTCTAAGATAGTGGGGGAACCTGTATGGCCTTTGACTATTTCTCTCTATTCCCCCTTTATGTGATTCCAATTATATATATGTTAGACCTTTTAATCATCTCTCATAGGTCTCTCATGATGTTTTCTAAAATTTCTATTTTTGCTCTCCTTGTATTAGCTCGCATAATTTCTATTGACCTAATTCCTGGCTCACTGTGTCCATATCGACTTCTTAATCTGGATTAATATATTTTTAGTTCTATAATTTTTATTTTTTCTAAGTTCCAGTTCTCTGATTACATTCTCCGTCTTGTCATCTTTTTTTTTTTTTCCCTCCGAAACATATTACTAACAGTTATTTTAAAGTTTATGTCTGATGACTCCCTAAACCAGATCATCTTTGGTTGTTTTTCTGCTGTCTGTGATTTTATCTTAGTCCTGCTTCTTGATATGGCTGGTATGTTTAATTCAATGCCAGACATTATGTATGGAAATTTATAGATGCCCTCAGTGATGTCATTTTTCTCCAGAGTAAGTTTACTCTATGCTTAAGATGGTAAATAGAGGACAGTTCATATTACTACAGTTTGAGATTGAGATAACTTGAAGCTGAGTTGCAACTTTGGTAAGGTTCCATTTGCCTCTCGTTCATCCCCTATCTACAGTATAATCCTCAAGAGGCATTATTTATTCGATTGTTATATTCTATCAGGTAGGATTCTTTTGGCTGTTGCATGTGAAAAAAGAAAATAGTAGCTTAAACACAATAAGTTTATCATCTGACATAATGAGAAGTCCAGAGATAGTTTGGTTCTTTGGCTGTTAATGTATGAACTCATCCTGTTGTTGATCTTCTCTGAAATTTCGTTGGCCTTGTTTTCATGGTTCTTATATGGCTGCTGCAATTATAGGTGTCGCATGTAGCTGACACTGTCCTGAGTAGGAAAGTGAAGTGTGTCTTAATGAGGTTCTATGTAAGAAGAGAGATGATATAGGACTGAGAAGGACAATAAATTGACAGGCGCAGGTCCTTCAGTTCCTCCACATACAAGTATGGATGGAAAAAGGAGCTAACAGTTTCTCTCAACAGAGCTGATCGAACTGCCTTCCTCCTTTTCTATAATAAAATCCTTCCTCTGATCTTAATCTCATTCCTTTCGCTGAGACCACAAGATGGAAGAAGCCTCTACAATCCACCTTATGTAATCAGAATTTGACACAGAACGAAAAAAGATCCCAGACACAGAGTAACAGCTGGTACAGCAAAGACAGATAGAGCCCTGTCTACCCAGTGGATTATCCATTTTCTAGAGGCCTCCTTTCCCTAAAGCCTTTCGAAACCTCATGTGTCTCTTTGTCCAGAATTTTGTCACACGCCTGTGCCTAAACCAGATTTTGTCGGGGGCAATGGAATGACCATGATTGACTTAGACTGGTCAAGAAAAACCGCTTATGCCTGGGGTCCTTTCTTTGAGCATACAGCTGGCTGGTATATGAACACTTAAGCAAAACTGGAACTTGATTAACAAAGAAGAAGGAAATATACACATCTGTTACATGGGGAGACAGACTATGAGAGGTATATTATTGTTATCCATCTAGTTTTAGTTAGGAGAATTCTGTGATTCAGAGAGTTTAAATACTCAGCACAAATGCAAGTATTTTTTTGTGGCAGGATCTCTACTCAAATATCTTTTGATTTCAAATTCTGTGCCCTCAAATCTTCTGAGTCATAAGTTTTCTTTTTTTTGTAACCATCCCACCAAAAATTCACATATACAAATTGAGGTGGACAACATTATTTTTCCTCTGCTTTTCCAGTCCTTAGCAGAAGCATCACAAATGGTCAATTAGGATGAGAATGCTGTGCAAAGAGTGTTAATCACCTATAGAACTAGAACAGCTTAAAACTTTAATTCATATATTTATGTGGCTATTCTTCAATAAGTAATGGACATAAGCCACCTAGGGCTTAAGCATTATAAGGTGTTGCTATTCAAGCTGAAACCACAAGGGACCAATTAGATTTTTCAGTTCCATTAGCAAATATGATTTGTGTCCACTCCCCACTGCCATTCATAATTTTGCATTCCACTCTACTTAAAATGTTCTCTCTCACCTTCAGCTGAATAGTTTCAACAAGAATCTGTCTTTTTGAGAAGTACCCTCAGAGTGACAGATTAGCAGCCCTGACAATGTTTGCTAAGTTGGGGGAGCACATTAGCTATTTCCATTTCTCTCCTCCAGTGTGGAGGTGGGGAGCCAAGAAGCTCTACTGTCAGAAGAGTTGCTTCATGACAAAGCAGCTGGAACAACCACAATTGCAGCCCTTGAGAGCAGCTCACGCCACGGGGTCAGAGGAGCAGCATTTTATGTTCCTTTGTAGAATAAACTGAATATTTTTATAAGAAACAAATCTTCCATCTATGATCCTGTTCCCATTAGTGGGTCAAGGCAAGAGCAAACCAGAGAGGCTTAATTTACTTAGGAGACATTCAGTATAAATACTATATTCCCTTATGTGATGTTCTTGTTCTGTTAGCCTTGATACGTGCAAACAAAGATGACTTACTCAAAGTTTTGATATGCCCAAAGACCATCCTTCTTATAACATGGTGTTCCTTTTCGGCTGGGAGTCAAGAAGATCCAGAAAGTCTACATCAACACAGCATGTATTTTCCCTCCACTAAACTACTATACAATCTGTAATTGCTAACCCCACAAGTTTGAAAGTTTACCTTAACATTTGTGGGAAGCAGATGGTTTCCATACACTGCCAACCTGTTGTTACCAAAGCATTTTCCAAGAATTGTTTCCCAACCACAGTCACTAGCATAATTAACCTTTCTGTGGATTGAATAAACAAGGAAACAATCACCAATCTGCATGAAAGCCAAATGTACCACTCAAGATTTTGCCTCAGAGCAAGCTCTGGGATGCACATAAAACCACACACAGCATGATGATTGATCCACTTTTGGTTTGTTTTCTTATGGCCACTATTTTCCACCAGTCTCCTCTATTCCATAATACATTCCCTCTTTCTAGTCACATGTTCACATTTACCTATTTTTATCTGCAACCATTGGTCTGGCTCTGTCCTGAGAAATTTTTCTTGTCAGAATAACCAGGCAAGAAGTATCTAGGATGAAAGAGAAAACAGCCTCAGATTTGAGGCTCTAGGACTAGTTGTACAGATGTTTGTTTCTCTACAAGCTTTATCCAGCCTTTTTCAATACCTGTATCTTTGCCTTGTTTTCTGCTATTAGTGTCTTGCTGATTTCTGTCTCTGTCTCTCTCTCCCTCCCTTCATCCGTCTCTCCCCATCTTCCCTCCCTCCCTCCCTCTCTCTCTTATTTATATTCCAGTTTCTCAACTTTTTAAAAACTCTACTTTGAAACAATTATAGGTTCACAGGAAATTGCCCCAAAAAATGTACAGAGAGGTCCCCTGTGTACCTTTCAACTAGTTTTCTCTAATGGTTACATCTCACATAAATTAGTACAATATTCAAACCAAGAAATTGACATTGATAGAATCCACAGAGCTTATTAAGGTTTCACTAGTTTTAGATGCGTGTGTGTAGGGGGTGTGGTGGGGGTGTTTTCTGAGTTTTAAAGAGGAAATTTATTCATTTGCCTGATTTCAAAATGGCTGAGTCAGATTGAATAAACATTCATTAAGTGTATGTATGAGACATTTTCAGATAATTTATATGAGCTTGTTCAGTTGATCTTCATATCGGCCCTTTCGAGAAGAGATTATTATTCATTTATCCATGAGAAATTCAGTGATATTTCCAAGGTCATTTAAGTAATGGCCTGACTCCAAATCCAGTATTCACCATGCTGCTTCCTGGCTCCTTCATCTTTTGTCTACACCATGGCTTATCATGGACTTTTCATGGACTCTTTGATTCACAGCCTGAAACAGATCTCGGTTTGTAAGGGCCTCCTTCCATCTAGCCTCCCTGACTGCTGATCCATGACCTGGATTCACTCCTAACCAGCGTGCCCTTTGCTTTTCTGATTCTGACAACTGATTGGGGGTTAGAATGTCCAGTGACCCATGGCGGCATTTGTAATTGTGCCTTAAATATTGGGAGCAGTTTATGAAGTTCTTCCACATATGTATTTGCTGATCCCCCCAGGACATTGAGGTAGGTAGAACTGATACTACTATTCCAGAAATAGAGCCTAGAATAAAACTCAAGTCTTTTGAAGCCTGGTGAAAATTCTTCACAGTGTTTCCTGTGAAAATGTGGGAGAATGTTTTTCCTCCTTAATGGTAAGTAAGATTGAGCACCTACTATGTGTTATGAAGTATGGTAGGCTTTTTATGTACATTGCCTCATTTTTTTTCTCACGGCAGTTCTGTGAGGTAACTATTGTTATTAACCCCATTTTACAGACAAGGACAGGCTCAGAGAGCGTAAATGATAGCATCAGTCACAGAGCTAACAAATAGCAAAGCTGGAATTAGAACCTGAGGCTGTCTGACTCCCAACCTGAATTTGCAACCTATGAAGTATAGGTTTTGAAGGAAACAAGTAATTATCATAAGACACAAAAATAAAACAGAAACATTCAAATTGTGTGATATAGGGTAGAGATTACAAACTGTGTATTAAAATTTTGAATTATTAATAATTAAAATTGGGATATTTCACATAAAAATTTGGATTTCTAGATTTTCAGGATAGGTTGACAAAACTGGCAATGAATTCTTGGCCTAGCCCTGAGTCCATGCTTTCCTGTTTGCCACAGTTCTGTGCCAGCCTCTTTCCTCAGGTACCTGCTCAGCCCTGCAGGCTTGGGAGATGTTGATGGCTCCTCAAACCAGTGAGTCAAGGGAGTAGGATTTGTAGTTAAAGCCACAGTTTCAGTATTTCCTATGAGCCTGTGGCAGTCTTGAAATATCATCACAGGTCCTTGGACATTTCCTTCCATCTAGAGAGTTTGTGCTTTCTCCCCTTGACTTTGAGCTTTAAATTGTTTTGGCCATAGATTCTGGGAGAAATGACTATGTGACTTTCAGTTAGATTATAAATGCCATGCAGTTTCTGCCATGCTCACTAGATCACTCTCTTTTGGAACTAACCTGAGACCATCTTGCTGGAGAGGTCATGTGTAGGCACTGTGGTCAAACATCCTCTTAATCTTGGTAATCATTCCACGATGTGTATGTATATCAAGTCATCATGTTGCACATTTTGAATATATACAATTTTATTTGTCAGTTACTCCTCAAGTTAAAAAATAAAAATTGCCAGCTGAGTTCAGCTTTCTAGCTATTCCTGCCAAGGCACCAGATACATGAGGGAAGTCATCTTTGATTCTCCAAACCAGCTTATCTACCAGGTGAATACCACTGAAAAATCTCAGTGCTACATGGGAAGAAAAATTATACAGCCGAACCGTGCTCAAATACTTAACTGCGGAACTGTGAGATACACTAAAAAATGGTTTTTGTTTTAAGCTTTGGTAGTGAGTTTTTTTCCCCCCAGCAGTAAATTAGACAAAGTATTTATAAAGCTCTGTGCCCCAGTTTGATCATATGTAAAACAGAATTCAGAATAGTCTATGTTCTGTCCTCTTCATACAGATGGAAATGGGAGGGGCAAATAAAAGAATGGATTTAACAACAGATTATAAACTACCAAGTGCTATTCAAATAAGGTTATTATGATTATTATAAAAGGCTGATGGCTTAGTGACAATCTTTAAGCCTTCTTTCAAGGCAGATACAAAGACTGCACCCACAAAGCAAGAGTGAACGGGTTAAATTCTTTATCAAATCCTTCTGTAGGATTTTAATTAGTCACATGTCTTAATAATGTGCTCCAATAGCACCATGGCCTTTTCAGTATGCAGTATCCCCACCAAATGGCCTTTTTATGTCAGCAGTAATGGAGGACATAGGGACAGGACTTGAATGAAACTTTCAACTTCCAGCTATGTCAAGACATTAAAATAACCGAAATGAGGGTTTGATGGAAAGTCAGCCAAAGATTTTACTGGACAATGAGCTAGTGTTGGGAAGATAAATCAGGTCACTTCGTAGGACTGAGTGCAGAGCATATTGGACAGAATTTTTAACCAATTGGCTGACCGAAAGTCCAGAGGCAGTTTTATTTTCCTTTTATTTTTATGTAATACATTTCTGAAAAGCACTTTTAGCTGTTACAGGTGGCTGAAATATGGTGACAAGGTCTTGATGAGGCCTTTCTCTTTGCTTCCTTCTACCACTGGTGGCTTTTCCATAGGTTGTTATTTTGTTTAGGATATTCCCCTAACTCTGCTACCTAGTTAACTCTACTCCTGATTTCAGCTCAGACATCACCTTCACAGCATTACCTGATCCCATAAATTAGTTGAGGTTTCTCTGTCATGGATTACATGGCTCCCTATCTGTTTACTTTATTATATTTATCACAGTGACATTCATATTTAACAACAGAAAAAATATTCTCATAATATGTTCAGATATAAAAGAAAATGTAGCTACTTCATTTTCTATAATGGATCTGATCCTTCCAAAGAGTGGCATTTATTCTGGCTTAGCAGGAATAGTCAACTTTAATTTATCACAATGTATCAGTTGCTGCCAACTGTGAAGAATTGGGCATTATACAGGCATTATTTGTTTAAATGCTCGGTCATTCTGAATGCCTGCCTCTTGGACTCCATGCCCAAGTTGGTGTTCAAGTGGTTGGAGGAGCAACTTAGAGTAACTTTGTGGCTTTGGGGAAAGAAGGGTCTCTAGGAACTCGATCTCTCCTGGTCTCTGTATATTTTGTAGTGCCCACTATATGTTCTGTATACTATTTAAACAATTTGGTTACCTGTACTTATACAGAGTAGAAGAGTGACTAAGAGAATTTGCTTTGGAGTCAGACTGATTTTAATTCCAATGTCTACTCTGCCTTTTATTGATAATATTCGTTGACCAGAGACTTCACTACCCTAAGCCTCAGTTTATATTTATAACAGAGATATTAATGGCTATCTTTGACTTTGATTAAGGAATCAGAGAGAGAGAGAGTGTGTGTGTGTGTGTGTGTGTGTGTGTGTGTGTGTGTGTGTGTGTGTGTGTGGTATACACCGCATAGCATCCTTAAAAAAAAAAAAGTATTATTGTCCTCATTTGACAGATCAGGAACTGAAGCTCAGAAAGTATAATAAATACACAACCAAGAATTTGTGAATTCAGAATTAAATTAGAAATTTGTATGATTCCAAAACTGTAGTTTTTTATACTATTCTTTCATACTTCTCAATTACATGCTAACTCATAATTTGTGCTCCCAGTGACCAGATTTTTTGGAAGTCTCTATCTTTTTTCTTTTCTCTTTTCATTTCTTTTTTCTTTTCTTTTTTCTTTTCTGTCCTTCCCTTCCCTTCCCTTCCCACCCCACCCCACCCCACTCCACCCCACCCCACCCCACTTCTGAGATGAAATATTGTCAGACTGATTGTGGAAGACCTAAGATCCTGATTAAGCTTTGGTTACCAGTGAGTGAAAGCACTGTGCTTAAATTTAATATATTTTTTAAAGCTTTATTGAGGTGTAGCTGATATACAAAAACCCACACACATTTGAAGTGTATAATTTGGTAAATATTCATCAAAAGATCATGTAATCACTACAGTCAAGATAATAAAATATCTGTCACTCCCAGACTCCCTTACATTTTTTTCATCCCCTTGGGTAGAATGTCTAGGAAAAAGTTGAAGAGAAGTGGTCCATAGATTGTTCCCCATCTTAGGAAAAAGCACTCAGTCTTTTACTATTATGATTTTAGCTTTTGGTTTTTTTTGTAGATGTGGTTCATCTAATTGAAGATGCTCCCTTCTATGACTTGTGTGCTGAGAGGCTATTTTTTTTTCCAGTCAGGATTGGATGTTGGATATTGTCAAATGATTTTTCTGACTCTAATTGAAATGACTATGTGTTGTTTTTTGTTGTTGTTGTTGTTAATCTGTTAATGTAATGGTGAATTACCTTCAATATCCTTTACAGTATTTATATATCTTTGGTTATAGATTATTTAAATACTTGGCTCTATTTTAGCAAAATTCTATTATGGCTTTGGGCATCCTAAATCTAAAGGCTAATAATTGTATAAATATATATCGTAAGTAGTGTAGCAAATCCATAATTATTAGATACCTAGAGTTGTTCTTGTTACCGTATGCAAACAAATCACATAGACTTTAACATTTATTTAGTTTTTATTTTACTTAAAATTTATGCCTGACTGTACAATTTTGTGGTTTTTGATAAATACATAGTCATGCAAATACTTCTAAAATCATGATACAGATTCATCTCTCTCTTCCAAAATTCTTTCATGTATTTTTCTCTTGGCAAGTCCTGCACACCCTCCCATCCTTGGCAACCATTGATTTGTTCTTTATCCGTATAGTTTCACCTTTTCCTGAATATTACGTGCATGGAGTCATAGTCTTTTGGGCAAGGCTTCTTTTAGCTAGTAAAATGAATTTAACATTTTTTGGAGTTTCATTTATCAATAGCTTGGAAGCACATTTTGCCACCAACTTTCGAGAAAGAAAAAAAAGTAAGCTGTTAGAAATGTGGTATATTTATCAAAAGAAGATGGAACCTGATACATAGGTGGTGAAATGGGGAGGCTATTTGCTTTGTTGTGGTTCAAAAGTAACATTTTTTTCAATATGTAAAAAACAAAACAAACTCTGAACTCTTTGGGCCATCAGGTGGTGACATCTTTCCATCACAGAATCAGGGGTGACCTTGTACTAGGTGCAAGTCCTTGTCATTGTTTCTATCCATATTCTGTAGTCACTCTGCAAATTTTATGTACCCAGTAGTAACTCATTAAATTCTTGCTTGGTGAATTGGGCCAAATTAGATAGCATTAATGTGGATGTAACCTCTACGATATTGAGGGTGAAATAGTTAAATAGAGATGTGGTAGTTGGGTCAGACTTAGCGAATAGATTTCTCTTTTTCTCCCCAGTGAGGGATGTATTTTCATCTCAGGTCCCCACTGACCAGATACTCTGAGAGAGCAAGAAGTGCGGGACAAGAGCAGCATGAGGCCCAGAAGAGTTTAAACAATAACAGAGAAAAAGAAGAGAGTAGATCTCCTATGCTCAGACATTTCACTCTAAAGATTTTCTCTAATCCTTTAGGGAAGTTGAATAAGACATAAATATCAGGTTCCCATTATATTGTATTTATTTACAATTGAATGTATATATACTTAGTCTATGAAGTAGGTTCAGTTCTGAACTGATCCTTTAGTTGTCTTTATAAGGTCTGAGTAAAATAAACAAAACAAACAAACAAAAATTCTGAAGATATTTCTGAAGACTGGCAGGTGCATCTCAGAAGCTCTCACAATCGCAGCACAAGACATATTCAGCTTATAGCTAGGAAGTCTTCAGGTCAAGACAGTAGGTGTTAGTGGGGAGTGATGTACTTTGGGGAGTGGGTTGGGAGATTGACATTGACCCTTCGTAGGGCATCTTGGTAAGTAGACTTCCCTTCTCCTAAACAGCAGGGAGCAAATTATTAGGCAAAAGAAGCCCAAACTTAAAACAAAAGCTGTCAGGCACTCATTCACAGCAAATGTCAGACTCTAGACACCAACTGCTAATGTGTTAGAAAATGCTGATTAGGGATTACTGAGGCTGCCTGCAAACGTTCTATTACCATTATTTAAGAAAGTCTGAAATGAGTTGATGCTAATTTCATCAGCATTTTATGTTTTCTTATAGGTTTCAAATCTGTGAATGTCAGCATTTACAGAATTTAGATGAGAGATATATTTAAATAAATGCATTATAAAAGAAGGAGCCAGGTATTTAATGACTGTAAGCATCAACTTTAGATCATATGTGCTACATTAATTTTGGAATTGATTGGTATGATGTGTATAAAAATTGTATATCTCTATATAATTTTTATGTACATCATACAAATCATATATATATATGTGTATATAAATGATCGTATATAATTAATCTGGATATATATATATTCCCTAAGGGTAGAATTTTAATTCCATTTTGTTAATTGATATATACCAAGCTCTCAGAACAGTTCCTCCATACAATAAGTTCTCAATAGTGTTGAATTGAAGTAGAGACCAGAAATTACAACAAAATATAATATGCAAACTAGAAGGTTTATGTATTTGCTATGGTCAGACAAGAAATTTGATTCTGAAGTTCTTAGAAGCTAAAGTCTTACCATTTGCAACAACATGGATGGACCTAGGGGGTATTATGCTAAGTGAAATGAGTCAAACAGAAAAAGACAGATACCATATGATCTCATTGATATGTGGAATCTAAAAAACAAAATGAACGAACAAAACAGAAATAGATTCATAGATACAGAGAACAAATTGGTGGTTGTCAGATGAGAGGAGGGTTTGGGGGCTAGGTGAAAAAGTTAAAGAGATTAAAAAGTACATATTGATAGTTACAAAATAGTCACAGGTATCTAAAGCTATAGCATAAGGAATATAGCCAATAATATTGTCATAACTATGTATAGTGTCAGATGGGCACTAGACTTATTAGGGAAGATCAGTTCATAAATTCTATAAATGTCTAACCACTATGTTGTACACCTGAAGCTAATATAAAATAATATTGAATGTCAACTGTAATTGAAAAAGTAAAAAATAAATAATAAAAATAAAATTAAAATGAAATTATACCTGGTTATATAGCTTATATTGTCAAAGAGGAGAAAAGATACCAATTCAATAAGGAAAAATTAAGCTTTCCTAGGGCTAAACTGTATAAGAACTTTCCACTGTAGAAATTCATAAGCAGGAATGAATTTTTAGGATGACTTTCTATCGGAATTGTCAGTAAAAGTTGAGAGCAGACACTAAACTCTAACATGTCAAATCATAAGTGGGTTTAGAAAATATCCATTGTATAATAAGATGAAAGAAGGTGGAAGGAGGCAGCAGTGAATAATACCTGAAGTTGTACAGGTAGATAAAATCCTATTGTGGCTGAAAGAATTTGGCTTCTCAGAAACAGAGATTATTTCCATTTGTCTTTTTAGCCACTTCCTAATCAAGCTTGTTTTCATCATTTACTTATTCAAAATCATTTATTAATCACTTTTTATGCCTCAGTTGCTGTGGTAGATGCTGAGGATACAAGATAAATTCAACCTAGTCCAGTCCTTAGAGAGGTCTTAATCTGCTAAAGGAGAAAAGCAAGTCAATTGGGTATTATGGAGAACTGCTGTAAGTAAGGACCCGCTGGTGTGTGGGGGGACACAGAGGAGAGGCATCTGAATTAATCTGGAGTCAAGGCCTGCTTCCCAGAAAAAGAGACCATGGAGATAATTTTTAAAGATATGTTTTGAGTGGATGAACAAAGGGTAGAAAGCACCATAGGCTAGGGAGCGGCATGCAGATTAGGAAATTGCAATTAGTGGCTGGGGTTGAGGGCAGTGCTATAGAGTGAGATATGCTTCTGGGGATTATGGAGAGAGGAAAGCAAAGGAAAAGGAAGAAAGGTGATGAAAGAAAGGCCTTGAGTGTTAAGAACTTTGAACTTTATCCTAAAAGCTATGGCAGCCATAATCATTGAAAAAAAGATTTTAGTCATTATAAGGCTCTTTTAATTTAATGATTAGTGATTTTCATCATAGTCAAAGAAGGGTTTTAATACTGTTCCTTTGGCTCTGAGAGGCAATCAGTACTAATTCTTTTTATGCTAGCTAGGCAGAGAATTCTTCTTTTTTGGTAAATCATGATACTAGAACAGTTCTCTGGTCCATCCTCAATATTTTATAGGAAAGAAAAGGCTCAGAAAGTAATTGGCTTGATCAGCTACCAAGCAGCAGAACTAGGATTTCAACCTCATTAAGGAACCACTGTAATATGATGAAAAGAACAGAAATGTGAGTCAGGAGATGAGTTCAACTTTCAACTCTGAAGCAAGTTTGTGACCTTAAGAAACTCATATAACTTTTCTGAGCTTCAGCACCCTCATTATAAAGTAGAGTTAATGATGACCGCCTTAAAATACAGATTCTATGTTGAAATAATGTGAAACAGATCCAGCTTACAGTGGATGCTTAGTATTTGTTGATTCTGAAACTCAAGCACTCTGATTGCTCCTTTGGAGTTGTTTTCCTGCAGCCTTTTTTGATGTATGGTGGCTGTAGTATGGCTCTCTTTGCTCTTTCTTTTAGTCTTCAGTATCCCTGTGCCTTCTGGAATCAAGCTCCAGTTATATTCAAGCTTGTCTTTCCAGTTGGGGCAAATTGGGTCTGTGGAGAGTTCCTGAAAATCTCAGTGAAGCGCAGACTCTGTGAGTTACTGGAATTAGAGCAAGTGGCAGAAACATGTGGTCTCATTGAAACCTCTAGATAAGAACATTTCAGAGTTTTCAGCCAGGATCTGCCAGTGCATCTGTGTATTGAGGCCTGAAATCTGGAACCTGATGCTATTTATTAATGATGAAAGTGCTATAAGGGTGGAGGAAGGGTGGCTGTGACTTAAACACAAACATAGAGGCAGAAGCATATTTTTGAAATCATTTTTTCTTAAAATCAACCCATCCAAACTAAGTCATTATAAAGCTAACCAAGGATAACAGCTCTATCAATCAATTCTCTTGTCTTTACAGTTGAGTGAAATCTTTTACTTCCCTTTGTAATAAAAACCAAGAGGGCACTTTAATTTCCCAGTTAGAGGCAAAAGAGTCTTTTCTTGACCCTTAGCTCTTCATCTCCATTGAATAGCTCACCCTACTTTAATGTTATGCTTTATTATTCATATTATTATTTTTGAAAATTATTCCCAGAGGAAGAAGATTATAATGAAAAGGTATCAGACTTTTTATTTGAATAACTAATCAGATTTTAGGAAGACACGCCAGTGCACTGTAAGGTTTTTGGGTAGGAAGCTAAAATGATCTGTTTTCCCCTATGGTTATGGAAGCATACATTTAGTAGGGAATGAATTTTCTAGCTTTAACAGGGAGGGCTCATAGAAGGAGAAGGAGGAGGACCCTGTTGTGTAGTAGCAGGAGGGATACCAGGCCCATGCTAAAATATTTTTTTTTTTTGGAGAATTTAAATATTATCCTAATAGCTGCAGTGTATTAATTCTTCAGTCTCGTTCCAGGAAGAAATGAAGTTATTGTGGAAGAGGTCTGCCTCAGAGAGGATACCTGCATCTCAGCCATGATAGGCTGATTATGGCTTATTGCATTTCACAAAGCCCAAAGTACACAATAATACACTCATGAAACCAAATCAGATTCAGCCACATGCTAAGTTCCTATTTAAAATGGTCAGAAAAACTCACGCGGAATTGTAGATGAACTGAACTTTCTGAAGAAATACCCTTCAGGATTTGAGAATCTAAGGATTTAATCTAGGGCCATGATGTTATAACTGAAGAACCAGAGGCTAAAGGTAATATATAATTTGCTGAAAGTCACAGAGGTGGTTAGGGCCAGTGACAGACTGAGACAAGGTCCTCTGAATTGTAGTACGTCCTTTCTTACATTGCATTTGTGAGGAATTGCTGAACTATTCTACCTTTATTAAGAACATAAATATAAGTGGTGGAGTAGAGAAAGAATCTACTATTTGTTGAATAGTTAATAGATACTTAGTGATGCCTGAGGATTCTTATATTTAATATCATTTAATTCACAATAATTCTGTGAAGTGAGCATTATTCTTTTCTAAGATGTAGAAAATAAGGCTGAAAGGAGTTAACTTGGTCAAAGTACCAAAGCTAATATGTTGAACTGGAATTAGCTCCAAGGTCAAATTGGTATCCAAATGGACACAAACCACTACTTAACACTGATGCAATATCGATTCATGAAATCATATGTTCTCAGTGTTGGAATTAAGAATCAAGGTAACCAAGTACTGCCTTTAATTTGATGCATTGTTTTTCTCTACCAAATTCTTGACAAATGTTCACTAGTTTCTACTTCACCTGTAGTCATGAATAACTCATTCCTTCACAAGATATTTAAAACTTGTAGACATACAGTAAAAAAATAT
>NW_011889325.1:663832-667899 GCF_000151845.1 Pteropus vampyrus | reverse complement strand
TAGTAACAGGAAAATACTAGCTTGATAGGTAAGGGAAGGGTGTGTTTACTAACCTGGAGACAAAGATAGCTGGATGAAAAGAACTACCTGATAGGGAATGAGACCTTTGGTTGATGGCAAATAACCAATTATCATAGAAGGAAGTGGGGCAATAAACACCCAGCCTTACTTGGCCTTTATCCTCTGACATCCTGCTGGTATTCCCTATTAAGCACACCCAGTTGGAAGTTAGCAGTTTAGCCCATTAATTTATTCATACAGATCAGCCTCCTGGATCACAAGGTGCAGAAACCTGGGGGATAGTTCTGGAGAAGAAACGGATGATATCCAACACATCATATGTGTTCAGTTCAATTCGTAGAACTCTTGTGAGGATGTGGTCTGGGAAAAGGAGTTACATCAAGTAGAATGCCAGTTCTCTAGTACTGATAGTATTCCTGATGATGATGATGATGATGATATGGCAAAAGAGAACATTTATTGAAAGCATGCTCTGTTGTAGACATGAGCTGAGAGTTTTCAACAGCTGATATCACATAAGTGCTCTCCTTCAAACAGTGTTCTAAAGGGCTCTAGGAGTTGGCCTTTTGCCAACTTTGAAGAATTTTCCACCAATATAGGAAGTTAAACTTCCTAAGAGACCCCTTCATGTCTCTCTATGTTTTATATATTAGAGTCTGTGGAAAAAAATAAAAAAACCATTGGGTAATCATATATATGGAGAATTCACATTCAATCAGCCATAGTGAAGATAATAAAAGATTGAGAAGTACTAATTACTGAATTCAAATGGATACTCTTTTGCAAATGCCCTAGTAACCCTCTGATTCTCTCTCAGATTAGGCACTTGCTAAAGGTCCATTGGACCTAGGAGGCAGAGTGCGAAAGATACAAGGTATTGAATCGTTCCCATTTCCTTCTTAAAGTATTCTTAAACAGAAAGGCTATTCCCAAAGAGGAACAACAGGGACTGACCCATTTATGAGAATGAATTGATTTGTCCACTTGAGAGACATGTTTCAAATCACTTAAGCCACTGAGATTGGATATGCAAATGAGTTCTTTCAGAGTTCCTCAAAGATACCCAAAGTAAACTTGGAAAAGTTGACAAATTTCAAAAGTTAACAGTGACTTTCTTCATGCTCATGACATCAGACATATATTAACCATATTTAATATCTAGAAAGTCTAATCTTTGTTAGAGTAAACAAGTTACCAAAAATCTCAGGGAATCTAGACTCCAAATTACACTTTGAATTAAAGAAACTTTTATCTGTAAGTTGAGGTTACAAATTATTCATTGAATGCCTTTATTTAACAGATGAGAGAACTGTGACCTAGAACAGGAAAATGACTTGTTCAAGGTCACAATATGAGTTAGTGGCAGAACTGTGATCAATAACCTTTGTTATTTGTGTTCTGTGTCTAGCCCTGTGTTCCCTATAGTTACATCCTCCTGGCTTCCAGAGGCATAGACAGGGGGACTAACAGTCTGAGGGTCCTTGAAGATTATCAGTCTATGGTAGAAAGATTAATCACTTCTCTAATAATATAGAGAGGAAAAATCCAGTTTTAAAGAGTGCAATTGGAGAAAAAGTGCAGGAGAAAGGAATGCTTCTAAAATATTTTCATCTGTCTGCACTAAAAAAAGAAATGCTTAAATTATGCACTCTTCTTTGACATCACCAGGTTAATAGCTTCATGGAAAGTGGGCAGGAACAATATTCCCTTCTGAGACTATTTATAATTTGGGAAAATGATCATATCTCAAAAATATATTAAAACATTTAATCAGCATATCATACTTTACAACACTAGATTGAGAAATTAATAAAAGGAATCTAGGCTCTGAAAATTGCTGGACAACTTCATTCTTCAAGTCATTCACATCATTGATGCTTGACTTCTCCTGAGCAGGCATGGAAAACTCAAAATACATCTGTGTCCAGACTCC
Organism: Pteropus vampyrus; assembly: GCF_000151845.1. Lineage (NCBI taxonomy): Eukaryota > Metazoa > Chordata > Mammalia > Chiroptera > Pteropodidae > Pteropus > Pteropus vampyrus. The sequence continues at coordinate 665,945 of NW_011889325.1, read as the reverse complement.
TACTTTCCTAAGACTTCACTATGTATAAAACAAGAGAATTAAGCTCTGCCCCCTTTTAATCACCATATTTCCATTTAACTGAGTCTGATCCCACTGAGTTTACCTGAGCTGTAATCCAGTCATATTTTGCTTTTCAAGAAGCCATTGACCCCACTGGCTGTTATCTGCCTAGCATCAATTTTCATCTGAGGCACCAATATTATGGACTTTCTGTCCGATGATAAGCACTTAATTTCTTTCATTGATAGCTAATATCTTGTTTCTCTTATTTTGTTGTTTTTATTGGCTAGGGAGTTATCTTCTTAACTATGAAGTTCTTTAAGAACTTCCCTAACACTTATTCTTCCAACAATCAACATTCCCAGTGTATTTTCAGTTGATTGACAAGGTCAACTTACATTAAAAGTGTTGAATCTTGAAACAGATTAAATAGAAATGGAGAATGGAGAATGGTGAGCTCCCTTCTACTCATTGGGCCTGAACATTAGTAACATGGAAATATTTGGTGATAACTAGAAAATTTCTTAAGTATCCTACAGTATGACATCTCTACATTTTGAGGAAGAAAAATAATGCTCTTTTAAGTATGCTTTTATTATTTTGAGCCCATGCCAGTTATCTGTTCATTTCCAATTCTGCCCATTTCCAGTGCTGCCCCATGACATAGAAAATCATCCAAGGGTCCATGTTCTGGACTTCAAGACATGATGAGTAGTATCAAAGTTCAGGCTTATTTTTCTATAGTTTGAAGTGTATACAAGACAAAAGCAGGAAAAAACTTGCTATCAATAGGTAAATTTGGCCCATGGTAGGTAAATGATGAATTTCAGCGTGAGTGACTTATCAAATAAGCCTATGAAAAAGTAATCCTTTTTATACATTTAGAATAAAAAAAAATATCTCATGAAAATCTGTGAACACTGACATGATACACTGTTATGGATCTTTTGAGGATACCCAAGGTACCCTAGATGACCACAAAAATTCGGCTATGCCCAACCCATATATTAAACTCATAGCTTTAGAAGGCCTGTCTTTAAACTATGGATTTATATAATTTTCAATATTTATATTCACTACACTGAGGAAGAGCTATGAAAAAAATTGAGGAGGCCTACTCAAATACTGTTTAATAAATGTAATTTATATTTGATATAGAATCCAGACTTCAAATGAGATGAAAGATGAGAATGAGAAATGACAAATGGAAAAGTATATCAGGTCTCTTTGGAATGATTAATTAACTGACATATTATCCAATAAACACCAATAAACACCAAGTTTGATATACCAAGTTTAGTCATTAGCGACTAAAACATCTGATTCATACTCTTACAGAATATACATTCCAGTGGTCTTTTCATAGTATTTGTAGTAACAGTATGAAAGTTCATATTCATAAGGGAACTATATGCATTTTTTTTTAACTATACTTTTAGGTAAAAATAAAATAATCTTAGTATGGATCTAGAAGTCATTTGAGTGAGTATTCCTACCTACTCTATTTGCCTCTGCTTTATATCAAGTGCTTGTTTTGCTTTAAAGGTTAAAAAAATACATGCTATTTAAATAAATATTTTAATTTTTTATGCTGATTTTCATGGCATTGCTATTTCATTGTAATAGAAGAAATTTATTTTAGGCGTAGAATTATATAAAATGGGATGTTTTTGTTTCTTAATTTTTAAAATAATAATGAGTATCTAAACATATTTTCATGTCAACAAGAATTCTCTGTGGCTTTTTGGTGCCATTGACTTTCCCAATACTCCTCAGATAATATTAATTATCTACAAGTTAAGAGTCAGTGTGCTATGTCTGTTCATTTTATTTCATGATCTCTTTCTGCTTTATATGGCTTGCAAACATTTGGTCACTTTTAAGGTTGCATATTTTTGCACATGAGATGCCGTGCCTGGTATTTGCTGGAGAAGTTCATTTAGTGCAATGGGGTGAACCAAGATTAATGACAAATGAGAGCTAGAAGATAATTCTACTTCAGATAATTCTACTTCATTTATCTTTTGGAGGATCTCTCTGAGGTGAAAAATTTCTTTGAAATTTCCAAAGAAGTCCTGCAGGTCAAGCAAACACATCTGATAACAAGCTGCCC
>NW_011889325.1:654166-663782 GCF_000151845.1 Pteropus vampyrus | reverse complement strand
TGATTCATACTCTTACAGAATATACATTCCAGTGGTCTTTTCATAGTATTTGTAGTAACAGTATGAAAGTTCATATTCATAAGGGAACTATATGCATTTTTTTTTAACTATACTTTTAGGTAAAAATAAAATAATCTTAGTATGGATCTAGAAGTCATTTGAGTGAGTATTCCTACCTACTCTATTTGCCTCTGCTTTATATCAAGTGCTTGTTTTGCTTTAAAGGTTAAAAAAATACATGCTATTTAAATAAATATTTTAATTTTTATATGCTGATTTTCACGGCATTGCTATTTCATTGTAATAGAAGAAATTTATTTTAGGCGTAGAATTATATAAAATGGGATGTTTTTGTTTCTTAATTTTTAAAATAATAATGAGTATCTAAACATATTTTCATGTCAACAAGAATTCTCTGTGGCTTTTTGGTGCCATTGACTTTCCCAATACTCCTCAGATAATATTAATTATCTACAAGTTAAGAGTCAGTGTGCTATGTCTGTTCATTTTATTTCATGATCTCTTTCTGCTTTATATGGCTTGCAAACATTTGGTCACTTTTAAGGTTGCATATTTTTGCACATGAGATGCCGTGCCTGGTATTTGCTGGAGAAGTTCATTTAGTGCAATGGGGTGAACCAAGATTAATGACAAATGAGAGCTAGAAGATAATTCTACTTCAGATAATTCTACTTCATTTATCTTTTGGAGGATCTCTCTGAGGTGAAAAATTTCTTTGAAATTTCCAAAGAAGTCCTGCAGGTCAAGCAAACACATCTGATAACAAGCTGCCCTGTCTTCTTGACTTACTGAGAAAAAATGTCCAGTATGGTAAAGTACACTGCAATGCTTCTCATATTTCCTTGCCTTATTTCTCTTTTTCTTTCTCTCCTTCATATCTCTAGGCTTGCTTCTTCTAAATAAAGTATCATCACTTAAATTCTTGCCTCATCCTCTGCTTTATAGAGACTTGGCTAAAACCAGAAGTAATTCTAGAAAACAATATTTAAAAATCGTATTGCCTACTTGCCTAGAAGAAGTAAGACCCATTGCTGGTAGTAAGATGCTATGCATAATAATCACTAAAGTTTTTTTGTTGCAAATAATGGGGTAGTTAAGTTGGAGTGCAAAGCATTAGGAGACCAAGAATTTGCAGCCCTTAGTTGGTATGGAAACAGGTTTGTTGATTTGTTTGTTTAATTTGTATATAAAGGATGTAAAGGGAGGTGGCTGCTTTTGATAGCACTAGAGACCTAGTTAAAAAAAATACAAAAGAAATTTCAACTTACGGAAGAATATGTAAACCAGAAGGCTTTTATCAGAGCTTTTGAAAGGTCAGTCTTTTCCCCAGCAGTCTGAGGGTGCAACTGTTAATGAAAATCAGGCACAGGAACTGATTATAAAGGTGTCTGAACTACAAGGGAATAAATGTGCAGTCTCAGTAGGTCTGCTATGCCAAAGTCAGTGCTTCGATAGAAAAAGATTAGAACCATGAGACCTGAGATGGTAACATTTGAGTAAACAAATCTGAGAATTGTGAGCTTTTCTGGCCAGTAAAAGCAGCATCTTTATCTTTGCCAGAGGAGAATAACCTCCCCTTCCCTGTAGACCACGCAATTATTTTACCTGGAGCAGGTGCCTCATAAGATGACTCCCTTTATTTCTAGACTCACTCCTACCATCCCTTATTACTTCTTAGATGTTAATCAGTATTAGGCTCAGTAGAGCAATCCTGACGGAAGAGTACAACCTAGCTCTGAAAAGAAAAATTCTTAAGCCAAAGCAATTTCAGGATTTTTGTGTATTTGTGTATCAGGAACAACGGGGGAAGGGACTACTTGCTGAAATGAACATATCTCTGTGTCTCACATTTAATGCCGCCAGAGAGCATCCAATGCAGGAAGACAGAATGACCTATGCTTAGAATGCCAGCCATGTTCTTTCTTCAGTATCCCAGTGCTTTCTTCAGTATCTTCAGTATCTCCGTATCCTATTGTGCAATTAATAGATAGGCCATGGTACATAGGTTATGCATGAGCTCAACAACATAAGGCTGATCTAACCATTGTCACTGCTAAATGCAAATCTTTTAACAACAAAGACCAAGGAACAATTTCTCAGGGATACCAGGCAGCCTAGTAGCGGATAACAACATCGAAATCTTTCACTTTGGAGGAGGAAGTCATTTATCTTTACTGGAACTGACACATACTCCAGATATTAGTTTGGCCTTCCTTCCTATACAGGCTTTCCCAGGAGCACCATATGAAAGTTTATAAAAAGTCTTATCCATTGGTGTGGGTCCAGCACAACATTTCCTCTCTGATCAAGAGATCCATTTTATAGCAAAGGAAGTATGACAATTGGCTTATGATTATGAGTTATGGTCTTACTATATACCTTATCACTTAGAAACAGCCAGTCAGATAAAACAGTGAAATGGCCTGTGAAGACTCAGCTAAGGCACTGGCAGTGTGACAATGTTTGCAGGGTGGAATAATTGTCCTTCAAGATGGGACTTATATCTTGAACCGGTAGTATTTTGTTCTGTTTAAAATACTTTGCTTTGGAAAATAAGTGGAGAAAGTGAAAGTGGCCACCCCAGCTCTCATCACCAGTGATCTACTTGTGAAATCTGTGCTTCCATTCCCTTAATCTTAGGCTTTTCCATTTTACAGAACCTAGTTCTGTTGTGGGGGCAAACTTTTTCAGGGAATAGAGTTCTTCTAAAGTGGGTGCTGTAACTACCACTGAAACACTTTGGACTCTTCAAATGTCAGTAGATCAATAGGCTAAGAAGATATTATACAGGCTATGGTAATTTATTCCATAACTACAAGAAAAAAGGGCGACTATTACACCAAAGGGGCTGATATAGAATCTGGAGGAGTCACCTGGGTGTCTCTCCCTACTTCCGTGCCTTGTAATGACTATGGTCAACCACAGCGAATATACTCAAACAAGAGCAGAGCAACTAAGTACTCAGTTCTCTTAGGGATTAAAGTGTGTGTCACTCTACTAGCCAAACAACCCAAGCCAGCTAACATGTTGGACAGAGGTGAGGGGAATCTAGAGTGGAGAGTTGGTTAAGGAGTTAATGAGTATTAATTTTGCCCTCTAGACAAACTATAGCAGTAAGACTACAGCTTCTTTGACAAACTCTTCTTTAGCATTCCAGGATATCCCATCTGGCCACCATATTAAATGTGAATCGCTAGACTTGCACCTCTACTCTCAGAGAAGCAGTGAGGACAACATCATTAAAAAAAGAGGAGATATATCATATTCTTGGAACTTCTTATGGCAAGAGAAACAAATGGATCTTAGTGGTGCAAGAGGTTTCTCCTTCCTTTGGAGCTCAACATTTCTCTGGATTTACCAGTCTCTGTTTGAATTTTGTCAATTCATTTTTGTAGTTTCATTGCTTTCACTATATCCTTGTGAATCCATCCCAGGTGCTCCCAGCAAGCTCACTACAACTGGCGGCAAGCAGATACAGAACCTAAGTCTCTCTGGTTAATTTGCACTAATAGTCAGTGCCCTAATTCAACCAACTAACTCATGTGTATGTAACCTTGGTCACAAAGGAGACTTAGAAATAAAACAGCACAACAGGGAAAATAACACAGAACACTGATTTAGCTTATGGTGCATCGCTAGACATTTTATTAATCAATTATTATATGCCAGACATTGAATTATATAAAAATATACAATAAGGCACAGTTTCTACACTCGAGAAAGTAATAGTCTTTCAAAAGTGTTAAGAAAAATAATGACAATGTATGCTCAATAGAGTCATAGTCTCTTACAGAGTTGAGAACAAAGTATTTTGGAATTTCTCAGGATCTCAAGAAAGGCTACAAAGGAGAGCTATTTAGAAAACTAGTAGCTGTAAATTTTCATTTAATTTTTGGAGTTTTGAGAAATGACATGGAAATCCTAGAGTAGACAGAAAGTTCCTACTGGCTAAAGTGTTCCATTAGGACATGCTGTTATACTTTGGAGTGTTATAGGATCCTTCTTTCAAGAAAGAATACCTACTTTCTGCATGCTCCTGAGGGACATTTATTGACATCTGAGGCAGGTGTGTCCTGTCATCAAGTTGTGTGCTGTGGTGGATGGGGGAAAGCTGAGCCTTATGACTCTCTAGATAGCAGTGTCCTTTTTAAAGATGACGAGACTCAGTTTTGAATCCTAATTAGCACCAATTGCTGGTAGCCATTTCAGACCATTTCAGTTTTCATCCGGAAGGCATCAGCATGGACCTTTCATTGTTGTAGCTTGGAACTCACATAAAACTCAACATGAAAACAACAATTATAGGAGGAAGTCTGGTACCAAGTATATCTTTCATAAGGATAAGAAATAATTTTGGCTACTATTAATATATTCTTCTAGTTTTTAGTTAGACTTATGAACTCATTTCAAAGTTTACTTTTATTTTTCCCCCACTTCCTTTATTCATCATCATATACATTAGACAATTGTTACTAGTCAGTCTCTTTCTCACCCAGCCAACTCTTGGAGAGAACAACGAAATCTCATGGAATTGGAGGAGATTGAAATAAGAAAAGGTAGAAATCTGCTCCTGACTGTTTTAGGAAGCGTATGGATTACAGGAAAGTCACCAGGACATTGTCTCCTGCTTTAAAGCCACGGAGCTACCAGTGAAACAGTAGGTCTTATTTTAGGTTTACCACATCTGTGGTAGGCACAAGTTTAAGAATAACCCCAGTGATCCTCACCATTTATAATACCCTCTCTTTTGAATATGGGTAGAACTTGTGGATATGGTGAGATATCACTTCCATGATTATACTGTATTTTTTTATATAGCAAAGAGAGATTATCTGTGTCGGTCTAATATAATCATATGAGCCCCTTAAAAGCAGAGTTTTCTCTGGCTGGTATAAGAAGGAGGCAGAAAGATTATAAGCATGAGAAAGATTTGCTGTGCTGTTACTAACTTATGGGGGCTATGTGATCAGAAATGTGAGTGGTTTCTAGAAGCCGAGCATAGCCTCAGCTGACAGCAAGGAAGTAAGAACTTCGGTACCATGACTGCAAGGAATTGAATCCCACTAGTAATAGGAATGAACTTGAAAGAATTCCCTGAGCTCCAAATGAGAGAGCATAGCCAGCTGATACTGTAATTTCAGCCTGAACAGAAAACCCAGCCATACAGTACCAGATTTCTGCCCTACAGAGCTCTGAAATAATGAGTTAGTATTGTGATAAACTGCTAAATATGAGTTGGGTCCCCCTCTCCCGCCCCCTCTCCTCAAAATAGAAAACGAATGCAATGTCCAAGGGTGGAAATAGTTTGAACTGCAGATTTACTGTCAAATACATGTTCATCCTGAGCATCGTACAAAGGATAAAATTGTACTCACCTGACTCCTAGGATTGTTGCCAGAATGAAATGAGATATAGTTTATACTATGTCTGGTACACAATAAATGTTATTTCTCATTCCCAATTAAACTGACCATGGCAATCAATTCAGAAGAGACAGAAACAGACCGTGATAAATGCTATGAATGACAAGAATTGAAAACATAGATATCTCTGGAAGGAGTGTAGGATGGAGCTCAGGAGAGGAACATTTGGGTACAAGTTGGGAAAGCACATCACGTTCCCATAATTTGGAACTAGAATAGAACACAAAAGTTCTAAGGTCACTGCTAAAACTTAGTGACTCAAAGCCAGGAGTCTTAGAGTCCCACATATTGTGGTCTAAATGTGACCGAGAAATCTACAGACTGGCAGTGGTGCCAACCTACACTCCCAGGAAAAAGTCTTCCATTCATTCATTCATTCATTCATTCACCAAATATTAACTGAGTACCTGTTTACACAGTAATTGTTCAAGATACTAGATTATAGCAGTGACCAAAACATGAAAATTTCTGCCCTCCTAAAGTAACATTTTAGTGGGGAAAGGCAGGCAAGAGACGAGATAGTTTGTCAGATGGTGATTAGGGCTAAGGAGAAAAAATAAGTTGGAAAAGAAAAGGGGGGATTAAAATTTAAGAAAAGAGCCCCTCTCCCATTACAATTTTCACTAGAGTGGTTAATGTATGTCTCACAAAGGACCATGAAGCAAAGATCTGTGGAGTTAGCCAGATGAGCATCTGGGGAAAGGGTACTCTAAGAAGGAGGGACCTGGCTTAAAAGCCTCTGCATGATCTGGCTCCTGCTAAGCAAAACAGTAATACGAGAACTGCTCTCTTCACAGTGCCTGGACAATCTTTACTGATCCACTGAACTAGGTGTTTAAGCAGACCTGTCTGTAGCAATTGTTTAACTCTCATTTACTTGACTTCTTCACACTTCAAGTCACACATTTGTAAGGCAGACATTGGCTAGCAGTAGAGGGGGCAGACTACCTTTTCTGTTCTTTCTAACTACCTTCTCTTTCGTGGGCCTTTGAAACTATAAAAAAATGGCATAGTCACCCACTGCCCCACCCTCATGTAAAACGTGTACAAGGCAAAACTATACCACTGTAGAATTGCACTATAAATTGAGAAAACCAGAGGAAATACATCATTTAGCGGCTGCTTATGCTTCATGTCTTCTGCGGGTACCCAGAAGCCTCTCCCAGGTCTCACTTGTTTTGCTTTTCTTGAACTGATTTTTTTTTGGAATGTGTGCTTCTAATTCTTCATTTTAAAGTTAACATCTTTCCTGAATGATACCATAAAAGTTTAACAGATTTGACTAAACCATCTCTGGTTTCCTACTTTTATTTTCCAGTGTGTGTCACAAAGCATGCTGGCAGGAGATCAAACACCCAGGTTGAACGCTTTGCAGCTGATGTCATGATAGATGTGGAGGCAAAGACCCAACACCTTTTTCCAAGATGCTAAAATGGGAGCAGGCAAAAATATTAACCTTCTAGAGACTGGACAGCCATGTCTCATTGATTCGTATGCTCTAGGGCACCAGCTCTATCTTTTTATGTATCAGTATGGGGCTGTGGAGAAAGCACAGATTTTGGAGTCAGACAGTTCACTTCAATGGGCAATGGGCAAACAAATTAAATTTTGCTGAACTATAATTTCTTCATCTATAATATGGGGAGAGTTGTTTTAATAAGTAAAAATATATCAAAAGCAACTAGCATAGCATAATAGCTCATAGAAAATACTCAATAAAGGGAAATTAATATTGGCCATAGCAATAATCAGAGACTGTTCTTCAGAGAAGAAAGTGAGCAGATATTTGAAATGGTGGTTCACCAACATAGAGTAGACAAGGACCATCTCTAATCAAACTCAATGTTCTTAATAGATATAGGCCTATTCAGATTATCTATTTATTCTTTTGTGATTTTGGTAAATTGTGTCTGTCAAGTCATTGGCCCACTTTATCTAAGTTATCGAATTTGTGGGCATAGGATTGTTTATAGTATTACTACATCATACTTTTTTTGTTGTTGTTTTTTTAAGTTATATATTTTCCCAGCTTTATTGAAATATAATAGACAGTTGCTCATATTTATATTGTACAATTCAATGACTTTTCAATTATAGTTGGCATACAATAATATATTAGTTTTAGTTGTACAGCATAGTGATTAGAGCTCAAGTGATCACCCCACTAAATCTAGTATCCATCTTCTCCCTTACATATTTGTTACAACATTGTTGACTATTTTCCTTATGATACATTTTATATTTCCATGATTGTTTTGTAACTATCCATATGTATTTCTTAATCCCTTCACCCTTTTTCACCATTTCCCCCAACCTCCCTTCTGTCTAGTAGCCCTCAAAATATTCTCTGTATTTGAGTTTGTTTTCATTTTTTTTGTTATTGCTGTTTTTGTTCTTTAGATTCCGTATGCACATGAAATCACATGGTATTTGTCTTTCTCTATCTGACTTACTTCATTTAACGCAATACCCTCTAGGTCCATCAAGGCAATATCTCTTTCCATTCCTTTCCCTCTAGTCTGTGTGTGTCTTTTAATCTGAAGCGAGTTTCTTGTAGTCAGTATATGTAGGGGACTTGTTTTCTTATCCATTCAACCACCTTATCCTTTGGTTGGAGCACTTAATTATTTTCCATTTGAGGTAGTTGTCGATAGGTATGTAGTTATTACCATTTTTTATTCATGATTTTGATACATGTTTTTTCTTAAAGAAGTCTCTCATTTTCTGGAATAATAGCTCGGTGTTGATGAATTTCTTTAGCTTATTCTTGTCTGGGATGCTCTTTATCTGTCCTTTGACTCTAAATGATAGCTTCTCTGGATAAAGTATTCTTGCTTGTAGATCCTGGGTTTTTATCACTTTGAATATTTTGTGCCAAGCCCTTCTGTTCTGCAAAGTTTCTTTTGAAAAATCAGCTGCCAGTCTTATGGGTGCTCCCCTGGAGGTAACTAACTACTTTCCTCTTGCTGCTTTTAAGATTCTCTCTTTGTATTTAACCTTTGACGTTTTTAATAATTTTGTGTCTTGGTGTGGGCCTCTTTGAGTTCCTCTTTTTTGAGATTCTCTGAGCTTCCTGGGGTTGTATGTCTATTTCCTTCATTAGGTTAGGGAAGTTTTTCATCATTTCTTCAAATAGCTTTTCCACTTCTTATTCTCCCTCTCTTCCTTCAGATATCCCTATTACATGGATGTTTTTACCCTTAATTTTGTCCCAAAGACTCCTTAATTATTATTTTGGTTGTGGCTTTTTTGTTGTTGTTGTTGTCATTCTTATTAGGTGGCCTTGACTTCCCCATCCTCTATACTATTGGATCGATCCTCTTTTTCATCCACTCAGTTAATCAATTCCCTCTAATATATTCTTCATCTCAGATAATGCGTTCTTTGTTTCTGTCTGGTTCCCTTTTATAATTTCCAGATCCATTTTTATGTTTTTTAAATCTCTTTGTTAAAGTTCTCACTGAATTCATCTACACTTCCTTAAGTTCATTGAGCATCTTTATAATCAGTGTTTTGAACTCTGCATCTGTTAAGTTGCTTGACACCATTATTCCTAGATCTCTGTTCTGTTCTCTCATATGGTTTCTGCTTCTTTGTCTTCCCATTTTTCTGCCTTTCTGTATCTATGTACTAAGCAAAGCTCCTAAATCTCCTGGTCTTATTAGGATGGCTTTGTGTAGTAGGTGTCCAGAGGCACAGTTCTGAGAAGGATTCAATGGCAGGCCAAGTTTAACCTTAGCCTGTGTCCCTCCAGGGTCACCCATTAAGATTCAGCAAGCAATCCACAGATGCTGTGCTTATAGTTGCGTCAAGAAACCATGCCAGAAACCAAGCTCAGCTACCACCAGTGTGAGTCTTGGTACTGCTCAGCAAGTGGCACAGGAACACAACTCCATGAGTTGGGGGATACTGAGTTTCAGAGAATCCTCTGGGTGGAGCAACCTCTGTTATCCAGTTTGATGACGTCTCAGCTATGGTGGCACTGAGACCGCACACTGGAGGTGGGGAGAGCTCAACAGAAAAACAATGGATACCACCAGCACTTCTGCCTGGGAGAAAGCCTAGCCTCTGACCCTTGCTCCGACAACTCAGCATCCCCCTGTGAGTCCTTGGTGCCCACCCCCCGCCCCGAGCAGCTGACTGGGTGCTGGTGCTCAGAGCGAGCAAGTCCA
>NW_011889325.1:619073-654116 GCF_000151845.1 Pteropus vampyrus | reverse complement strand
AATAATAGCTCGGTGTTGATGAATTTCTTTAGCTTATTCTTGTCTGGGATGCTCTTTATCTGTCCTTTGACTCTAAATGATAGCTTCTCTGGATAAAGTATTCTTGGTTGTAGATCCTGGGTTTTTATCACTTTGAATATTTTGTGCCAAGCCCTTCTGTTCTGCAAAGTTTCTTTTGAAAAATCAGCTGCCAGTCTTATGAGTGCTCCCCTGGAGGTAACTAACTACTTTTCTCTTGCTGCTTTTAAGATTCTCTCTTTGTATTTAACCTTTGACGTTTTTAATAATTTTGTGTCTTGGTGTGGGCCTCTTTGAGTTCCTCTTTTTTTTGAGATTCTCTGAGCTTCCTGGGGTTGTATGTCTATTTCCTTCATTAGGTTAGGGAAGTTTTTCATCATTTCTTCAAATAGCTTTTCCACTTCTTATTCTCCCTCTCTTCCTTCAGATATCCCTATTACATGGACGTTTTTACCCTTAATTTTGTCCCAAAGACTCCTTAATTATTATTTTGGTTGTGGCTTTTTTGTTGTTGTTGTTGTCATTCTTATTAGGTGGCCTTGACTTCCCCATCCTCTATACTATTGGATCGATCCTCTTTTTCATCCACTCAGTTAATCAATTCCCTCTAATATATTCTTCATCTCAGATAATGCGTTCTTTGTTTCTGTCTGGTTCCCTTTTATAATTTCCAGATCCATTTTTATGTTTTTTAAATCTCTTTGTTAAAGTTCTCACTGAATTCATCTACACTTCCTTAAGTTCATTGAGCATCTTTATAATCAGTGTTTTGAACTCTGCATCTGTTAAGTTGCTTGACACCATTATTCCTAGATCTCTGTTCTGTTCTCTCATATGGTTTCTGCTTCTTTGTCTTCCCATTTTTCTGCCTTTCTGTATCTATGTACTAAGCAAAGCTCCTAAATCTCCTGGTCTTATTAGGATGGCTTTGTGTAGTAGGTGTCCAGAGGCACAGTTCTGAGAAGGATTCAATGGCAGGCCAAGTTTAACCTTAGCCTGTGTCCCTCCAGGGTCACCCATTAAGATTCAGCAAGCAATCCACAGATGCTGTGCTTATAGTTGCGTCAAGAAACCATGCCAGAAACCAAGCTCAGCTACCACCAGTGTGAGTCTTGGTACTGCTCAGCAAGTGGCACAGGAACACAACTCCATGAGTTGGGGGATACTGAGTTTCAGAGAATCCTCTGGATGGAGCAACCTCTGTTATCCAGTTTGATGACGTCTCAGCTATGGTGGCACTGAGACCGCACACTGGAGGTGGGGAGAGCTCAACAGAAAAACAATGGATACCACCAGCACTTCTGCCTGGGAGAAAGCCTAGCCTCTGACCCTTGCTCCGACAACTCAGCATCCCCCTGTGAGTCCTTGGTGCCCACCCCCCGCCCCGAGCAGCTGACTGGGTGCTGGTGCTCAGAGCGAGCAAGTCCATCACTGCAAAAGTCTAGTTGCAGACACGGCCTCCTTAAGAGGAACGTCTGCAGCAGCCAGCCGCCACTGCCGTAGCCTCTGTCTCACTCAGCTGCTCGGGACCCAGCAGCCTCGCGTCCTCACATCCTTGCCCCATCCTGTCTCTAACTGTTGCGGGGTGATTTCTTATTTCTCTTTCTAGTTGTAGGATTTGTTCATCTAGACCCCCACACAATTGACTCAGCTTGCGATTTGCTCTGTGTTCCCATCTCAACTTTGATGTGGTCGCAAGAGCAGATGAACAAAGCCTCTATCATCTGTGCCATTTTGACTTCTCTACTGCACTATGCTTTTAATGTCCATAGGATCTGTAGTAACGACTCCACTTTCAAGATGTGACTGTTCATTGGGGAAGATTAAGATTAAGAGAGAAGAAATATTTGAGGGGAAAATCACACTCACAGTTTTGGACTGGTTAAATCTGAGGTACTACAAAACATTTAAATGGAGAAGTTGAGTAGAAGTTGAATAAACAAGTTGCAGTTTAGAATGTCCTGTCAGCAAAGCATATGAAGGAAGAGGGTGGGATGAACTATATCAAATGCCGCTGGTAAGCAATTAAGATGTAGATAAGATTTCATTTTCCAATTTAGCATTTAATTTTTCAATTTAGCAATCTCGAAATTATGGGTGTCCTTGACAAAAACAGTTTCAGTGGAGTTGTGGCATAAAAACTTGATTAGAATAGAGTCAAGGCTAAGTGAGAGACGAGGAGAGGAATTGGAGACTGAAAAAACTAAACTCTTTAGAGAAATGTATTAGTCCGAGTCCTCTGAGAAGAGGACTAAATGTGCAAGGATTTTATTAGGGGATACACCTGTGTTAGAAAAAAGATGGAGAGCAAGCTTTAAAAGACTGGGATAGTCCTTTGACTGCCTTGTAAATCTCACCCTGCATGAAGAAGAAAGGGATGGAAAGTTGGATTGACACATCATAGACTGCTATATGTTAAGGACATTACCACAAGGCTATCAAAGAGTCGTTGTGCTGAAGTTAGGCATCAGAAGTGTCCCATTTTATTGGAATAAGTGTATATACTTTAGTGTTCCTGCTGCACTCAGTCATGGGCTGAGGAGTTTGTGGGAAACATGGCCTTGGTGCAAATACAGAGGTAGATTTCGGAGCATAGCAAGTAGGCTTTGGGTCGGTTACATTGCCTGTAGCTGGAAAGCACCAGATACTCTCATGACCACAGACATATTCTAATGACCACTGTAGGATTTTTTATTTTATTTTAGTTTTTTGTAAAAGAGGAGAGGGAAATATGGTATATGAAGGAAAGCATGTTCTCTTTATAAGACAGGAAAATTTGCATGTCTGTATGATTATGAAAATTGATGATGTAGGAAATAAAATAGAGAATTGCTGGAGCTATGTTTTTGAGTAAGTGACAGGAAATGGGATCTAGTGTAAAAATGGAGTTGTTGAGGTCTGTAAGGGGCCAGAAGAGTTCATGCATCAAAACAGAAGCTAAAGATACAGATGAATTGTGATGTGCACTTGTTAAAGTTATATTCTGATTGCTGCTTTCTTCTGAGGGAAATAGTAAGCAAGGTCTTAAGGTGAGAGGAGTATGGCGGTAGGTGCAGAGACTTGAATAGAGACAGAAAGCTATGGAATATGTGAGAGAATATGAGAGTGAGTAAAATTAGCAATATTACCAAGCAGCCTTAAAATTCTGCTTGAGTTTAATGATCCTGAATTTAAAATGAGACCAATCAGCAGAATTTTGTTTCGTCTGTAACCAGTTCTGCTGTGAGGATGTTGGCGAATAGGCAGAGAATTATTTTTACCTGTGGTTGGCAAACTTTTTTCAAATGTATATTGTTTTAAGTAATCTTTCTGCTAGTAAATTCTCACTGCATTAGTTACATTGTCATCAGAGACTATGGTCTGTATGGTGACAATCTTTGAAATTGGTTGAGACTGCTTTATGGCCTAGCACATAGTTTTTCATAATGGGTCTAAATGTCTTTAAACAGGACGTTTATTCTCTACCATTGATACATGGCTCTTTGTATGTATGTTCATTAGATCGAGCTTGTAATTGTGTTGTGCAAATTTTCTAAATCTTTACTAATTTTTGTTCTTAATTTTACACAGATAATGGTGTTAAAATATTCTAATAGGTCTTTTCTTTTTTGAGGTCATCTTCTGAAGTGCATACAGATTTAGAATCATTAAAATTACAAGGGAATTGAATACTAGTATGTAGTAACCTTTTCTATTTTTAAAATTGTTCTTGACAGTCACTTAAATTTTATTAAATTTTGACATAACTGACATAAATTTCCTTTGGATAGCATTTACCTAAGAAATCTTATTCCTTCTGTTTCATTATAACTTTTCAGTGTCTTTAGGCTTTACTTATATCATTTATAAATAACAAGTATTTTTATTTTTAAAAATCCAATCTGAGAAATTTTGATTTTACTTAATGATTTTAATCTAGTCATATTTGTTTTGGTTATTAATATAGTGAGATTTATTTTTATCATCTTTTTGTGCTTTTTATTAATTTTACTTATAAGGTTGTTCTTTACCTTTGGTATTCTTTTGTATTGCTATGATATATCCAGGTGTAGATTTGTTTTATTTATCCAGCTTAGGATTCATTGGACTTCTGTCATCAAGGTTGAAAAATTCTTAGTGATCGTCTCCTGAAATATCTTGTTCTCCATTTTAAAAATTGTTTTTTGACAGAAGTATAATTAGAAATATCGTAGACCTCCTCATTTTATTCTCCAGCTCTTATAAACTCTGTCTCTTATATTGTACATATCTTAGCTTATAGTACATGTGAATAATTTGATTAGATGCTTCTCCAATTTATTCAGTCACTCTTCAACTATCTACCAAATGTATTTAAGTTTTTAAATTGCAATTACTACATATTCAACATTCTGAATTTCTATTTGATTCTCTCTCAAGTTTCCTGGTTCACTTTTAATAAATGTTTGACCCTTACTTGAAGTTCCCCTTTCATTTCTTTAAACGTGTTGAAAGTACTTACCTGACGTATGAAGTCTTTGGACATCTGATTTCGCTGTGGGTGTTTTCTGCTGACTCTCACTCATTGTGGTTTTGCTTTGTGATTTTTGTATTCTGTGTTATGTGTAATTTGTGTATTTTTATTGTGAATTTATATTTGTTTGGGCTTTATATTTGAGACTTCCATGGCATCTGGATTAAGAGTGTGCTTTTTCCTTTCCTTTAAAAAAGTCCATAGCTCTATTTTGGCATTTTTGTCTTTGTTCTTCTCATCTAGTAATTTGAAAGGTATATGGCTTTCTTTTAACTCCATGTATAGCTTTTAGCTCTTTTAACTTCATTCATAGCTTTTAGCTCCATTACATAAAATTATATTTATAATTTAAGTAACTTGCTCACATTTATGTTTCATAACATAGAATCTTCAGCAACAGAATTCTACATATTGACTCTCCTGTGAAAAATGAGGAAAGTCGCTTTTATCAATTTCTGCTCTTTTACTAGATGTTTTTGTTTATGCAACCAGGAAATTTTATACTTTTCTACTATAGTTAATTTATTGTTATTTTAATATTAAATATATTTTTGATATTCAAGAGACTGTTTTGTAACTGTAATTACTATCATTTAGACTTAATTCTAGACTGCATGTGTTAGTATTCATTGCCAATCATTTCACTGTAAACATCTCCACTTTTGACTATCAAATTTAGATGTCTTTTTTTTAATTTTATTTTTTTTTTAATGGTGGCATTGGTTAACGAAATTTGATGTTTCAGCTGTACATTTTAACAGTAAGGCACATATATATATTTACATTGTGTGTTCACCTCCCATAGTTGGATTTCTTTCTGACCCCCTTTACCCAGTCTACCTCCCCCCCTCCCACTCCCCTCTCCCCTCTAGTAACCACTAGTCTATTGTCCATGTCCATGAGTCTCTGTTTGTTCTGCCTCTTTGTTGCTTTATCCCACATATAAATGATGTCATGTGATTTTTGACTTTTTCTGTCTGGCTTATTTTGCTTAGCATGATTATCTTGAGTTCCATCCATGTTGTCAGAAATGGCAGCATTTCATCTCTTCTTATGGCTGAGTAATATTCCATTGTATATATGTACCACAGCTTCTTTATCCAATCATCTATTGTAGATAGCTTTCTTTTTTGGTCGAAGTATATGTTTAAGTAGGTTCTTAAGGAATAGTATGTGAATAATATATGTCCAGAAACTTTATTAATTAAAATGTTTAATTTCTGTTGAATGTTAAAAAAATACACAAAATAGTAGTGGCTTCAATAAGATAGACATTTATTTCTTTTCTCTGTTAATCATAACAGGCATATAAATGCCGCCTAATAAGATAAACTAATATATTTTAAGAATTGCCTGTAGTAATGCTTTGCACATATTATCTCATTTAATCTTCATGAAAGCCCCCGAAGTGGGATTTAGTGTCCCCTATTTTAGAGACAGAAAACCAGCTCAAAGGGCAAAAGTATCTGGCCCAATGCTAGTAAGTGACAGACCTAGAAGTTGAAGTCAGGGCTACCTATTTCTCATGTTATCTTCACTTTAGCATACTGCCTCTGAGGAATTAAGTGGCATAATAGAGGTAAGGATAAAATGCTATAGGGGTAGAGTGAAACAATCAATGAATTTTTTCTGGGAAGAATCTTCCAGGAGAGCATTAGATAGGAGATAATATTTAAGAACAGCCTTGAATAATTAATATAAGTTTTCCAGGTGAGCAGGAAAGGAGAAAGCATTCTAAGTTAAGAAGACTACATCAGCAAAAGGTATATAAGCTTTTACTTAAAGGAATTAATGAAAACTTTCTATTTTTATTTCCACACACAAATTAGTATTTAATAAAGGTTTATTGGTTCCATTTATGTAGTCATTCTTTTTGTTCCATGTAGCAGATATGCTAGCTAATACTCTAATATTGTCCTACCTTTGCTTCTTAGCAAGAAAACCCAAGTGGTTTTTTTTTTTTTTTGAGGCAGCATTATGCCCAGCTAAAAGGCTATATTTCCCAGCCTCCCTTGAAGCTTGAGGATATAAACAGAAATTATTAGGAGGACTTCTGGGAAAATTCCATAATAGATTTTTAGACAATTGATTTACTTTTTACCTTTATGTTCTGATTCTTGCCTAGAATCATGTATTCACAGTCAGGGGCCAAGGGGCTATCTGAAACCATGGGTCAGCCATGAGGATGGAAACTGCGTGAAACAGTTAATAAAACTGAAGGGCAGAAAGAGCTTGGGTCTCTGATGGCAGTGTGAGGTTACCATACCAATTCTGAATGCTTATTTTAAGATGTATTTTATGTGAAAAATAAATTTCTGTTTTGTTTATGCCACTGTTATTATTATTCTCTGCTATTAGCAACCGAATGCAATTCTTAACTCATACCTCCCCAATTCAGTATCTTTTTCAGGAAGGTAGGTGACTAGGACTCTTATAAATACTTATGCCTAGAAATTACTATTTGGAAAATACACAGAAATACTGAGAAAATTTTCCAGCTGGACCCCATTCCCAAGGTGGATCACAAAGACAGTTTTATACCAATGATATAACCTGGAGGAATTCCAGAAGCCTTTTAGGAGGAGAAAGTGGCTGCTGTTGCTGCTGATACTGCTATAGTTTAGTGAAAACTGAAAGGCTGGAATGACGACCTTTCAAGAAGAACAAATGTTATTAAATAATGGATTTTGTCCCACCTCCTATGATAGTCAAGAGCAAAAGATGGAAAGGGAATCCTATTCTTCTATTAATAACTCCTCAGTCAGTCTCATGCTGACAAAGCAGAAATCAAGTGTAAAATTAGCAATTTTACCTGCAAATTAGCCCCTTGCAAAGCCATAAAAAGAGGAAAGAAATTAAGAAAAAATTCTATTAATGATCAAGGATGGAAAAATCAAGAGTGATAGAGCATAAATACCCAGACAACTGATACTTATTTTAAGGATGATATTACCCGGGTTTTAAATAGCTACTTACAGTTATGTATGAAGAAAGTATTAATTTATAGCCCTTGAATCAGTGGCCTTTCTTAATGGCTCCTTGGAGCAAATCTATCAGAACTTGAGGAGCACAAGGTTTAGGTTGATGTTAATAAAAACTACCCCATCTACCCCTATCTGAGATATTACCATTCCATTTCAGAAAGTCAATGAAGTAAGTGGAAAGAGGTTAAACTTCAGAGGCAGACAAAGTTAAGTTTGAACCTGGCTCTGCTCCTTCAGTAGCCTTGGGAAAGTCTTTTCACCCTCTGAGCCTCTATTTTGTCTTCTATCAAAGCAGAGGACAATTGTGCTTCATTGTGTTAATTGCATCAAATTAATGTACAAAAAATTTGGTTCCTAGTAGATTGTTGGTAAATGTTAGTCCCTTTCTTCTTTCCCTTTCTCATCAGAGGGCCAGAAACAATAAACCTTGCAAACCCTTGCACAGTGGTTAAATTTAGTTCTGTAACATTCTCCCCATAAGAAGATCAATCCCTACAAAAGAATCTGGACACATTTTCATAATTTATGACTGGTCTCAGTCAACAGGCTCCCATTTGCAATTTTATGAAAATGATAACTCAATATCCAATAGTGGAGTAAAAGCAGAATAGAGAAACTGAGATTCTTTTAACAATAAAAACACAGTGGGCTCCATTTCCAGGAAGGAACAAACACAGGAGAAGAAATTTGAAATGGGTACAATGTGCTTAATTTGTAGCTTCTACCATCATAGTCATCTAATACTTCTTAAGTTCCAAAAGGAGATAAGAAGTTTAGGGCTCTTTTGGATGTCCTGGGTGAGTCTCAATCACTCCTGCTTTCTTAGTTCAAGAAGGTATTTCATATCTGAAACACGCATTTTCAGTCCTAGGGTTGAAAAATGACACGATATAGACAAAACATTAAATCCACAATATACATGTGGAAGATGGACAATATTTGAAGGTTTTATTTGAATCATTGAGAAAGAAGTGAACATCACTTTAACATATCTTTTTCTAATTGACAAATTTAGCTTACAAGACTAGGCAAATTTATAAAAATCCAACTACTAGAAACACTAGCCAGAGCCACCTCTGAATGTTGTAACGTAATCCCAGAATCATTCCCCTTCAGCCTCCTAAGATCTTAAGATCATAGGATCTGGTTTAGGTGGGACTTTTAGAAATAACTTAAATTCCCCCACAACCTCACCATATATTGGTTTTCCTGCTTGTGTTTGAGCAGTTTGAGCACCTCCAGGAACAGAGAAGAACATTCTCCCCAGAGCAATTTAATTCACATGTGCATTGAGAAGCCTGAATGTGCTAGGCAATTGTTTGTACAGAGGATATGTGTTAATTTCCTAGGACTGCCATAACACAATTTCACTTATCCATTGTTTTACTTTCCGTGGTTTCAGTTACCCTCGATCAACCATGGTCTGAAAATATTAAATGGAAAATTCCAGGAAGAAACAATTTATAAGTATTAAATTGCACACTGTCCTGAGTAGCATAATGAAATCTCATGCTGTCAGTTCAGTCCTGCCCAGGATGTGAATCATTCCTTTGTCTAAGGTATCCACGCTATATGTGTTCTCACTTGCTCCCACCTGCTCCCATTTGTTAGTCATTCAGTAGTCACCTTGGTTATGAGATCAGTTATCTCAGTATCACAGTGCTTGTATTCAAGTAACCCTTATTTTACTTGATAATGGCCCAAAAGCACAAGAGTAGTGATGCTGGCAATTTGGCCAAAGAGAAGCCATGAGTGCTTCATTTAAGTGAACAGCTAAGAACAGTACAAGATGATATTTTGAGAGAGAAAATATTCACATAACTTTTATTGTAATACACAATATTATTATAATTCTGTTTTAGTATTGTTATTCTCTTACTGTGCCTAATTTATAAGTTAAACTTTATCATAGATATGTATGTATAGAAAAAAACATAGTATATATCGGGTTTGGTACTATCCACAGTTTTAGGCATCCACTGAGGGCCTTGGAACATATCCCCGTGGATAAAGGGGGCCTACTGTACCACATACTAGGTGGCTTAAAACAACAGAAGTTTGTTATGTCACAGTTTCAAAGGCTGGAACTTTGAAATCAAGGTGTTGTGTGGGTCATGTGCCCTCTAAAACCTGTAGGGGAGAGTTCTTCCTTGTTCCTAGCTTCTTTCTTCTGCATCAATATGACAACCTATGAGCTTTCTTTGTATATGTAATGTTTCATACATATGTTTGATTTTGCCCCTGGTGTAATTTTTCACTCCAAGTAAAATAAGTCTCCTGAAAAAGAAAAAAGAAAAAAGGTGAACTGAGTTGCACCCGAGGACCCCAGTGTCAGGGCCAGGTTCAGCACCATGAGCAGAATTTCTTTCAAGAATGGGCAGCCCAAGAAACAAATTGTCTCCCACATAGTGGAGAGAGACTTTGAAAGGGAGTATGAAAAACTCCAGCAACTGAAAGAACAAACCAAGAGGATGCAGAAGGACATGAAGGAGAGCACCAATTTTGATCTGGCCATGTCCAAATCTGCTCTGAAAATATCCTTAGATTTACTCTCTAATCCTCTCTACAAGCAAGGCCAGAACTTTCTGAACATAGTGACAGCTCTGGACATGGACATGAAGTAGATGGATGCCTTCAACCAGGAAAAGGTGAACCAGATCCAGAAGACATTGATTGAACCCTTAAAAAAGTTTGGCAATGGCTTCCCAAGCATTAAATGGCAGTGAAACAGCAGAAGCATGTCTTATAGGATTATAGGAGATTGAAGGCCAAGATGGAGAAGTATAAGGAAAAGGAAAAAACAGAACCAGTGCTGGCTAAACTCTACCAGGCCTAAGAAGAGCTTTAGCCTATGTGGGATGACTTGAAAGCCAAGATCAAGCAGCTCCTGGATGAGATGCTGCAGTTCTACCACAGCCAACTTGACTACATCCAACACAGCTTTGAGTCCCTGATAAGAGCACAGATGGTACACTACTCTGAAATGCTTAAGATCTTTGGAGATTTGACCCAGCAACTTGACCAGCCTGGCCACCCAGACAAGCAGCTGAGAGAATAAAGCCAAAGTGTATGTGCTCGGGGCCCTCTCTGTCGTGGCTGATGGACGATTCCCTGCTGCCCTCTGAAGACTCCTGGGACATAAGTCAGTCTCTCTGGTCTTTTCAAACTTAGACTCAGGCATCAACTCAGCAAAAAGCTCTCCCTCTTAAAAGTATGGCAGCTAGCAGGTTGGAAACAGAGGCAGCTCCTGCTCTACCTCAGTAGCCCTTTGGAGTGGAGTCCCAAGCAAGCTGCTATCCCCCTCCCAATAGCAAGAACTTGCAAACACAGATAAGCTATGTAGAAAAACCTCAGGGGCTTATTTCTCAAAAAACCAACTAGACTGCATCCTAGCCTAGGGTCAAAGTAAGCTACCAGCCTTTGAAAGGCATGGGCTCTTGTCACTTCAATTGAGGTCTTAACCTTGCTTGCATGGTTGGGATTACATCAACCTCCATAACACCCATTTGAGGAGTCTTACCATTTTCATTTCCTTTCTACTTCAGAGCCTTTTTTCCCCCCTGGGAGAGGCCTGCGATATTGCTCTGGGGAACCTGAGAGAGCCTAGTCCATCAGCCTTGACAGACTCTTCACTCCAGCTTCCAAGCAAAATAAAGCCTAGTTTAGCTCAATTCTATCCCTTAAGTCCAGGCAGGGAAGAGCCCCAAGTCTTGTAGGTTCCTTAGGTAACTGAGACTTAACTCATGTAAATGTTCTACCACAGAAAATGTCACATGGATTCACAGGCCTCAAAGCAAGAACAGTGGGTTTGCGCTGGGTTAGAAAGAGCAATGCCATGAAGCATTGAGGTCTTGAGATCTCCTAGGAAAATTCTAGACACCTTGCAGCTTCTGGGAGGAACAACTATTTTGATGACTTGCAGTGGAATGGTGCTTCCAAGTGGGGCCCTGGGGTTCCTTGAAGGAAGCCTATGTCCTGTTGCTGTGGCCTGTGGCCTCTTGTGTTCTACTGATTAAAAACAGTGAAGGAGGAATTATGGCCTGAAAGCCAAACCAACCTTTGCAGCAACTGACCCCAAAAGGTCAGGACTGAACTGACAGCTTGCCTCATTTTTTTGCCCCACTCCCAATTTTGGACCAACAGGGAAAAGCTAAATATGTCCTCCTCACCAGTTATATAGGATGCCCCTCTTCTAGTCAGCCTACCTTCAGCTTCCTCAAGCCAACAACCTCCATGAAGATAAACCCCCTTTTGCTTATAGAACTTCCCACTCTTCCTGCCTTTCATTTGAGTCTCTGCCAAATGCAAGTGGTGGTGGTGGCTGACTCTCTTGCTGTCAATAAGTAGCACTTCTGCTCATTGAGTGATCTTTGTTTAGCTCCACAGAGGTTATTAGCTCCAGGAGCACTCAGAAAAATACCCTTCCCCTCAAAAAAAAGGCCATCTAGACAGGTTTTTGTTCTATTTTGCCTATTGATGGAATAGTTTCATTTATAAAATTTTATACATCAAAAAACTTTGAATTTGACCAGGCTGTCCAATAATATGTCTCTCAAAAAGTAACTGGCATATAATTTTAGCTACTATATTTTACAGCATTAAAAAGATTAGGCATTAGGTAGCTTATCAAAGTGTTATTCTATGTACGATGGCGTTTAGCGGATAGTCCATCATTTCACCCAGATTCACACAGACAAGTCTCATCTGAGACTTGTATGGTAAATATCTGGTATTTAGTGCCAAGAGTACTCCTAACCTGAGTTTCTGACCACCAATACGGACTTTCTATGTTGAGAGCTAGTCTTCTCAGTCACATTTTATAGTGCCATTGGAGACATGCCAGCACTTGCCTCGTATGTAATTTGGCATTAGAGCACCAGGTCTGTCTGATGGTGGTAGCAGGCACTATGATTATATCCAGGTAAATAAAAGCCCATTTTTTAAAATGACAATTTGAGATGCAAATCAAGGGCTCCACATACTCAGAATTGAGTTTTAAGCAGTCTGGTACCATGAATGCTTCCAAGCTTCTGTTGGTTGCCAGCCATCCTTGGCATTCTTTGACTTGTAGATGCCTCACTCCAGTCTCTGCCTCCATCTGCACACGGCCTTCTTCCTGTGTGTTTCTCCCCTCTTCTTATAAGAAAATCAGCCATGTTGGATTAAGGACCCACTCTATTATAGTATGACCTTATTTTAACAAATTACATCTGCAATGAATCTATTTCCAAATACACGTTCTGGGGTACTGGGGCTTAGGACTTAAATATATCTTTTAGGGACACAATTTAATTTATAACAGGATATAAAGATGAATAATAATTTGTCTCTGCTTTGGATAGCTCCTTGTCTTATAGCTTACAGAGATGCAGGCTTAGAAGTTAGACAAACTTGCCTTTGAAGCTCAGCTAAACCCACTTAGTAGCCATGTAACCTTAGCCAAGTTACTTAAGCCACAGTTTCATCTTCTAAAAAATGGGACAAAATTTTGAGAAAAGTAAATAAATAAAAAGTTAGTGTATATCGAGATGATTAGCAAAGGATAGGCACTGATAATTACTATTTTTTCCTTTCCCAATACCGAGACTTTATTGTCTGATCAGTTTATTCATTCATACATTCATTCTTTAAGCAAAGATTGATTGAGCACCTAATATATGCCAAGCATTTACAATATCATTTATATAATAGAGAAAAAGACAGAAGGATCCCTACTCTCACAATAATTACCATTCGGCTCCATCCTGGATTTTAATTGAAGAGTTTACTTAACAAAATACCAAAAGAACTTTAAGATAAGAAATATACTCAGTAGCCCACAGCCTGACTATTGAAGAGTGATAACAGAAAAATGAACTAACATTTATTTAATGTTTATCATGTAGCAGACACTGTGCTAGGTGAGTTATATATTATCTCACTGAATCCTAAATCAACCTGGAAAAGTAGTTGTTCAATTAAGTAAACTGGGACTCAGAGAAGTGAAGAAACCTGCTTATGAATAGTCAGCTAGTAATTATTAGAGCCTCTTTTCCCACTCTACATCTAGGAGTCTATGTGCTGTTAGTCAGACATTAGTTGTCAAACTGAAGACGCAGAATGCAGAAATGCACGAGGACAAACGAGGAAGAAACATGGCTCAATTCTCCTCTGCCCAAACCCTTGAATCTATGCGTTAAATAGCAGTTTATTTCAAAGAAAACTTCCAGGCCATTTTTCTACCCAGTTCTGAATTCTTTTCTTTCCAAACACATATAAGAGCAATTCGAGCAAAGCTTAAATTGTGCCAAATTTTGCTTATTTATGCTGAATGGGTTTGGGGTGATACACTTTAACTATGGTCTCTTGAAATTAGAGTGGCAAAGGATGCAGTCAGTGACCACATATGGGGACACATTACAAGATTTTGACTCACTTAATTCCGTGTTCTAAGAAACCAGATCCTAGGCATTAGCTGAAAGTGGTTCTTCCAGCTATACAGTCTCCCCCATTGCCAGAGTCTTCTCAAGGCCCTGCATCACTACCCAAGATTCATAAACACTAGTGCCAGGTAATAAGCTCTCTATATGGTTTGTCTTTTCAGAGAAGTCCTATGAGATGAGCATCTTGGAAGACTATGATAACCATGGAGTTGATGTCCGTTCTATGTTCTTTCTTCATTTTATTTTCTGTGTGATTCATATATTCACTTTGACACCAGCAGGAATCCTAAAAGCTTTTCTAAATAATATATTTCTTCTTGTTCTTTGAGATAATCTACTTCAAAACTCTTATAAGTATTTTATCCTGAATTTATTGAGGTTCAATATGTAAGTTTTACTTGATTCATTTGTCCACATATGGTTGTGAATCAGTCTATTTAATAATGAAAAGGCTGACTTCTTCCCGGCATTGCTGTCAGGATCTGCTTTTAGAAACTAAGCAGCAGGAACCCTCTAGAGCAGTGGTTCTTAACTGAGGGCAATTTTGACACCGCCCCCCCTTCCCCACACCCCTCAGCGGACATTTGGTGATGTCTGGAGATATTTTTGGTTGTCATAATTGGTATATGTGTGTGGGTACTATTGGTATCTACTGGGTAGAGGCAAAGGGTGTTGCTAAACATTACAATCACAGGACATTTTCCCACAATAAAGAATTATCTGGCCCAAATATCAATAGTGCTAAGACTGAGAAACCCTGACCTAGAGAAATATTTTTCCCATATAACTTTTAGGCATCACCTTGAAACTGCGTGACCTGTGTTTCAGGCTCAGATCAACTTATTAATTATTTTTATATGGTTAAATGGCTTAATGCTTTTGGACTCGCTTATATGTAAAATGAGGAAAGTGGTTTTTGGGAAAGAAACTGGAACAAGTTGAGCCACTAATTGTATTTTATGGTCAAAGGAAAAAGGAAAAATATGTTTAATATTTATAGATGTTCATTGAAGAGTTATTTCTAATAGTTAATATTATAAAACAATTCTGTTTAAATAAACAATCGTTCATCTATTTTGTAGAACATTATATGGTTCACACACAAAAAACAGTTCTCATAATATGGAAAATGCCTTTACTGTAATGTTAAGAAAAAGAGTAATGGGATTCAAATTTGTATGTTAAGTAGAGCAGAGAGAAATTTGTTACTTCATTTCCTGAGCTGTCTTTATCCATATTTCTTATTGTTGCACTCATCACAGTGCCTAAGACTCACTTATGTGTATCTTTATAACCAGACTGTATACTCTTTGTGAATGATGGTGAGGTCTTAGTCACCTCTGTGTCCCCAGTGTCTTATGCATAACTGACTGTATGGTCTCTCCTGAGACAAGTAAGTGCCCCATGCTTTGGTTTCCTCATCTGAGAAAAGCAGGCAAAATTTTGTATACCTCAGAGTTGTTGAGGGCAATAAATGAGGCAAAGCTTATAAAGATCATAACACATTATATCTGATACATAATAACCATTCACTAAAATTAGTTATTGTAATTATTTGCATCCCAACTCTTCTAATAACAAGATGTGTAACCTTGGCAAAGTAAATTCAGTTCTTGTCTTTTCTTTTTGTTTCCTCTTTTCCCCTCTCTAAATGAAGATTTGTACTAGAGTATCTCACCTCTTCTTCCCAGATTCTGAATTCTTATATCCTTTAATTTTAAGTATTAAAGGCATCAGGAGCCTTGTTGGAGGTCTACTCCTGTGCAGATTTGATAGGGCTGAAATGACTCCATTGATTGTGGTCAAAAGAGGCTTTGAGGCTGGGGAAAATCATCAGGAGGGAAGTGGTAGTGGGTGATTGGGACAATGTGTTATAGGAAGAAGAGCACTGAGAGTTAGGCAGCAGGGCAGTGGCAGCTAACTTGGATATAGTATGGCTGCTTATGTCTTTTCTCGATGGCAGCTTCCAACTTTCTGAAAAGTAATATTGGGAAAAAAATTTAGATAGTAAATTCAAGGACTCTCCCACTTCTTACTTTGTATGACTTCGGCCTATTTATGTCCTGCCAGGTATGCTGTTCAGAATTTATTTTTCTGTGTAGTGGTGGTTCCCCAATCCACCATGTGGCTGCCCTCCTTCTTCAATTTTTCTATGTCTCTAGGTTTGGAAGACAGCTTTTGTTGTCTTCTTGTTTAGATGCTAGCTTATTAATAACTTTTGCTTGCTATTTAAACATCCTAGAATAATACAAGATATTTGTCTGAATGTCTTAGGGTCCTTTCTGCATCAGAATGACCATAATGAGGCTCGTGGGACTAACTGAAGGTTAAAGAAAAACCCTATGGTACTGAGAAACCAAAGACAGTGGGAAAATCCTTCACAGGAACCAGAGAGGTTGGAGAAATAACAGATCAGAAGCCACCTGGAATTAATAATAAGGAATAAATAATTAAATCTTAGAACTTATTCACTCTTGTTCTGGAAAGAACAATAGATAAATGAAGGCAAATTTAGACTCAGTGTTTGAATCAATTTTATAACAACTATAATCTATTAAACAATGAAACTAGCTACCTCTCAAGGTAGGGAGCCTCTAGCTGGAGAGTGGAAAGTTTTAATCCTGGAGAAAATTCTTGCTTCTGATGAGAGAAAAGATTTAATAATCTCTAAATTCTTTTCAGCTCTGAAACAGTGGTTCTTCTGCCCATGAATGTAGCAATGCTTAGAGAGGATAGATACAGTGAAGCAGATGTCATATCAGGTACTAAGCCCTATGCTAGAAGCTTTGGCATCTTCACAATAGCCCTAAAAAGAAGGCTTCAACAATTCCATTTTGCAGGTAAGGAAATTGTGGTTCAGACGGGGAAACTAAGTATTTTTCCCAAGTTTATAAGAGTTGCAATAGGATTTGACTTTCTGGTGAAGAGTTCTTAAGAAGCCAGAAATCCGCTGGTCCTCATTGTTTTGACTGTACTGGTTTGGGCTCCAAGACTCCTGCATAGGGGTCCCAATTAAAGGGCAGATTGTTAGCAGCTTTGCACATATAAGGGGAAAAGAGGAGGAACAGATACCTCCTTGACAAAGAGGAGGAAGGAGATTATCTTTGGGAAGATGTCTGGAAATTCTTGCCACCTCCAGCCAGTCATTTTACCTTCCTGAAAGCTGGACTGCAGGCCCTGTGTCAGCCTGTCAGTGGAGAACCTGATGACAAGCAGAGAACTCACTCAGAGGCTATCGGACACAAGTTACACAGGTTAAACTGAGAGGGGCCCTAGGGACAGAGAGCAATGGCCAATCTCATCAGTCAGCAGAAGGAAAAAGAAAAAGAAGAAAGGACCAAAATGTACCCTGTGTCCATTTGTGCTAAGCACTGTGTTGTGCTCAGCACTTTAAAAATATTTCTTCTTTTAATTCTTCTCCACAGTCCTATTAAGTAGGTTTTATTTTATTTTTTTTCAAATGAAGATGTTAAGACCGAAAGAGTTTAAGTAAATTGTCTTACATTATTCATTAGGCCTTGGATATTAAGCCAATTTTCTTTGACTCCAAATTCCACATTTTCTAACAAATTATGGTTTTCAAATTCTGTTCACTGATATTCCCTTTCACATTTCACCATGTCTGTATAGCACTTGTACTTTAACATTTTTTCTGTAAATCAGCTACCCTCCTTCTTAAATTCTACTTAATGCATTTTACAAAGATGTATACTGCCATCAAAAATGGGAAGCAATTTCACTTGCCATAAATGATAGTGATATAAATAAATGAAAGCAAAATAGTATTATAAAATTCTTGCAATAGAGTCTTATGTCTGGAAAGCTCTGTGTCTAAGGTTTAATTTCTTTGTGAAAAATGAAGATCAGTATAGTGTTAGAGAGATATAAAGATATAGAGCACTAAAATGATGTTTTTCTCTTTGGTATAATCAAATGAGTTGAAAGATAGTTGAAATTCATATTTCGTGTTTCAAGGCATTTTAATGCCTTGTTTCTAGCTCACCCCACACCATCTCCAGGACCATCAGTATTCCATGCCCACATTTTGGGAAGCTCATCATGATAGCAATGATATTATTAGCTTCTGTTCTGATATCAAGCAAGTGCTCACTTTGAATACCATCTCCTCAGGTAAAACAAAACAGGTTGATAGGAAGTGAAGAGAAGGATACAGAAAATAAATGGATTTGGAATGTGGCGGTAACGTCCTAAATTGTTTCTCTACCACAACTGCAGATATAAGCAATTTCCAATGCCTTAGACTGGGATTTAAGGCTTTGCAAAATTGTTACACCCCACCGCTAAGATTATACTTAGAACAAAGTGAGCCAAAATGAACCACTAATAATTTTTCTTATATGTCCTCAAAGTGTCTTGCCTCCATATTATTGCTAATTTGTTTCTATGTTTAGAGAATCTCTCTGTATTCCCTCATCATGTCTACATATGTAATGGTATTGGACAGAGAAGTACAAGCCTAGAAAGATAAGAGTAAGAGAAGTGTAGTGTGCTAAGGTCTGAAATATGTCTCTTGGATTTGGCAATATCAAAGTTTTGAGAAATAATTGCTGGAGTTATTTCAGTTGCATGTTAGGGATATTGGTAGATTGAGGAGTAAATGGGAGTTGAGTGACTGGAGACGGCAAGAGCATACGATCGACTGAGATAAAAGACGAAAAATGAAGTGTTAGATGGAGAAACACGGGAGAGCTCAGACCATGTTTTTAGGTTTTAGTTTGGTTCCGTTTTAGAGGAGGCAAAAAGTTAGAGAGGAAGATGCTAAGTTTTAAATTTAGAGAACATGAGGGGGAACGGAATCAAAAGGAAATGTGAAGGGCTTGGCCCTGTTCACAAGGAAGGTCACTTGGAGAAGCTCACAGTAAAGTGATGATTTTCTATAAATGGAGTGGAATTCACAGAATGAATTTGTAACACACATTGACCACTAAGTAGCTGGAGCGTCATGATCTCTCTGGATTTTTTCCTTTCAATATATAATAATAGGAGAGTCAGCCTACTAATTCTTATGTGGACTCACAGAACATTTAAAGTTGAAGGAAGTCCAGTCATCTACGTTTTGCCTGGATCCACATCACAGTGAGGTCTACTCTCTTAATTTTAGTGACAGGAGATTAATTTCTACATGAAACAGAAAAGTTCAGAAAGTATCTAGAAGTCCTCTTCTAAATAGAAGCAGTGTCTATCTCTCTGCCAGATGGTACCAGTTTTGCCTTTAAAAAATCCCCCAGGACTTGAATTCTTCTTCAAATATATATGTATAGTGATGGATTATTTTTCCTTAAATCAAAATATTAGGTTATTCAATCATCTTTCATATAAATTGATTTTAAAACCATAAATTGTCTCAGGGATTCTTTTTTGGATGTACCAACATCTGTTTAAATTATAATGTCCAAAAATAAAAATATTGTCTCACATATGGTTTGATCAGGCAAAAGTAGTGAAGAGTTCATGCTAGGTACTAGGTTTCATTAAGTTCAGCCAAACTGCTGATTGAGATTTATGGAGTACTTATTATATGCAGGCAATTTCTTAAGAGTTTAATGCATCATCTTATTTAATCTTTTCAATAACCCTATGAAGTAGCAACTACTAATGTTTCATTTTGCAAATTGACAATGGGAAGCCAAGATTGGCTAATTTTTCCAATGCCACTAAGTTATCAAGTGGATGAGTTGGGGTTTGAACTGAAGTTTGCTTGACTTTGCTACATTATGCTCTCCTTATGTGTTGGTGCATGTTTATGCATTTCCCTTCTATCCTGTACTTGTGCAGGTGGGTTTCTTGAACCACGTGCTGAACAAAGAATATGACATACAGTGGCTCTTGTTAAATGTAGATTGAATCACTGTAGTATAGATGCTATTAGTTCCGTTTTGCAGATGAGAAAACTGAGGCTCAGATTACAACAGATATTTACTAAAAGCCTGCTATGGACCAGACCCAGCCAGCACTGTTGCCAACAGTGTGACAAAAGTAAGCAAAACATTGTATGAAAAGAAAGAGTCATATCTCTAGGCTCAAAAGTCAAAACTATTGCTATAATACCAGAGCTTTTTTATCTTGCGAAATTGCTCAGAATCAGTCTACAAGAATGGAGTTTGCCCTCTTTGTCCAAAAAACCCGTTTGGAAAAGTGAGTGTGTCCTTAGAGAGAAAGAACAAGCTCTGGCAAGGACAACACAATAACGTATATGTCAAAGAGTAGAGGCTCTCTTTATCCTCTTCCCACAAATCTAAATTTTTTTATTAATGCTCTTCCCCCACCAGCAAATGTGGCATTCTTTTAAATATGCACTAAAAGTGTAAATCAGAGCAAAGACCATATTTCACGCCAAGAGGCTTGTATATCCATCAGGTATTTATGGCACTATTGTTAGCCAGCTCTTCCATCTGGGATGTCTTTAGCCATCTTTCATCTGGTACACCTATTAGAGGAACTCCAGAGCCATCCATAACAAAGGGGCTCATCTTTTAAAAGTCCTTTGGCAGGAAGGAGAAATCCAAAGGTTTCCCATAAAGCCTGTGTTTCACATTACCTTTATAGCAGTTGTTTGATATGATAATGTCTTTAGAGGGAAAACTTGGCCCTGCCTCCCAAGGATAATAGAAGACAATTATTTTATTCTGTTGTGCTGTCTAATGAGGAAACATCTATTAAAAGCACAGGGTTTGTCTAATCTACAAATTATGTAAAGAAGAGGTTGCAGATCCTCTCTGAAACTTTCTCCCCAAACAAATCTAAAAGGTTTGGCCAAAAAAGAGCTTTTTATCCTCTCTAAATTGGGTAGTGAATACCTGCTATAACCTAAAGCCAGTTTAAAAAAAAAAAGCAAAAAAAAAAAAACCAGAAGAGGAAAGATTTAATGGACTCTCCTGTTAAATATAATCAAATATTCCTGGAACCAAGTTGTTTCCCATATACTTTCCAATTTGAATCTATTCAAATAAAGGTGAAATCTAAAATCTAAACACGAGCTTTTTAAAAAAAATAATTTCAAAAAAGATGAATGCATCGCTGGGAAAAAAACAAAACAGCTTTAATTGTCACTTTGAACACCACAATGCTATCTCATTAATCCCTCAGCAGAATGCCTCATTATTAAAATAATATGTGTGGAGTTTATAGTCCAAAAAACCCAGGAGACAAAATTCACTGCTAAAATGTTCCAGAATGTCTCAGAAAGAAATAAAACTACCAGCACTTTCATCCTGTTCCAAACGTAGACACAATATCCATGAGGAACTATAATTCATTTTGACATGACTACTCAGGTTCCAAACACAAAGTCATGGTGGAAACTACTGCTGACTGCTCCCATCCTCTTCTTGGTTGCAGAGACAGGCCTGCAAGTGTCTCCTATCAATTAGACATTCAGAACACAGAAGAGCTGGCTAAATGGATGGGGTGAGGAAGCTGCAGGGTTTTATGCCTTATTAATTGGACATCGCTATTTAAACTCTTGAAGCCTCCAAATGGCTTTGACATGCAGTCAGAACCATAAAATAAATGGACTTAAGAAGTGAAAAGGAATACTTTGAGCTAGGCCACTTCCTGTTCCTTCCTAGAATCCTAATCTGTATCTGGTACCAGAATTTCAAGCTCAAATCTCAGTTGAATACTCAGCCTGCCTTTAAATGCTGTTGCAACTGTAATTGAGACATTGCTTTTCTACTTTTAGTTCTGGCCTCTTCAGGAGGTGGTGGCATGAATAAATAACCATCTTAATTTTTAATAGACCAACAGGTACGCATTTGTCAAAAGAATTTGCCCAGCAAAATAAAACCTCACTTTTTTTTTTTTTTATGTGACTAGTATTTTGTCAAGCAGTACTATTCCCTTTGCCTTTTATATCAGTGTTTCTGAGTGAAACACCTTGAAAAGAAAGTTACCTCTGGCCTGGGAGAAATTCTGCTTCAGGGAGAAAAGGTGATGGGAGAGATCAGCATAAGTTTTTTTTCTGTCTTTGCTTTCTTGAGACTCAAGATAGTTTTCTGAGACCAGATAGTTTTATCCCATGAAAATGAGCAGAGAGTCAGGCAACAAAGCAGACACCTCTGTCATCAACATCACCCCCATCACCACCCCTCCTCACACTAGTCTAGCAGATTACCTTTTCATACGTGGTCCATGAGTGGCTGAGCCAAGGGAGATCTCCTTGAAGGAAAAATGGTGGAGCCAGATTACGAATTGATAGAATGCTATTTAGAGTATAAAGAGATAAATTGACTAGAACTACTAGAAAAAGTTAGGGGTAAGAATATTGCTCCACTAAGTCCAGTTCAGAGCCTCCTCGGTAGAGAGGCTCTGTTAAGGAGGGTTAAGGAGGGAGAGGAAGTGGCACCCTTTTTCTTACACAGCTACTCTATCAAATGGTTCTTTAAGAGCTTCACAGATATTACCGCATTTAAACCTCACAACAGCACTTTGAGGGAGGTATGACTGCCCCATTTTATAGATGAGGAAACTGAGGCTTACAGATATTAAATGACATGCTCAAGGAGCAGGATGTGGACTTTAAGGATGAAAGTGTGTCTGTATATCTCCTAAATCCTGGTAGTTACTGCGAAGTCTCTTTATGCTACTTCACATGAACACCACCACTCTCAGTCCTACCTTCTGTGGTGTTTGTCTTCACCAGCTCTCTTCTTAGTGCTTCACATGGGGTCTGCTTGGTGTCTTAGTACTTATCCTGGGCCTCTGCTCATTGTCTTGGCATTGGTAACCAATATCCTTTCTTCTCCAAATAAAACCTTAACTCCAGCATGCTACTTTCCCGCACTTGTGTTGGCACACAAGCAAGCCCAGGCAATGAGCAGAAAACTATGCTGTGGAGTTTTCAGTCTACCTCTATGTTTTGTTTGTTTGTTTGTTTAATTTAAGGTATACTTTTGTGTTAAGAGCATGGGCTTACTCATAAGTGGGTTACAATCTTGACATTGCTTTTCGTTACGTGGGTCACCTTGAGCAAGTTTCTACGTCCATTAGCTTCAGTATTCTCATCCATTAAATGGGAATAGAAATACATTCCACACAGATTTAATATTAAGATTATGTGAAATAAAGTACTAAGCATAGCATGGAGTGCTTAGTGAATACTTAACAAATGGAAACTATTATTTAGGGTAGAAGTTTGAAATTAAATGCTCTTCATATTTATTTTAGAATTGATAAATAAAGCTAACATCTCAGGGAAGGAATGAGGATATACTATTAGAGAATAGTGACCCATCCTACACCTAGGATGCCGAAGTCCCTTCCTATCCCTTGGTGGAAATATTCCTTGCACGACATTTTTTCATGTCTTGCAAGGTTCGATCAATACAAATGATTTAATGATTAATTTATTGTGTTCCTCAGTAAAAGCCCCACATCAGCTTCTTTAAATGGAATCTCATTGCATTGTAGACAAACAACTAATTGGCAGCAATCATTTAAAGGGAAAGCACAAAGCGTTCTAAACACACATACACAATCAAAACCAATAATGAAAAAGAAGCGCCTTGTACTGTTTTAAGAATGTAAAAGTGAAGGGATGAATTAGAGTGCTATAGTGTTGTATGAGTTGCTGAGCCACATAGAAAGATGATCTGGGCCAGCAGTGCTTCTCTGTATACTGATGTCATTCATGACCTTTCTGTATTGCTTTGTCTATGAAGATATGAGGAGAGGGTTTTTCCAGCTGTTAGTATTAGGAATAGTTGTGTTCTTCTTTGACTTATGGTTTGTTTTTATCTTAGTGACTGTCACCAATGTGGCCTCCATCCTTCCATTGGCTTATAGAGGTCCCAGAGACTAATCTGTGTTCTCTGCATATCCTGGGATGGCATTTTTGTTTTTCATGTTGTGTATGTTTCATTTTTGGACCTGTGCTTCTGTTTCTACCATTGTCTACTTTGCTTCATATTGTCCACCAAATTATAAAATGGATGACCTAACTGAATGTCCATGCATCTTTTTAAATGCCTATTAGTATATTAAACTGATACATAAACAAATACTGAAATTAGGAAAAAAAGGATATTGGTAAGGATATTCCTGTTCTCCAGTGCCACAAACCAGCTTTGTAGTTAGTTACTTAAAGCAGTATTTGCCTTCTAATTAGAACAAAATGGGCTCTACCAGTAGCTATTCCAACCCAGAGGTTTGTTCTGTGGCTCAGTGGTTAGCGCCCCTTTCTGAGAGTCTGAGAGGACTGGTGGGCCTCCCACCTGAGGCTGTGGGAGGGGATTCAGGGAGGGCTCTGGGAGGGTTCACTTGGCCACAGGGTGTCAGTGTTGCTGCACTGGAGAGCGGCCTCTGGAACTTGTCTTTGGCAGCAGAAAATGCTGCCTGCTTTCCTCACACAATTAATTCTTAGGTGAACCAGGATGAAATAGCATTCATTAAATTTTTTTTCCTGCTCCAGAGAGAATGGATAAGAACTCTCTTTGATATATGCTTTCCCAGCTGTTGTGAGTGTTAATTTTAGGCAATAGAGGAATCAGTAATTTTTAAAATTAGTTTTCTTCACCTGGAAGCTGTCTTGATGGGATTCTCTAGCACCACACCAACAGAGACTGCTGAGACAGTCAAGAGCCTTGGCCAAATCCTGGCCTTTGGTGCCTGACAGATTTGGGTTTGTATCTGGGTACTCTTACCTCTACCATGCACACTTACTAGCTGTGTGACCACAGACAATTTGAAACTTTCTGTACCTCAGTTTCCTTGTCTCCAAAATGCAACTTATAATACCTATTTCAGAGGAATGTTGTGAGAATTAAATTGTGTTAGGCATGTAGAGCGGAAGCTCATAATAGGTGCTCAGTAAATGAGAAATATTATCGATAAAATGTGAGCTATCTGGTAACTCAAAATATATCTTGCACATTTTTCAGTGTCCACAGAAACTAGGCAGTGAGTGTGTGTGTGCGTGTGTGTGTGTGTGTGCGCGCGCGTGTGTGTGTATGTGTGAGAGAAAGAGAAAGGGAGAGAGAGAAGCATGAGCTATAGTGTTATAGTGTGCTGGTGATATAGGCTCTCAGGTGACGTGCACAGGAAGCAGTATACCTAATATATCACATGAGACAGTTTCTGAATCTGTATCCTAACATCTCTTTTCCTGCCTGACAGTTCTATAACTTTCATCTAGTGATAGTTAGCACTCTGAAATGCTCACTCATGACAGACAGCACAACATAGCACAAGGAGCAGCCTCTCCCTAGGACCATAGCTCACCAACTGGGCTCTAACATTCTTTGCATCACCTTTCTGACATTTTCTGGTGGGAGACAGCCTAGTCAAAGGAACGTGGGCTTTGGAGTCAAGCATAGGTAGGAATTCCAGCTCCCCAACTTAACTAGCTCTGTAACCTTGAGTAATTATTTATCCCTTCAGAGTTTCACTTTTCATTTGTAGAAAAGGGGGATAATGACATTTAATTATTAGTGGTTTTTATTAGGGATTAGATAACAGTACAATCAAAACCACAGAAGACAAAGGAAACTGAAGTCCCTGGTAATTCTCTCCTGCGGCCTTAGACATATGCTGCCAGGACTGCTCAGTATGATGCAGAAATTTGGTTCTCTAGACCTGTGGGATCTCTTGGAACCATTTTGCTTCAGAGATACATAGAGGAGGAAAAACACAAGTTGTTTTAAATGCATTAAGTTAGAGATGTGTGTTGGATAGGTAGGTGGAGATATTTACCAGACAGTTGGATATATAGGTATGTAGCTTTGGAAGAACTCTTGGTGAAGATTTGGAAGTCTCCTGAATTCATCAAATTGCACTTAAGCAAACAACTTTCTTCCTGGTCTTCCCTGTCCCACTGCCCACCTTCAACTCAATTTAACACTTGCTAACTGCTAGACCTTATTTTCTTTTGAAGAACCTTAGGCTAGGTGGTGATACATTGTCTTTTCACTTCACTCAACCAGTCTTTCTGGGAATCTTTGTATTACTGCCCAGGTATCGCTGAATGTGAAATCCACCTGGAACTATGAAATTCTGTGCCATAAGCCATGACTTCCTGTCTCACCAAATTTAGAGGTTTGAGACTGAACATTCTCTAGGTTGACCTAGGATATGATATTGTTGTAGAATCTTAGAGGAGTTCTGATGGGTTATACATAAAAATATCTTGTTTTACAGAATTAAAAACTGAGGCCCAGAACATCTCATCAATTTTCCCATCACCGTGGAGCTTAGAGCTACTACATCAACTGCCACCTTATTTATAAGGCAGGAGGTTATGATCCAGATGGTAGTCCAAATATCTAAGAGGCTAGGATTAAAGCCCAGCTCTTTTCACAAGCCAGCTATTCTAAGGCTTGAAGAGAAACTCTTCACTGTCTTCACAGACATAGAACTTTTAAATACTGTGGATCATTGTGACGTAGACTGTGATTTGTCATGGGATAAAAAAAATCCTGGCCTTCAAATATAGTGCTTAACCAATGAAACACAGTTTCCCTAAAGTAAGAATCAGATGGATTAAAACTATGCTGGGCATCCTATATGCTCTTCTAGTCTTGGCCAATATTTCTCAGTATGATATGGAACACTAGTCCTTTGGGGTGCTTAGTTAGAAAAAAAAGAGCAGAATGTACTCTTAAAGGTTCATAATGAAAATTAGCATATTAAAAGCTCCAGTTCTAAAGAAATCTGCTCAAAGTTTGGACTTAGTTCAACTCCGTATCTCCAAATCATAACTTACCATTGGAACTTAAAACATCTATTAACATCCCACAGAATAACTGTTTTATGAATTATCTTACTTTATATTTCTGACTTGAACACTATTCTGAGTACTTTATTGGTTTTCATCTTTAACCTATGCAACCAGCCAGTAACATAGACATTGTTTAAGATCATTTTATGATAAAGAAAACAAGGGATTAGAAAGGTAACAGAGTTTTCCCAGCCTCTCACAGTCAGTATGCTCTGCTTTTCGCTTTATGTTTATAAGTTTTCATATATCTGCCTATGTCCTTCCTCTGTGTCTTCTCTTAAAATGGTCTCATTGTCTGGAATTTGAATCTCACCATTCCTGGCTGAGATATCTTCCTTATCTCTAGAGATCTAGGTTAGGAATTTTCTGAGTTGTGTTACATGTTTCTCTTCCATGCTCCCATATCATTGTTTACCTCTATGTTAATATTTCCCACTTTATTTTGAAAGTGTCTATTTATGTACCTCCTCTTCCCAATAACTTATAAGCTCCTCAGGAACAGCATCTATGTCCTCAGTCTTCTCTGTATACCTATTAACAAGCTCAGTGCTTATCTTACAGTAATTTCATATTTATTAAAACTCCTTGCATAGAAGTTCATTGTCTCTATTGCACTGAATTGAACTGAACTGAACTAAAGCCAGTTTTCTCTATCTTCAAAGCCTCAAACGTTTTCCATTATACCTCACTGCCTCCCATTCCAGCTGTAAAAGTTCTATTATGTTTTGGCTCAAATAAGCATTGGACCTATTTTTGCTCCCATGGTAGTTGGTAATGCTGTGGAGAATTATAGGGAACAAATCTGGGAGAAGAAAAGACACCTAAACTCAAATTTATAGTACAACAAAGATTGCATTAGCAGTCTATATATAAATCCCTTACTAGTGGGCCAGAAGCAAGGAAAGCTCTCAGTAAATATTAGCTATCATTTAAACTATTATATTTTCAGAGAACGGGTTCAGACATTGGCAATAATA
This sequence comes from Pteropus vampyrus, assembly GCF_000151845.1. NCBI lineage: Eukaryota > Metazoa > Chordata > Mammalia > Chiroptera > Pteropodidae > Pteropus > Pteropus vampyrus. The sequence goes on along the minus strand of NW_011889325.1, from coordinate 626,490 downwards.
CTTTTGTTTCATGCCTTGAGTTAAAGATTAGAAGGTAAACAGGGTCAAATACAAGGTGACAGAGAGAGACTAGACTTTCTGTGGTGAGCACACAGTAGAGTAGATAGCTATTGTATTATAAACCTGTACACCTGAAATTTATATAATGCTATTAAGCAATGTTACCCTAATAAAATTAATCAAAAGATTAGATTCCAGAATGTTTTGTTGATGATTACCTTATTCGGGTAGATTCAACCTGAAAGTTAAGATTTTAGTGGTCAGAGTGAATATAGGTAAGTCAGAAGCCACTGGTAGGGCATTCTGATATGGGCAGGCTTATTCTCTCTGATTGGGCTACTCACCCACACTGGACACTATAGTCTGTAATGTCCAAGTCCTAATGGACTTGGACAGAAGAGTTCTACCTGAAATTTAAGTTAAATTTTCCTTTCTTCCTACCTTCCCACCCATGTCCATCACCATCTATCCTTCAGGAGAACAGGAGTCTAAAGCTTAAGCTTGCCCTCCCCACCACCCTTTTTTTTTTTTTTTGCAACTTTGCCATTATAATTCTTAAAGAATAGATTTATAGAGTTATACTGTTTGTGTTTTTATGCATCTCTTTCCCTTGTATTGAAGGCTTTGAGGCATGCTCTCCTCTCCCTCACCTCCTCTCTCCTTACATCTGACACTAAGCCCTGAGGTTATTATCATAAATGGCCCCCAACTTCTATCTCTCGCTTGTTCACAAGCTCAGACTCTCTGAAAAATTGGTAGAGCCTCCTGACTTATCTTCTTGCCCCTGATCTTGTTAAAATAAATCATTCCAGTTCCATGCTTCAAGATTTCCCATGAATAATTGGAACTATTCAACCTGACAAGCAAAATTCTTTATATACTTTCTCAAACATTTCTGTAGCCAGATCTCATCATTTGCATCTTTCTTCCTGTCCAGATACCCAGGTGCACATTGAATTTATTACCATTGCCCATTCTTTGCTTCTGAATATTCCCACTGTCAGGAATTCTCTTGTTCTTCATCTCTTTGGCATTTCCTACTCACCCCTCAAACATCCCTCCCTTTGTTCAGCTTCTTTTTCTCCTCGAAGGCATTGCGCATAGCTGTTCCTCTGGGTTCCCACTGCATACAGAGCCCTCTCCTTTCTTTAACTACAAGGAGAATTCTGGTGACATACGAAGGACCTTTTGTTGCAGGAAAAGGGTGGTCAAAATGAGTACTTGGCATGTGAAGCTCTCTTTCTTCTTCTGTGGCTGGAATGTAAAATTTAGGTTCCATAGACCTTTTGCTAGGGAGTTCCCAAGACTGAGATGACCAAATGGTACCAGCTGGGTACCATGAGAGAATGAGATAGGGCAAATCAGTTATTTGAGATTGAATCTAGGCTCAGTCTTGGAGTTCTCCTCTTGTTTATTTTTGATTCACTTATTCCACCTGGGGTCTATTTTAGCTCCCTAGATTAGGCAGAGATTCAGACAAAAACCATGGCAAATAACCGGGGTACATATGGTTGGTATCTTTTATATTTTCTCAAGAGCTTTAAGTGACGAGCAGAGATTTGGAACCCTGGCTCTATCATAATCACACATTACAACATCCAGCATATTGATCAATATTTGTTTTTGTTTTTCCTGTTAGAGTATGAGTTCTTTGTGTCCAGAGTCTGGAGCATATTTGTCCTTGTTGTAGTTCTGTGCTGGGCCTTGTAGCTATCTCAGCAAAATGGAGCAGAGCTAGGCTGATGCTTAACAGTGTGGACTTTGGAGATAGCTTAGGTTCAAATCTCACCTGTATCACTTAATGGGGATGTACACCAGACAGGTTATATAAGCTTTCTGGGCTTCAGTCTCTTCATGCATTTAGTGAGAAAATAATAGTATCTTTCCTACATTGTTGTTGAGATGATCCAAAGAGCTAATATATACATCGGAAATTTGTGCTTGTCACATAGTAGGCATTGAATAGATGCTAGTTATACATAATTCTTCCAGGGCATGATATTTCATCAGCATAGAGTAGACACTTAATAAATGTAGACAAATAATAAAGCATTAGATGGAAAGTTTTCAAGGCCCTGTGTAAATTGGCTAGAGGCAGAGTGGTATTCTATAAAGAGCACAGATTGGGAGACAGAATGATGAGTTTGAATTATAGCTCTGCCACCTCCTACTTTCATTAAAATAAACAAGTTATTTAATCTGTTTCAGTCTCAATAATATCTTTTTTAATCCCAGATGTAGGTATTATTTTCACCTCCTATTTTACTTGTGTCCCTGCATAGTGTCTGGTGCCCTGTTCTCCAGTCAGAGAGCCACTTCCTTATGAGCTGAAGTTTTGTGACAGGGATGATGCAGGGGGCAGAGGTGAGGCTAATGAAAATTTCCAATGACCAGGAGCTCTGAGGACTCCTGAATTCTACCTTCTAAACAGATATACTTTGTGTACTTATGACCCATTTTTTTTTTTTTAATTTTGGCTTTGGTTTTATTAAGATTTATATATCTTGTTATTTCTACCATTTCAGGTATTTGGGGTACTGTTTAGCAAAATTGTTAATTTCAATATATTTTGAAAAAAAACCTTTTGATTTACTTAATACATCTGAATTTTGATAATCAAAAAATAAATATAGTTATTTTAATTTCATCCATATCCAGAAATTTTAACAATCGAAAGTAGAGATTCTGGGATCTATTTTAGTAAAGAGATGAAACAGTTAAGACTAGTTGGGGCCTAGGGGTGTGGACAGGCAGTGATTGGGCATTTCAACATTAAGGTTTATTGAGTACTTATTTTATGCCAAGTCTTTGCATTACCTGTCGTCCTAATGAGCACCCTGTAAGGCATTATTAGGTCCATTTTATAGATTACAAAACTGGCACAAAATCACATATCTGATGAGTAACAGTTCCAAAGTTTAAAAACTTGATTCATGCTTTTTGGACTATACTACACTAGTTATGAAGCAGCAACAATGACTCCCAGTTAGGGCCTGGCACATAGGAGGGGTTCAATAAATATTTCTGTCATGATAGATGGATGGACTGGTGAATGGATGGATAGATGCATGAATAGATACCTCCAAAATTCCCAGTGAGGTAAAATGTGTTAAAAGTCATAGGAAGTGAGAAGAGGTTTAGGGAGTTTAGGGAAGCAGAAAGTGTTTCGGCCTCTAGGTTAAGTGCCAAGTGACTGAGAGGAGGAAGGTACCAAGTTTAACAAGTGCCAACTGAACACACAGACATCTGTAAGAAAAGGAACAAGCCTTTCAGACGCTGCCCCTCCAGCCCCATTCGCTGAGTTGACAAGTTAATTACTCAGCTATCAGGAGATAACTTGGTAGCAGTAACACGTGTAACTGTGTAATTATCAGGGGTTCCAGTAGTCGCTGTGTAATTATCAAGTAGTTTTCATGAAACAACATGTGTTTGCTTGTAAATATACAATTAAGCAGTGTCGCCACCATTAACTATAAAACAAAACCAGCATCTGGCACGTAAGGTACCAGCTGTGGGACCCCACAATTAAACTTTTCTTTAAATAGGACTAACTTTTTAAAAGGCACTAAGTGACAAAAACTCACAGAGGCACATTTGATATCATCATTCTATTTGTTTTGCCTGAAATGATCCTTTCCTCTTTACTTTTCATACCTTTAAAAATGCAACCTATTTTTTAAGGTCAAGCTCAAATGCTCACTCTTTTCTTTGTATTTTGCATATTTCTTTAAACAAGATGTAATTTCCACCTCCCTAAAATCCATAAACCTCTTTGCACCTCTTGTTATTTTAAATGCATTTTACCTTGCTGGGAAATGCAGGCATATCCATTCGTCAATCATGTTACAAATATTAATTGGTTTCCTGTTACGTGGCAGGTCCTGGCTAGGTAATGGGAATTGACAAAATGGGTATGGCCTCTGCCATCACAAACTTTACAATACAGTAAGAGACATGTATACATAATAATTGCCAGTGTGATAAATCTTGGAAAAGATGAAGTAAAGTCTAGTGCTGTCAATGTTAATACTCATTTAGTCATGTTACTTGAAGGTGGTGGTCCCACGTTCTATTTCCTCATTTATTCAAAAATTATTTATTTAGTACATACTTTGTGTTATTTGCCATGTTATGTGCAAAGGATTCCACAATAAATAAGGTGGATATTAACCATGCTTATATATTCTAAACTCCCAAGTTATCTACCATAGGACCTGGAATATATCAATTATTCAGTGTATATTTGTCCTTGCCAATGACATTAGCTAACAACCCTAATATAGAATAGTTAGCATCTTTATTTTTATGTTGTTTAGGAGAATCCAGTGACATGTATTATATTAATATTATTTATAGATATAAATTAATATAGAGAGAGTATAGATTTTATTCCTGGTCATCTAAGATATTGATCTAGAAGTAAAAACTTAGATTTATAATTTGATAATATATTTTCATAAAATTCCCCTACTTATTATAAAAATCAAGAAAACTTGGAAAATATACAAAATAATCACACAAAATTCTCTCATTCGAGGGATCTGTTAAGACTTGTTTTTAACTCATATATTTTTCCAAAGGTGAAAATTTTGTGTCCTTGTTTTTTCTGCTTAGAATTAGAGCATGAGAATTTATCTATATTATTTAAAAAAATCGTTTAAATTTTTAATGACTTTTATATTCCATCATAGATATACCATAGTTCTTAACATTTCTATAATGCCTGAATAAATATTTGACCTATTTATTTAGTGACTACTTATTTTTTCTGTTCTGTTCTGGGAACTGGAAATATAGTAAAAGTTAAAACTGAGAAGAATCCATAAGGAGTTTATATTCTGAAAGATAAATAAAACAGTAACTACATACTATGGCAGATGATAAGAGGAAAAAGTAGGATATGAGGATTGAGTACTGGGGGAAGTGCTCAATTTTCCATAGAATGGTCAGGGAGAGTGTCACTGATTAGGAGATATTTGAGTAAGACCTGGAAGAGATGGAGCTCACATGCAAGAATTTGGGACAACAGAAGGAAAAGCAAGTGCAAAGGTCCTGAGGTGGGGAGGGTGATCGACTTATTCAAATAATAGCAAGGAGGCCAGTGTATCTGAAGAAGAGTCAGCAGAGGAGAAGAGTAGTAGGTGAGATCAGAGCAGTAAATGGGAATGGTGGTTTATAGGCCTTGTAGGCCACTGAATATCTTGAGATCAAATAGGGAGCTAAAACGCTTACAATTTAACAGATCGCCCTATTTGTCATGTGAAAATAGATTTGTGGGAAAGAAGAGTGGAACAAGAATTCCAGTTAGAAGATTATAGCAATGATTTAGAATTAGAAGTAACTTTAAAAAATCATTATTTTAATAATTTTAGTAAAATTTTATACAGGAGTGAAAAAATTGGTATAATGAACTCTCAAACTCAGCTTCAACATTAACAACACATGGGTAATTTTGGTTCATCTATATACTAAATCCATTACCACCCCAACATTATGTTGGATTTTTTTCAAAAGGAAAACTTTCTAAGCTAAAAAAAAGTAGTGATGAAATCCCCAAAATATAATCTTACAGTTTCCATGGACAAGAATTAAAGGTTCCGAACACAAAATACTATACTTGGAAAGTATTTACGTTCAATATACAAAGTTTATATTGCATATATAAAGAATTCATAGAAAAGGATAAGAAAAATTACTAATACCCCAGCATATATTTGAGCAAAGCAAATAAAGACCTTTTTAAAAAATAGATGAAAAAACAACACTAAAATCTTTAATCAAGCAAAAAATCAAGTAAAAATAAGCTAAAATAGTAAGATACTCCCTACCCCATAACGTACTTTTCTTCAGCAAAATAATGGGTGTAAGGTGAGGGTGCAGGATGCATATTCAAATACTTCTAGAGGGTAAGCAAATTGACTCTACATAGCAAGGCCTTTGGAATTTTATCCCCTGTGACCCAGTAACCCCACTCTCTTTGATATTCATTCCAGCATTATTTAGAAGGCATAAAAATTGGAACCAACTTTGGTGCCCAAACATAGGCTAGAATTTTGGTTATTTCAGTCAACTGAAAACTTCTTTGAGGTCCTTTAGACTTATAGTTGAATCACATACATAAACATGAATTATATCCTGTCTAATGTTATTCTATGATTCATCTATACTAGATCTGTCTTCCCAGTCAGTCCCATATCATGCATATAGATGGTACCTTCCCTGGAGCAAGCTAATGTCTAGATCTGCCAATGTGGAAATTGATCTGTGGTTTCTGGTTTCTCAGCTTGTTCCCAAAATATTACCGAGTCAGCAGGTAATGTTTTGTTAGAATTAAAGCAGATAGTCAGAGGGTAATGTGTATATCTGCCCTGACACCTAGTATTCCAGTGTTTGCCATTCATCTTGTTAGGCAAGCCACAAATCTTGATATCTCTCTGGGTCCCCCATCCCCCATCCAATCCATCAACAATTCTTACTGATTTTAGCTCTTAAAATTTCTCCAATCTGCTTACTTCTCTTTATCACTACCTACCTCTGTTCCATTATCTTTTTTTTTTTCTAGATTACCACTAACTGGGTCTACCTACCTGCATACAGTATCTCTTCAATCCATTCTCCATATTGCAGTTGGAAAAAGACTTTCAATGCAAATTCATATGTGTTACTCCCCTGCTCAAAACCATTCAGTGTCTCCCCATTACTTTTGGATGAATATTGGCCTTAACCCAACCTGTGACCTGCCTTCACCTGCCTCTCCATCTCATCCTCCATGCATTTCTTTCAGTCCCTCATCCTGACAAGGTTCCAGTACACCATAGAAGCCATGAATGTATTGGAACACTTTTCCTTTACCTAGAGTAAAGGATAATGCTAGTATTTTCTCCTATGTCCTAGGAACCATTTCTGTGTTTTCATGCCACATGGCATCTTCAGTTCCTTTGTCAAGGATTACCCTCTGGTTACTATGGCCACTTTGCTGGCAGGAAATGCCTGTGAATTTAAGCTCCCCTCCCACAGGGGCCTTTAACCAATTTCTCTAAGTAGGAGTTTGAAAGACCCTCAAGCTTGTCACAGAATCCGGACAATTCTGAGGCAAGGTTTATAATCCAGAGACCCCTGAAGGGTCTGGCCAAAGCTACTCTCTGCATCGCTGTGCCCTAGATCACACTGTTGCTTGGCTTCCTTCCCTTCTCTCTCCTATAATTCCAGTTTGTACACTTCTCAATCAACATTTTATGTGTTGGTGAGAGCCTTTGACAATAAGCCACATAAGGCAAGGACTGTGTGTCTTTGCTGTTGTGTCCCCAGTGCTTAGCATAGTAGCTCAAAAAAAAACAATCAAAGACTTATTAAATGAATGACTAAAAGTTAACACACTGTAAGTGTGATGAACATGAATATAATGACAGATGAAAAC
>NW_011889325.1:614431-619023 GCF_000151845.1 Pteropus vampyrus | reverse complement strand
TAGATTTTATTCCTGGTCATCTAAGATATTGATCTAGAAGTAAAAACTTAGATTTATAATTTGATAATATATTTTCATAAAATTCCCCTACTTATTATAAAAATCAAGAAAACTTGGAAAATATACAAAATAATCACACAAAATTCTCTCATTCGAGGGATCTGTTAAGACTTGTTTTTAACTCATATATTTTTCCAAAGGTGAAAATTTTGTGTCCTTGTTTTTTCTGCTTAGAATTAGAGCATGAGAATTTATCTATATTATAAAAAAAAAATAGTTTAAATTTTTAATGACTTTTATATTCCATCATAGATATACCATAGTTCTTAACATTTCTATAATGCCTGAATAAATATTTGACCTATTTATTTAGTGACTACTTATTTTTTCTGTTCTGTTCTGGGAACTGGAAATATAGTAAAAGTTAAAACTGAGAAGAATCCATAAGGAGTTTATATTCTGAAAGATAAATAAAACAGTAACTACATACTATGGCAGATGATAAGAGGAAAAAGTAGGATATGAGGATTGAGTACTGGGGGAAGTGCTCAATTTTCCATAGAATGGTCAGGGAGAGTGTCACTGATTAGGAGATATTTGAGTAAGACCTGGAAGAGATGGAGCTCACATGCAAGAATTTGGGACAACAGAAGGAAAAGCAAGTGCAAGGTCCTGAGGTGGGGAGGGTGATCGACTTATTCAAATAATAGCAAGGAGGCCAGTGTATCTGAAGAAGAGTCAGCAGAGGAGAAGAGTAGTAGGTGAGATCGGAGCAGTAAATGGGAATGGTGGTTTATAGGCCTTGTAGGCCACTGAATATCTTGAGATCAAATAGGGAGCTAAAACGCTTACAATTTAACAGATCGCCCTATTTGTCATGTGAAAATAGATTTGTGGGAAAGAAGAGTGGAACAAGAATTCCAGTTAGAAGATTATAGCAATGATTTAGAATTAGAAGTAACTTTAAAAAATCATTATTTTAATAATTTTAGTAAAATTTTATACAGGAGTGAAAAAATTGGTATAATGAACTCTCAAACTCAGCTTCAACATTAACAACACATGGGTAATTTTGGTTCATCTATATACTAAATCCATTACCACCCCAACATTATGTTGGATTTTTTTCAAAAGGAAAACTTTCTAAGCTAAAAAAAAGTAGTGATGAAATCCCCAAAATATAATCTTACAGTTTCCATGGACAAGAATTAAAGGTTCCGAACACAAAATACTATACTTGGAAAGTATTTACGTTCAATATACAAAGTTTATATTGCATATATAAAGAATTCATAGAAAAGGATAAGAAAAATTACTAATACCCCAGCATATATTTGAGCAAAGCAAATAAAGACCTTTTTAAAAAATAGATGAAAAAACAACACTAAAATCTTTAATCAAGCAAAAAATCAAGTAAAAATAAGCTAAAATAGTAAGATACTCCCTACCCCATAACGTACTTTTCTTCAGCAAAATAATGGGTGTAAGGTGAGGGTGCAGGATGCATATTCAAATACTTCTAGAGGGTAAGCAAATTGACTCTACATAGCAAGGCCTTTGGAATTTTATCCCCTGTGACCCAGTAACCCCACTCTCTTTGATATTCATTCCAGCATTATTTAGAAGGCATAAAAATTGGAACCAACTTTGGTGCCCAAACATAGGCTAGAATTTTGGTTATTTCAGTCAACTGAAAACTTCTTTGAGGTCCTTTAGACTTATAGTTGAATCACATACATAAACATGAATTATATCCTGTCTAATGTTATTCTATGATTCATCTATACTAGATCTGTCTTCCCAGTCAGTCCCATATCATGCATATAGATGGTACCTTCCCTGGAGCAAGCTAATGTCTAGATCTGCCAATGTGGAAATTGATCTGTGGTTTCTGGTTTCTCAGCTTGTTCCCAAAATATTACCGAGTCAGCAGGTAATGTTTTGTTAGAATTAAAGCAGATAGTCAGAGGGTAATGTGTATATCTGCCCTGACACCTAGTATTCCAGTGTTTGCCATTCATCTTGTTAGGCAAGCCACAAATCTTGATATCTCTCTGGGTCCCCCATCCCACATCCAATCCATCAACAATTCTTACTGATTTTAGCTCTTAAAATTTCTCCAATCTGCTTACTTCTCTTTATCACTACCTACCTCTGTTCCATTATCTTTTTTTTTCCCTAGATTACCACTAACTGGGTCTACCTACCTGCATACAGTATCTCTTCAATCCATTCTCCATATTGCAGTTGGAAAAAGACTTTCAATGCAAATTCATATGTGTTACTCCCCTGCTCAAAACCATTCAGTGTCTCCCCATTACTTTTGGATGAATATTGGCCTTAACCCAACCTGTGACCTGCCTTCACCTGCCTCTCCATCTCATCCTCCATGCATTTCTTTCAGTCCCTCATCCTGACAAGGTTCCAGTACACCATAGAAGCCATGAATGTATTGGAACACTTTTCCTTTACCTAGAGTAAAGGATAATGCTAGTATTTTCTCCTATGTCCTAGGAACCATTTCTGTGTTTTCATGCCACATGGCATCTTCAGTTCCTTTGTCAAGGATTACCCTCTGGTTACTATGGCCACTTTGCTGGCAGGAAATGCCTGTGAATTTAAGCTCCCCTCCCACAGGGGCCTTTAACCAATTTCTCTAAGTAGGAGTTTGAAAGACCCTCAAGCTTGTCACGGAATCCGGACAATTCTGAGGCAAGGTTTATAATCCAGAGACCCCTGAAGGGTCTGGCCAAAGCTACTCTCTGCATCGCTGTGCCCTAGATCACACTGTTGCTTGGCTTCCTTCCCTTCTCTCTCCTATAATTCCAGTTTGTACACTTCTCAATCAACATTTTATGTGTTGGTGAGAGCCTTTGACAATAAGCCACATAAGGCAAGGACTGTGTGTCTTTGCTGTTGTGTCCCCAGTGCTTAGCATAGTAGCTCAAAAAAAAACAATCAAAGACTTATTAAATGAATGACTAAAAGTTAACACACTGTAAGTGTGATGAACATGAATATAATGACAGATGAAAACATTGCATTATTCAAACTTTTTATTGAATAGCTGCTATATACTGGACACGGAAGTAGTAAAGGTGTTTTCATATTGTCATGTTAATCGTAGGCACTCAGTAAATATTTGTGAAATGAATAAATTAATATACAATGTGTGAATGAGTGGTCCAACGAAAAATTACAATGTAGTTGAAAAAAAAAATAAAAACATAGGTATGGAAAAATTTTTGTAAAAGCTCAGGATTTGTTAACATATCCCAGAGGTTAAACTATTTAGTTGATCTTAAAGTTACCTTAACTAGGGAAGAATTTATTCTCTTTGAATTTCAACCAGATAGGCTTTTGCCAATGTTATTTAAACATATTTAGCTGAAACTAAGGTAGCTTTAAGAAGCTAAGGCTCATTATAGCTCACTGTTTTGTGCCTTCCCCCTTACTTCTGAGGTTTTCCTTGGCATAATCTCTTTTTTACAACTGCTTAGAATTGAAAACAGTTGAAGTTTCATAATTTCATAGCTGGTTTGTTTTTAAAGGGTATAGCGAGGTCCACAGTTTGACAAACCTTAAGTTGTAAGATCTTATACCCATATTTGAGGGTGTTCTGATTGCTGAGGGTAAAATAAGCATCTTAAAATGTAAGATGAAGTTTTTCTCAAGTACAGACTAGTTTTGAACTTATTGGTTCTTACTCTAATTTCTGCCCCTCCCCCAAAGTTATAAGAATGAGCTCTTCTCATAACACCCTTACCTTATTACAATAGATCTTACTTTATTACAGCCCCAAGCCAAGAATTTTTTTTTTTAGTGATGACAGCTTTTAAAAAAATGTTAAATTAAGTTTATTGGGATAACATTCGTTATTATAATTATATAATTTCAGGTGTACATTATAATTTGACATCTGTATATTCTGTTGCGTGTTTACCACGCAAAGTCCAGTTTCCTTCAGCTACCATATATTTGATCTCCTTTACCCTCTTCATCCTCCCCCTACGCCCCTTTATTTGACCACCTTTACCCCGTCTACCTCACCCTTCCTCCACCACCCCCTACTCTCTGGCAACCGCTAGCGTATAGTCCATGTCCATGAGTCTGTGTTTGTTTGTCCTCTTCTTTTGTTGCTTTTAGGTTTATATCCCACATATATGTGATATCATGTGATTTTAAACTTTTTCTGTCTGACTTATTTCGCTTAGCATGATTATCTCAAGTTCCATCCATGTTGTTGCAAATGACAGTATTTCATCTCTTCTTATGGCTGAGTAATATTCCACTGTATATATGTACCACAGTTTCTTTAGCCAATCATCTATCATAGGGCACTTTGGTTGCTTCCATGTTCTAAACACTGTGAATAATGCTGCTATGAACATCAGTGTGCAAATATCTTTTCGGATATGAGTTTTCAAGACTTTGGGGTGTATATCCAGTAGAGGGATTGCTGGATCGTATGGTAGGTCAATTCTTAGTTTTTTGAGGAATCTCCATACTGTTTTCCATAGTGGCTGTACCAATTTGCAGTGTCACCGGCAGTGTGTGAGGGTTCCTAATACTCGACATCCTCTCCAGCATTC
>NW_011889325.1:613979-614381 GCF_000151845.1 Pteropus vampyrus | reverse complement strand
AATCTCCATACTGTTTTCCATAGTGGCTGTACCAATTTGCAGTGTCACCGGCAGTGTGTGAGGGTTCCTAATACTCGACATCCTCTCCAGCATTCATTATCCAGAGACTTTACATTATTTGCTTATTGCTTCTAGTACTGTTCTTGTGGAGTCTTAGGATTTTCTATATATAAAATCATGTTATTTGCAAATAGTGACAGTTTTACTTTTTCATTTCTTATCTGGATGCCTTTTATATCTTTCTCTTGTCTGATTGCACTTGCTAGGACCTCCAATGTTATATTGAATAACAGTGGTGATAGTGAATAGCCTTGCCTTGTTCCTGATTTTAGAGGGAAGGTTTTTAGTTTTTCACCATTAAGTATAATGTTGGCTGAGGGTTTGTCATAGATGGCCTTTATT
>NW_011889325.1:613593-613929 GCF_000151845.1 Pteropus vampyrus | reverse complement strand
AAGTATAATGTTGGCTGAGGGTTTGTCATAGATGGCCTTTATTATGTTAAGGTACTCTCCTTCTATACTGATTTTGTTGAGTATTTGATCATAAACAAATGCTGTTTCTTGTTGAAGGCTTTTCTGCATCTATTGATATGATCATATGATTCTTATTTTTTAATTTGTTTATGTGGTATATCATATTAATCGACTTGCGTATGTTGAACCATCCTTGTGCCCCTGGGATGAAGCCCACTTCATGGTGGTGTATAATCTTTTTAATATGTTGCTGTATTCGGTTCGCTAGTATCTTATTCAGGATTTTTGCATCTGTGTTCATGAGAGATATTAGTC
>NW_011889325.1:607300-612941 GCF_000151845.1 Pteropus vampyrus | reverse complement strand
AGGTCCCCTACTACGATAGTGTTTTTGTCTGTTTCTCCCTTTAGTTCTGTTAGCAATTGCTTTACATATTTCGAGGTTCCCTGATTGTAAGCATAGATATTAATGTGCTATTTCTTCTTGGTGCATGATTCCCTTTATCATTATGAAGTGACCCTCAGTATCTTTCTTTATTTACCTTTTTTATTTTGAAGTCAGTTTCGTCTGATATTAGTATTGCTATTCCTGCTTTTCTCTGAATGCCATTTGCTTGAAATATCATTTTCCACCCTTTCCCTTTGAGTCTGTATTTGTCTTTGGAGCTGAAATGGATCTCCTGGAAGCAGCAAATGGATGGGTTTTGTTTTTTGATCCATTCTGCAACTTTGTGACTTTTTATTGGTGAGTTCAGTCCATTTACATTTAGGGTGATTATTGAAATATGATGTTTTCTTATAGCCATTTTATCTTTTGCTTTCTGGTAGCTTGGCATTTCCATTGCTTACTTGTCCTTGTGTTTCTGTTTTCTTTATTTTAGTTGACTTTTGTGGGTTTTGCCTCTGGTTCTTCTTGTTTTATGTTATATACTTCAGTTCTGAATCTTTGGTTTGTGGTTACCATCACAAATATATAAAGGATATAACATATATAGATATACACAGTCATCCATTTTCTTTTGCGCTTGCCTTATTTCCCTTCTCCTTTGCTAATTTGGATCTTTGAATCCTCTCCTTTTCAGTCATTGGTGTCTCAGTTTGTCCCTATGTATGCCGAACATTCATTACTATCTTGTTATAACAATTCACTTCTTATTATTTAAGCTATAATGCCCTGTTCTTAGTAAGAGTTCTACTCCTCTGCTTCTATTTGCCTGATAGTCACTTTACTCCTAATTATGTATTTTTTTTGGTCGTTATTTTGTTTTAGATGAGCTGACCCCTTTCAGTGTTTCCTGTAGTGAAGGCCTTATAGTGGAAAATTCCCTCAATTTTTGTATGTCTGGACAGGTCTTATTTTCTCCTTCATATCTAAAGGAGAGTGTAGCTGGATACATTATTCTAGGCTGGTAGTTCCTTTCACTTAGTAGTTTAAATATTTGATTCCATTCCTTTCTGGCTTGTAAGGTTTGTGATGAGAAGTCTGATGATAATCTAATGGGTTTCCCATTATAAGTTACCATTTTCTTCTCCTTGGCTACCTTGAGAATTTTGTTGATTTTTGACACCTTTAATACAACGTGTCTTGGTGAAGGACTTTTTGGGTTGAGATAATTGGGTGTTCTGTTGACTTCTTGAATTCTAAGCTCCAGCTCATTCCTTAGATTTGGGAAATTCTTGTCCACTATTTGTCTGAAAATGCTTTCTAGTCCCTGCTTCTTTTCCTAACCTTTGATAATGCCCATTATTCTTATCTTTCCTCTCCTGATGGTATCAGCTAGTTCTTGTATTTCTCTTTCATTATTTTTCATTCTTCAGTTTCTCTCTTCCTTCTGATTTATTTCTAGATTTCTGTCTTTGATATCACTGATCCTTTCCTCTATTTGGTTGACTCTATTTCCTAAGCTTGCTATTTCATTTTTCAACTCTTGCAGTGTGTTCTTTATCTCAAGAAGTTTTTTTTTTTTTTGGTTCTTTTTGAGGTTTCAGTCTCCTTGCTAAAGAACTCATTCTGCTCATCTAGTTGATTTTTCAGTTCCTGAAATTGTTGATATGACTTGTTTCGGAACTCACTGAGTTTTTTCAGAAGTACCATCCTTAATTCTCTTTCATTTAAGTTGCATATTTCTGTGTCTGTCAGCTTATTTTCTGGAGATTTTTCTCTTTCTTTCTGAGATACCTTTTCACCTTGATTGTTCATGGTATTTAATGGACTATTTTTTCCCCCTGGGCATTAATGGAAGTGTATTCTGCTGTTATTCTAGAAAAAAAAAAAAAGGTTTATTATATAAAAATCTCTCTTTAGCCTGTTAGAAAGAAGGCTCTTTTCTTTTGGTTTCCAGTAGGTGGCATCTAAGCCTCTTGGATCCCTGCTTTATATAAAGCCTTAAAAATGCCTTTTTAAAAAAAATTTCTTGTAGATATTTAATCAAGCTCGCTACCCTCAGTTTCAGTCCCTGTTAGTGTCAGCTACAGTCTTGGCAGTGTTTGCCAATATTCCCCTGGGGTACCACAGTGATGGGTCTCAGAGGGTATGGGGGGAGGGGCCCTCTAGGTTGAGAGTTGGGAGCTGTGGCTCAGCCTCGGTTTTGCAACAGGGGCTGGTAAAAATCAACTGTGGTCCTGTCCTGCTTCTCTGTCTTCTGTCCTGATGACTGAGCCCTGATGCCTGCTGCGGGAGCTCACTGCAGTCCCAGGCAGGGCTGTTCAGGGTAGTCCCTGCACCTTCACCTCTCCCCCTCCTCCTGCAGGGAGCTCTGGAGGCTGCAAGAGGCAGTTTCTTTATTTCTCCCACTCCACCGCCTGACACACGGGGTTCTGAGCTGTGGTAGCTCTTATGCACAGATCCCATACTCAGACATGCTGGTGTGCAGTTTGGGTGTTTTTTTTGTCGAATGTTAGATGTTCGGCTTGTTGTTGTTTCAAGGGGAGAGATCTGGGGATGTCTCTCACTCCAGCATGTTTCCACAAAGTATCCCAATCCAAGAATTTTTAATTGGTTTTTCGATGGAGGTATTAACACGTTTATTATAATGAGATGAAACTGGACTGAACTAAAGGTGTTGAGGATAAATTCCAAGGCAAAACTTACTGAAAATTTTATCTGGACTTTATACTAAGAAAAGAGAGCATTTGGCCAGCTGAGTAATTAGTAAATGCTTTGATTTATGCTCTATTTTGATTTTTTAAAAAATATTACTCAGAATATGTTTCATAACACATACTTCCATCATAATATCAGCAAAAATTGTTGGGCATATAGCAAATATAGTGCATCATTGTGTTAAGCTAGACAAAAACAAACAAGAAAACATCAAAAATTTCATAAAACACATATCTGCATCAATTTCACTATTCTCCAGTTTTTAGCTATCCCCTCAGTAACTCAATCTACTCCAACTAAAGGAGGCTTGACAGCATTTGGTTTTTTTTTTTGAAATCGTGTGTAGGTTTCTGAGAAGCACTGTAGTCCATGGCTAAGTGCATGGACTCTGTGGTTTCATAGCCTACTTCTATACTATTTACTACCAGTCAGAGGCAAATTGCTTGATCTCTATTTTTGTGTCCTTGAGAAAATCATCTTTCTTTTTTGGTCCCATGTTTCTTCATCTGAAAGCTGATGATGATAATGGTAACTACCTCAAATCACTTTTTGTAAGGATTAAGTGAATTTAATATATGGAAAGTGCTTGGAATAGTGCCTGCAAAAAAAAAAACACTAAATAAAAATATCTTTAAATTTTAAAAACTTATTCATTGGCTCACTTTTTCATTGACATCTGTGTGACCATAGAGAAATTCTTTACTGTCTTTAACCTCTACTTTCCTTATCTGTAAAATGGGCCTAATGGCAAAGTCTCCCCACCTGTTTTGTGAAGACTGAATGAGATAATCTAGAAGAATATTGTCTTGCCAACCACAAAGTATTTGATCCTTTACATATCAAACAATTGAAAATATTTATTGTATAAATAATTGAGGGAGTGAAGTGAAAGAACAATTGATTTCTGCACTACCCCCATGTCATATTCATTGATTCATTTCATAGAAATTATTGAGTACTTTCTAGGTGTCAGGTACTATATTAGATCCTAGGTGATACTGAGATAAATAAGCAGTCACTCATTGAGATTTAGAATCCGATGTGAGATATAGACACTAATCAAATAAGTAAGCAATCCATTATAATTGTGATATGTTTTAGAAACCTTCTTAAATAGGATGTGCAACAATTAGATTCAGTAGGTACATTTTTCTTACTTTACAGATAAAGAAAGATGGGGCAAACAGTTGGGACAGTTGTAACTGTACCAAGATCAGAGTGTTAATTTTTTTTTTATTATTAAGACTTCATTATTTTAGAGTAGTTTAAGGTTCACAACAAAATTAAGGTACATAGATTTCCCATAAACTCCCTGCCCTCACACAAGTATAGCCTCCTCTATTATCAAAGTCCATAGTTTACATTAGAGTTCACTCATGGTGTTATACATTCTATGGATTTGGACAAATGTTTAATGACATATATTCACCATTATGATGTCATGCAGCATAGTTTTACTTCCCTAAAAATCCTTTTTGTTCTGCCTATTTATCCTTTCTCCATCCCTGAAACTCCTGGCGACTGATCTTTTTATTGTCTCATTCATTTTGCATTTTCCAGAATGCCATATAGAATCATATAGTATGTGGCCTTTTCATATTGGCTTCTTTCACTTAGTAATATTAAGTTTCTTCCATGTTTTTTAATGGTTTGATAGTTCATTTCTTTAAATTTTTCTTAGTCCTGAAAAATATCCCATTGTCTGATGTAACACAGTTTATTTATCCATTTGCCTACTGAAGGACATATTGATGAACATTAATTTTTTACATTGAACTTCATGTTGGATGAAATTGACTGATGGCCACCTTCGGATGGTGCCCTATAAGACAGAGTTAAATTCTGTTTTGCAGGTCAAAGTGTGGGGCTAAGTAACAGATAAAAGAGTAGAAAAATAAAACCTACCTCAAATAAAAATATTCATGGTTTCCAAGTTTTGACTACCTTCCACATACCAAACACTTTATATACCTATTATTTAATTCAATCCTCAAAACCGTGAATAAATATTATTGCAAAGTAAGGTTCAAAGGGATTCTGAGCAAGATTGTTTCAAGATCACATGGCCAGGAAATGCAGCAGTCTGCTCGATAATAAAATTCATGCTCTTTCTAAGATAGCAAGCTATTTCTACTTGGGAATTATTTGGGCATAAATTTTAGCCTCAGAATGTACCATCCTGTAGATCCTTAAGTTTCAAAACCAGGTCCTAAATTTTTGGCGGAGGAAGACTGTGTATACTTGAATATACATCTTATTGTTTTCTCTCATTGAACACATAACTTACTTTTGTTTCCTCATGTGAAACACATGCTTAACATGTTGGGATAAAGAGAAAAAGAAAAAAGAAATGATGATTAGGATATCATAGAGCAGCATAGAGAAATTGAGATGTGAATACAGGATCTTTTTGGTGTTTTGAAATTTCTTAATTTTTTCAGCAAGCTCCAAATTAGTAGACAACGGGGACTAAACTTGAGGGAAATCCCCCAAACAATTGTTAGTAATCAACAACATCCTCTTGAGAAATCCATTCTCTTATAATTTTCAGAGACCCTATTTCCAGAGGGATACCCAATAATATGGGATATTATGTGTCAGGGAGAGTGTTGTGCTGATCACTCACCCTTGGAAGTCCCTGAAGGAGAGGAAAAGAGAACCCTTATTCTGCAGGGAACCACAGCTCAGCTATGTAAAAGTGGCAGAGATAAATAATATCTCCATTTATTGAGTCATGGGCCAAGCACTATGCTGACTTTATATGTATAATTGTTCACTTTATTTTCTCAATAACTCATTATATCCCTATTTACAGATGAGGACACTGAAGCACAGAGAGGATAAGTGAATTGTTCAAGCAAGCTGATATTCAGCTCATAGAGGTGGAGCTGAGAATCGAACCTAG
>NW_011889325.1:601097-607155 GCF_000151845.1 Pteropus vampyrus | reverse complement strand
GTCTGTGGTTTCATTTTTGCTGTACATCTCATATTGATCAGCTGTTGCACTAACAAACACAAATTTAAAATGCTCCTAGAATGTTTAACTTGTTCAGTGATTTCATTGTTAAAAGGACATGGGGGAAGGAAGCAAAACTGAAGTTTTCCAAGATCCATTACTATGTACAAACTGTCTTTTCTCACATCTCTCTGAAATATCACCAACCATTCAGTTTCATGCTATCACGGTAGCAATAAAGCAGCTTTTTGCAAGATAAATGGAAAATACAACATTCTCTACGATACAAGACCAAAAGGAAGAGGCATTGTGTGGTAACTTTAAGCTCAGAGAAAAAAATCATATATGTATAGAGATTATATTTACAAACATTTCACATATAAATATTTAAAATGATCATGTAGCTTTTAAATAGAAGAATACGGCAGAATTTGGTCTCCCTGTTAATCAGATTTGTTTGAGCATGGAAAAGTAAAAACAAAAAACAAAAACTCAGAAGCAATACTCAACTGTAATTCTGATTCTTTCTTTAGCTAACTCTAGGAATGCTAGAATTGACAGAGTACAAATAATAGTAATTATTTTCTTACTGTAAATGACTTACCATGTATGCCTCATTCCCACAGTTATCATGTGCATCATAATAGAACTTTTGATTATTTAATTTCAACCTTAAATCTTTCTCATCTATCTGTACTCAGTGCCTTGGAGTAGGAGATTCTTATTTCAGTGGGTAGGTGGTGTAGTGCAGATTAGTGGTTTTCAATCATTAGTGATATATCAGAATCACTTCAAGGGCTTGCTAAAACACAGGCTGATGGGCCTAAGCTAAGCCCAAGAATTTCTGATTCATTATATCTGGGGTGGGGCCCAAGATTTTATGTTTCCAGCAAGTTCCCACATGGGGCTGATACTGTTGGTCTGGAGACGACACTTTGAGAACCACTGATGCAGAGGTTAACTAAAATCAGAGGCTCTAATGTTGAACAGACATGGGTTCCTATCCCAGCTCTTTCACTTGCATGACCCTGAGATAATGACTTTACCCCTCTAAACTGCAGTTCCCTCAGCTATAAAATGGGCCCAGCTCACAGCATTGTTGTGTAGATTCAATAAGATAGTGCATGCAAATTTCTCATCACTGTGCTTGGAGTGTGGTTAGTATTTTATAAATATTAGCAAATTTTTAATAATATTTTGTTGCCTTACTTGGCAAAAGATTTCCTACAAATTATTTTCAGCAGCTACCAGCTGGAGAGGAAAAACCAGATCTAGGAAGCACCAGGGCTGAGTAACAGATATGACTTACATTTAGGTCACAGCAAGTAATCAGATTTCATTGTATATTGGTGTTATGCAGGCTGTGTAAGGATCATCTGAGAGACACGCTAAAAATATGTATTCTGGGTCCCACTCCCAGAAATTCTGATTCAGTAGACCTGAGACAGGCTCTGGAATTTGTATTTCTAAAAAAATTTTTCCAAAGCACTCAAATGTGCTTTCATATATGAATATCACTGGCCATCAGATTGCTCTCCTGATAGCCATCAGATTGCTCTCCTGATATTCAGCTTCCAAGACATTGTTCTCAACTTTAGTTGAACATTAGAAATGTCTGGGGAGCTTTCAAAAATCCTAATGGCCGGGCTATACCCCAGACTAAATACATCAGAATCTCTCTGGGTTGGATCCTGGCATCAAGTTTTGTTGTTGTTGTTGTTTCTTTGTTTTGCAAGTTCCCCAGTTAGTTACCATGAACAGCCAAATTTAAGAATCGTTGTCCTAAGAGAAGAAGAAATTATTAGATGAAGATACCGTGAGAAGGAGTAACTTTAAAATACTAGGCACTACTATATTTGGCAAAACCTGATCTTGATGATAAAGAAGGGTTGCTCATCAGAGGGGATTATAAAAGCATTTATAGTCCTTACAAGTACATTAGGCATTAGGAGGTAGGAGAAGGAAACAGAAAGAATAGCCACTAAATTATGTTTGCCTGTTTGAAATCTTCTTGGGGCTGCCTTTGCCTCTTCTATATCTCAAATAAGATATTTCCTATGTGTTTGCCAACTTTCCTCGTTACAAAATGTGAGCAAATATTTTTGTTGTTTTGCCTGTAATGGGCTAAATACTATGCTGAGTGTTTTCATATATGTAATCTCATTAGATTCTCAAGTCATCAGTCTGAGATACATATCATCTCTTTCCTTTACGGATGAAGCACGAACTCAGTCATACAAGTAGTAACTTGCATGATTATCTCAGGCCCCCCTCAAATGTACAACTGAGCAGTAACAACTTCCTTAAAACGGCCTCAAATTTTATTCTTTAAATTCTTCTTAAATATTTGCAAAATGGTTTTGAACAGTATGGGATTAAAATCGAATGTCAGCAGAAGAGAGGAGAGGACCTATTCTTGACCATAGGCAGGAAATCTAATCTCTTCTCTTTCCCTAGGAAGGGATATGGTAGGATTTCACTTATACGTAGACTCTAAAGCAAAACAAAACAAAACAAACAAACGAACAAAACAAAACAAAAATTGAAAATAGATTCATAAATACAGAGATCAAACCGATGGCTGCTAGAGGAGAGGGGGCTGGGAGAATGGGTAAAAAAAAGTGAAGGGGAACATAGTCAATAATACTGTGATAACATTGCATGGTGACAGATGGTTACTAGACTTAGTGCGGTGATCATATCATAAGGTATAGAAATGTCAAATAACTCTATGGCACACCTGAAACTAATGTAATATTGAATGACAACTATATTTTTTAAAAAAGTAAGTGTCAGCAATAATGCCCTCTGGTAGCTCTGCTCACTGTACATCTGAGAAAGAAATAGTTCTGAAAAGAATATAGCTTTTATTAAATTGATTTGCTTACTTTTTTAGATGTTTGATTGGCCTCATCTTCTCACCATTTATAATATTGGACATAAAAGTAAAAATTTTTATTGAATAATAAAAGTGTTCGAATAAAGTAATGGTAATAAATTCTTCCAAGTGCCAGCACAGAAGGCAATTCCATGACAGCCAGGAGAATGGGCCTGCCTTGAGAATGCAGTTCTAGTTATGGGATAATATTGAATCTCATTTCTAAAAAGCAAAACAAATGGAAAACCCTTTCATACTTAGACAAACAAAAGAGACATAAAATGACGACTGTGAGAGATTTATCAAGGCCTTGGAATATACTGACCAAGCTTCAATATTTCTGCTTATATGTTTCCTGCTTGACTTTCAAATCTATCTCAAGTCACTTTGGTGGAGGGTTTTATGAGATATTGAATGGCAGGCTGATTTAAATAGGTCTCTGTAAATATACTTGGTGTAAACTTACCTGTCATAGACAATAGCATCATTTTAAGAGGGTTTTCAGATTCATCACAGCCTCTATGGTATTTTCCTTTAATAATGTATCTTAAAAAAATAAGATGTTTAGCTAAGGCTGCTAATTCTTTGAAACTCTAATCATTTAAACTGTCTAGCCTTGTTCAGGGTAATTATTTCTATCCATTATCCATCATGCTAAGAAATGACAGCTCAGGGACAAGGAGACTTTTCAAGCAAATGCTTTAAGACAGTGTTTTAGTTTGCAGGCACTGGCCAATGTTAATTAAATTATATAAACAATGACTCATGTTATAAACACAGTACAGAGAAGCTTGAAAGAAAAAAAGAAGGCAGTTTAATAACTTTAAAACAATTTTATTCTTTCCAAAAGAAAATAAAAGGAACTCTTTATTCTCTTGACTTTATGTTTGTCTTCCTAAAATTTAGGTGTTGTCAAAATATAGTGCCTTTGAAAATCTCACTTCTAAGAGTAGCAGGGGGATCTTTCTGGATTATATTTCTATAATATATTCTGGATTGGAGAAAAAAGAAAAAAAGGGAGAAAATTAAGCTCTTTTAGGAGTCACAGAACCATGAGTCAAACCCCTAGACATTTGCAAAGTGGTAAACAAATCTCAGTGGAGATGTAACTGCTATTGCTGTAACTGCTAATATACATCTCTAATATACATCGTTATTGAGTATTGAGTGTCAATATCTCTCTAATACACATCACTCTTTTCTGACAAGTTTTAGAATGTTACTGGTTTTGAAATT
Source organism: Pteropus vampyrus (assembly GCF_000151845.1). Classification (NCBI taxonomy): domain Eukaryota; kingdom Metazoa; phylum Chordata; class Mammalia; order Chiroptera; family Pteropodidae; genus Pteropus; species Pteropus vampyrus. The sequence goes on along the minus strand of NW_011889325.1, from coordinate 603,041 downwards.
TTGTCCTCTAAGATGGATAATAATCTCAGAAGCAGTGGCATATATAAAAATGTGAAACTATCACTCACTACCCATTGTTCGCCTTTACTACCCTGAGGAGAAAAATATCCAACAATCTAAAAATGTTCTTTAATTTATTGTAAAATCAACAGCTTATCAACCTCCTAGAAATTAATAATTTTGGAATGCTGAATTTACACCTACAGAAAGAAAAGAAGCTGCTAGATCACCCTTACTTTCTATATATTTCCCTTTGCCCTTTTGCTGTGCCTAGTAGAACCACAGCAAGAATTAATGCTCCATAAACATATCAGTGACCTTTACTTTATGAACATATCCTGATAATTTAAGGAATTTAGATAAAGTAACTTGCAAGCTCCCTGAGGTCAGACACTTTGTGTCATTCATCTTTGAATGTGAGCCTGATGGGATGCTTTGTAGGCCTTCACTGGGAATGAGATATATAGCAATTGTTGAAGCTTGAGCCTAAATGAGATCATCACAAGATTCAAGCATGTTTAGAAATGGTAGGGAGGGTGACTGCAAGAGTGTATTGTTTGAGGACGCAATAAACTTGAAAAGAACATGTTTTAAAGGAAGAGAAAATCAGGGACCACAAGTGAGGTTCAAACTTAGTATTGGAGAAGGGTGATTAATGTCACATCTCTCAAATGGGTTTTTTATTCACCCAATCTCCATCAATTAATAATTGAATCCCAGCTTTCTGGAACTCTAATAAAATAATGAGTAATACATAAGTAAACAGACGAATAAACAAATAGCTCTAAATTACGGTGTGAACAGCAAGTCTTATAGTGAGAGGAAATAATACCAGTGGCTATAGCAATAATGAACAACAGAGCCTTTGATGAAAAATTCAGCACCTTCAGTGTTTAGCAGCCTTGACACAGATATCAGTGGGCAGAGGCAGCAGAGGGAACACTTTTGTAGACAGTAGCAGACTGCATATCGATGTGATCAACATCAAATGCCAGACTTGGGCAATGTTCTTGATATCTATTAAATGTAGTGTTGGCTGGCCTACCAAGGGCACAACATGACATACTAAAACTATTTTATTTCTTTAGTCCCACCAGTCCTTCTCCTGCCTTAAAGAGAAGAGTGTCTAAAAGGTCAGTCATATTATTTTTTCTTATGATAGTAACATTAAATGAAGGAAACGCCATGGACTGATATATCTGGATTTTAGTAGGCATTTGCATATATTTCAAGATCATCTTATTGACAATATGGGAATATACACCTTCATGATTATAAAATGTTTAAACTATTTACTGTATGTAAAAGGGCTCCAGTGTCATAGCTATTCACACAACGGACTGAGGAGACTTGTTGGAAGAAGCTTATCCCAACGGAAGAGGATTATATTGTACAAACTGTGTTAATGACAGGAGGCAAGGTCAAAAGTATAAATGATTTCTAAAAAATGCTTATCAAATAAGGAGATGACTCAAAGTAGAAACTGGTAGGTATTTTAACAATCAAATCAGGAATAAAAGGTTCCCACAGGCTGGACTATTGGGTCAAATCTAAAATGATGAGTGAGAAGGTATAAGTGAAAGAGTACTTTTTAAAATATGCTGGCTGGGGTAGTGAGAATTATATGATATGTTCAAATAAAATAAAGCAAATTGAACGGATTTTTTTTTTTTGCTATATGCTTAACACTAAGTCAAACTTATTTCTCGAATATAATAAATTATCCAGTTACCTAATTCTTAAGAGACTAGTATTTTCTGGGATAATAATATGGATGGATAAAATTTTTGAGTTCTTTACATATGAAAATCAGCTGTTGCATGATAAGTGACAGAGGAGAGGAGGGATAATTCTTAGTTGGGAGTTATTAGGCTATTGAGTGTGAAATTAAAACAAACTATCTGGTATTTTTTTTTTTTTGTCTTTTTTCATAGGCATTTGCCT
>NW_011889325.1:584436-599587 GCF_000151845.1 Pteropus vampyrus | reverse complement strand
TTTTCTCCTTGTTTGGGTGAAGTTTTTCTCTGTTTCACATGTGTTGTAATTTTTATTAAATGCTAAATTTGTGGCTATAACATTGTTGAGCATATGGATATTGTTGTCATCTCTTAAATATTGTTGAATTTGTTTTGACAGATTATTAAGTCCCTCGTAGATCACCTTAATTCTTTTGAGCCTTATACTTAAGATGAGTAAAAGGTGACCAAAAATAGCTTTTACTCTATGCCTTATACTTACTACACAGACATGACCCTTTTAAGGTCCCTGCTGAGTGCCCTGGGAGCTCAACAAGGTTTCTCCACTCTGGATGGTTAGATTTTGAAAGTTGTCCAGTTTTGTGTGAGCTCTGGAAATTGTTCCACTTAGAGCCTTGTGGTAGTTCTTACTGTGGTTGTTATTCTTTATTTGGGCTTATGTATTTTCACATTATGCATGTGAAGTTTCATGTTCAGTCAGACTCAGGGGAATCAGTGCAGATTTACTAAGCTTTTTATCTGCATAAATCCTTCTTTTCTATTACTTTATCTTGGAAATAACATGTGCTTCAGCCTCCCAAATTCTGATGTCTATCTCCTTTCAGAGAGACCAATGTTCTATTTAGGTTTCCCCTGTACCTATAGTGATACAGAAAATGCCTCCAGGTAGAAAATTTGGAAAACTGCAGGGCTTACCTTGTTTGTTCTTCTGTATCATAGATCACATTCCTGTGTTGCTTGTTGTTTGATGTCAAAGAACAGTTGTTCACCTAGTTTGTCCAGTTTTCTAGTTGTATGCTGTAAGAGCAAATCTGCTACCTGTTATTCCATTATAGATCAAAGCAAAGTATATAGAGTAGGTTTTAATCTCTTATCTTGATGTAAAATTTTCAATTTTTACATTCTCCAGAACAAAAAGATATTTAAAAAATGTATGTAGTGTATTCTATGTACTTTTGGCAGTTCTATTATACCTGTGATATTTATAAGTTATGTGAACTTCATTAAGTTCTCAAACATATTTGTGACTCAGTTACTTTTCTTATAACATGAGAATAATAGTATTAATCTCATGAGGCAGTGAGGACTAGAAGTAATTAAATATATAAAGCTTAGTCCTTAAAGATTGATAAACAGTTCTGTGATATAATTAACAATCATAGAAACTGTAGCTTAAAAGTAGGCAGAATTTTATAGCTACTTATCTTTATCTCCAATCAATTATAAAATAATCTTTTCCTATAAATCAAACAGCTAACTAGATACAAGTTTAAAAACAGTAATTTCATCTTACTCTATTTTAATTATTCTCCCTTTTCACCAAAGAATAAACCAGTATTCCCTTTCTGCTAAAATTTAATTGACTACAGGTCAATAACAATTTTATATAGCACCTTTCAGAAACCACAAGGAATTAAAAACTACACATATAGGATCACTTAAATTTTTTCTACACCTGGCACTTGGCCACTATATGCCTTGATCCTACACAGGATTCTAAAATGATATTCTAATTTCAAAGCCAAGATACACATGCCATTCTTTTTCTTCATTCATAAGATAGAATACAGGCCCCAATAAACCAGCCAACAAATACTCTGAATGCCAAAACAAAGCTTATTTATTGACTTCCGGAATAACTTGACTGACTTACTTTGTTATACTAACAAAAATCAAACCCACTGAGGACAGAGATGTACTCTAGGACCTGGGAAAGGGGTACAGCAGTGAGAAAGAGGTCAGTTCAGTTCACTGCATAAATAATCCAAGAGTGTTTGGGATTGTTGGGATCTTACAGATCACCTAGTTCTATGGTTTTCAAACTGTGCTACAAGAGTGAAGTGGGTGAGAGTCAGGCAATGGGAAAGGGGAGGTTAGGTTGACAAGGCTCTAGACAGTCTCCTTTTTTCATGCGGGATAGCTCTGGTATTTTATTTGGGCTTTACAGTATGGTTTCATTGAAAAAAGGGTGTTGCTGCTAACCAAGAATGTTGACCACTCATGATTTAGTCAAATAACATTATATTACAAATTGAGAGTAACAACCGAAAGGTGACTTCACACAAGTTTACACAGCTAGTTAGTGACATTGCTATGACTAGAATTCAAGTTTGTGGGTTACCAGGCTGCTGTTTCTTACAAAGAAATGGATGTATCCAAAGGGTAGGTTTTCCAACTGTTTCTTATTTCTTTTTCTCACTATGTTCCAATTCATGTGCTAAGTTTTAGGGAAACAAAAATAAGGTTAATGTCTAATGTCTAATGGAAAAAGAGTGTTGTAAGTACTTTTTGAATGTAAGCACAGGACGTTACCTAAATGCAAAGAGGGGAAATATAAATTTGACTGTGAGTAAGGCAGTAGGTGATATCAGAACATAGTCTTGAAGGATATTTAGATATCTGGCAGAAAAAGCGGAGAGAATTGTTTTGTCCAAAAGAGGGAACAATATATGCAAAAACATCGAGATAAGAGACAGAATAGTGTTCCAGGGTTATGATTTCAAAAAGAGAGAGGAATAAGAAGCCCTGAACCCTCCTTTTCCCCATGGGCACACCCACTGAACAGCACTGTAAGGACAAATTCCCTTTTGTGCTAATCCAGAAACCAGTTAAGAGGCTCCTGTACCCCAGATGATCATGAAACCAACCACAACAAAACTGGTAGGAAAAACTGAGACACTTTCTCACCATAATTTCTCCCTTCGGCACAGCATTATCTAGTTGAGAGGAAACACCCAGCTCCCTTATTCTCCTTAGGAAGGAAATAAAAGGACTGGACCAGACATCCAATGTTCTGATTTTTTTGTAGGGGCTGCCCAACTGGTTTCTGTCTTGCCTGAATCCAAATGCTTTCATAAAAAAAATTCCAGGTTGGGAACCTCTGAGAACAAAGATGGTAGTTTGAATAGGAAGTAAATACTTGCCATTAATTTCTCCCCACAGCTCAGCACAGAACAAGAGGATGAAAAATCACAGACCTCATATTCTTCCTGGGGAGGGAAAGATTTGGTACCCGTACCCAATGTTCCACCTTTTCCAAAGACCGCACAAGGGATTGGCTCTGTCTTGACTGTCTCTGAGTGCTGACAGGACCTGTTATACTCTAGGTGACTAGAGGATGCTGACAAGAAATATGGCAGTTTGGATTAGCATGCAAGCATTCACTATAGCCCCTCCCACTGTCTTAGCACAGAGCAAAAGGGTTAAAAATTCCAGCTTCCACATTCTCCTGGGGAGAGAAAGAGTTGAACCATGTATCCAATGTTCCAATATTTCAGGGAGCTGCCCAAAGAACTGGCTTCCTTCTTACCTGTCTCGGAGTGCTGAGTGGATCTGACTTACTCTTGATCACTAGGACTGCTGGGAACAAAGGTGAAGATTTGGACTAGTACAAAATCACCTACCAGATCTCCTCTTCCCAGCTCAGTACAAACATGTTCAGAAACGTTTCCAAGTCCCTGGCTTATCTCTGGGGAGGGAAAGAAAAAACTGAAACATGCCAATGTTCAAACTTTGTCAGGTGCCTGCCCAAGAGACCAGCTTCAGTCTCATGAGTCTCAGAGTGTAGATGGACCCAGAATACTCTAGATGCCTGGAAGCAACTGAGAACACAGAAAGAGCTTGGGCATGATGCTACTCCAGAAGATCCATGGTACAGTAGACAGACACCAGAGGGAGCCAGAAATTATGAACTCCTAAAAAAAGGAAATAAAAAATGAAATCAGCAAATCTCTCTACTTGGGAATTTACATATGTAAGTCCAGAGAAGATGCATATGCAGAGGTTTGAGAGGCCTCCATAAACTCTGGTCAAGCTGAATGATGAGGGCTTCTGAATGAGGCTATGAATACTGGGAGAGGTGGCTTTTTTTTTTTCATAATGCACAGATACCAACACAAAGCATAGAATGAGTGAATGAATGAATCAATCAATGAAACATGAATAGAATGAAATTGGATTCTTATACTATATATAAAATTCAACCCAAAATTGATTAAAGACTTAAATACAAGATATAAAACTGTAAAACTACTAGAAGAAAACAGGAAAAGTGCCATGACATTGGTTTTGGCAATAATTTCTTGGACATGACAGCAAAATCACAGGTGATAAAAGCAAGAATATGCAAAGGGACTGCATCGAACTAAAACTTTTACCTAGCAAAGGAAACAGTCAAAAGAATGAAATGGCAACCTATAGAATGGGAGAAAATATAAACCATATATCTGATCAGAGGTTGATATTCAAAATAAATAACAAATTCCTACAACTCAATAGCAAGAAAAATAAGTAAATTAAAAAATGGGCAAAGGACTTGAATAGATATTTTTGCAAAGACGCCAACAAATATATGCAAAGATGTTCAACATCACTAATCAGAGAAATGCAAATCAAAATCACAATTAAATATCTCACACCTATTAGAATGGCTAATATAAAAAAAAGTTTTGACAAGGATGTGAAGAAATTAGAATTCTTATACAGTTGATGGGAATGAAAAATGTCACAACCATTAAGGAAAACAGTTTAGACATTTTCATACAATTAAAATAGAACTTCCATATTACCTAGCAATTGCACTTCTGGGTATTTATTCAGAATGATTGAAATCAGAGTCTCAACTCCCATGTTCATTGCAACATTATTCACAATAGCTAAGATGTAGAAACAACCTAAATGTCCACTGAAGGCTGGATGAGTGGATAAAAAAAAAACATGGTGTATATAGAAAATGGGATATTATTTAGCCTTTTAAAAAAGAAGGAAGCCCTGCCGTATCTGACAATGTGGATAACCCTTGGGGACATTGTATTAAGTTAAATAAGCCAATGACAGAAGGACAAATACTGTGCAGTTCCACTTTTATTAGCTATCTAAAATAGTCAGAATTCAAAAAGCAGACAGTTGAATGGTGGTCAGCAGAACTTGAAGGGAGTAGAAAATGGGAGTAGTTGTTTGCAGGGTGTAATTTCAGTTATGAAAGATAAATAAGTTCCATAGGTCTGCTGTACAACATTGTTCCTATAGTGAAAAATATTGTATTGTGTACTCAAAATTTTGTTAGGGGCGTAGATCTCTTTTTAAGAATTCACACCATTAAAAAAATTGTGTTCCAGGAATGGCAAGCAGATTATTGAAGCAGGAAAGTAGGCTAAAAGGGAGGGAGTAGCATGAAAGGTGTCAAGTAAGCAGTGGTCAGGTCAAAGAGGCCTTGAATCTCTTAGTCCAAAGGAGCTGAAGAAGCAGCCATAGTCACCATCACTGTGCCAATCAATCCATCACTGTACCAATCAATCCATCTGCCCTCACAGGTTCTGATCACTTGATTTGTAAGGAGCCCACCCTATTTCTAAGCCACTGCCTAATTACCTGCAACACTGCCTCTGTTCTGCCATTCTTAAGGGACATTTCTCTAGCTGTCCTCTATGACAACTGATTAGTGAACTATGGAAAGAGACTTAAAAAATGTGTAACTCAGACATTGGTTTTCATTGACTCTTTCTCTGCCCAACAGTAAAAATATTTCAACAAAGAGAAAAATATTTAAGGATTTTGTACTTAGAGACAGTTTATATCAGGTGAGCATAGGTTCAGATCTTTACCTATACCATCCATAAGGGAAATATTCTAAATCAAAGCTCTGCTTTTATACTACTCTTGATATGCAAAACAAAATTAACAGCAATAAAAACACAGGTGCTAAAGATAAAAGTATTAATATAATCTGAAATAGAATAGTCTTATAATATGTATATTACGGCAGTAATGTTATTATTGCTCCTAGTGGAAAAACATTCATATGCATATCTACACACACAAGTAGTTATGCCTGTAGTGCCAAAGGCAAATCATGATGAGTTGAAAAGTTTTTTACTGCTGCCTCATCATAATTCTGGAACTCCATGGTCTCCAGAGGGCAATGTGCTTTGGGTTAGACATACCTGGGTTCAAATTTCAGCTTTCCTTCTTGTTCACATGTTCAGAGACATGTTATGTAACCCTTTGACTTTCAGTGTTTTTATCTACAAAACAGAAATAATAGTTCATTGTTTTTATTCCTGTGAAGTAAATTAAATTTATTTAATTTCAAATATATATTGTTTTATTTTGAGTTTTATTTGAATGTAGGCTATACATCAGAAGATTTTGCTATGTTTGTTCTGGGACTTCTAACTGAGAGCGGGTCAAAACTAATCTTATCTACAAGACTGACTCTAGAACCAGTACACAAGCCTTTCTCTCAATTTAGGCTAGATATAGGGCTTATGACTTGTCAGTGAAGTTCTAAATAACTTATCTAACTCCTCGTTCCCATAAGATCATAAAATCTTTGTATTGGAAGGGATAGTAGAGTGCCAGTAGCTTAATCTCCAACCCATACAGAAAACCCCACTATAATATCCGTCTCTGTGCTTTGCCAGAATTTTCTTGAGTACTTTTGCAGATACAAAACTCACTAACACACAAAAAAAATTTTGTCAGTTCTGTTAGAAGGAGTTTTCTGTATGTTATATGAAATTTCTTTATTTTTCACTTTGTTTTGTTTTGGTTTTGGCTCTGGACCACAAAACACTCCTCCTTCTAGGCAAGTACCTTTTGGATGTCTGAAGGCATTGCTCACACCTTCCTTGGATCTCTCCTAGCAAAGCATTCCAGTTTCCTTTGATGTACTTCATAAGATATAGTTTGCATGTTAACCTCCTAGTTGTCCTCTATATAATGTAATGCAGTTTCTCTGTGTTTTTTTCTTAAAAACAATGACCTTGCATAATAGAACATGTCTTTTTGACATATGACCTCATCAATACACCTTATTTGTTGGTTTTATATTTTGTTTCATTTGTCTTTAGTTCTTATAGTGACTTGTTTAATTAACCATATTTCTGGACAAATAAAAATCAGCTCTTGAGTAAGTAAGCAGTTATGTTGCATATCCTAGATTAATGGTGTTTTAAAACCAATATAGAATTTTTCTGAATTAATAATCTAGTCACTAGAAGGCAAACAAATTAATAACAGGAGAAATTAGCATAGTTTAGTTTAGTAAAATCGATTTTTGAATATTGAACCAGCTTTGCATCCCTGGGAAAAACCCGACTTGCCCTTGGTGTATAATTTCTTTTATTAGTTTTACTATACTAGCTGATTTCTATTTGCTAGTATTTTGTTAAGGATTTTTTGTGTTTATATTCATGTGGGATATTGTTCCATAGTTTTTTTTTCTTGTACTTTCTTTGACTGGTTTTAGTATCAGGGAAATATGGGCTTTTTTAAAATGAATTTAGAAGTGTCGATTTCATGGGAGAGATTTTGTAGAATTGGAGTTAATTCTTTAAAAGTTTGATAGAATTTTCTAGAGAAATTAATCCTTATCTCACACTATATTCATAAATTAACTCAAAATGAATCATAGACTTAAATGTAAAAGATAAAACTGCAAATCTTCTGAAAGAAAACATAGGAGAAAATCTTCATGACTTTGAGACAGGCAAAAATTCCTTGGATAGGACTCAAAAAATACAATTTACATTCCCTTGTGTGTGTTTGACAGTAATCACTAGTGGTAAATTGAACCAATTTATATTAGAATATTTGATTGATAAACTGACAGATTAATTACCTAATGTACTTATATTGAAATAATTATACTTTTGATGAAAGTTTAGGTCTGATTTCAGGACTGCACGTAGGAAAAATAAGGAAAACAAAAATTTAAGGCAACTATTAACTCCAAGTAAAAAATTTAAGTTGTACAATATAGGAAATGTAATTTTAATATTTAAGTGGCTCTGATATGAACAGTGATTTATTGTTATATAAACATTAACTATTCACTTAAAGCCATTGATAGCTATGCATCTGAGGAGAGTGAAAATAGAGGAAGAATAGGATTGGTAGGAAGTCAATAAATAAGGTCTAAAGCCAAAAAAAAAAAAAAAAACACACACACACACAAAAGTAATAAAGCAATATAATCATGTTATTAGAGGTAAAAAGTTTAGTACTAGATTGAGGATACATGTGGCATAGGAAGAACTATGGAAGGGCAAAGAGGAGTGAGGCATGCGACTTCTACTTAAAAAAAAATTCTGTTAATAATATTTACCTTCAGAATACAATGAACAGTTTTTACTTTGATAAAAATAAACATTACATTAAAAAAAGAGCAAGTGGGAAAGGGAGGGATGAAGGGAGAAGGGGAAAGAAGAGATGGAGCACTGTAGTAAGTTACTTCATTGTGCAGATAATGAATGTAACCTTGCAGGATAAATGAACATAAACTAGCTGAATATTATGCAAATGGTATTTATTGCTTGTAATAAAAATTCAAGTGACAGCATGTTATAGTTGTAAAAGAATCTCACATAACTTAAACAAAAATGAAGATGCTTGCTAGATAATTTCCCATGTGTCACTATCAATAACCAAGGCATTAGAGTGTAAGACTCATATACAGAAACTAATAGTAATAGTTAACCCTTATTGGCACTTACTATATCCCAGGCAGTTGTCCTAAATACTTATTTTTTTAAAAGTTAAAACTTCACCCAACCCTAGAGGTAGTCACTATTATTATTACCATTTTACGGGTGACAAAACTTGTCCAAGGTCACAACTATGAAGTGGTATAGCCAGGATTCAATCCCAGGCAGTCTGACTTGATATTCCATGAATATCAAGTGGAACAAAGCAATATTTCTAATGTAGTTTATTCATTTATACAATACCTTATAATATATATGATTAAGCAAATTAATACATAAATATTAAAGTAAACGTTTGATTACTTTATCTATCATTGGAAGTTTATTCAAGTAAGTTAAACGCATTTTGGTTGGTGGCAAGTAGGAAACATTATTGGAAAAATCAGAGAATTTTATTCATCATTGCTATATTTAAGGCAAATTTGATAACATAAGAAGCTTTCCCTGACCAACAGCCTAGTTTTTGTATTTCTTATTATACGTTTCCATAGCATCCTATATTTTTCCTTGATGACAACTTATTGTAATTCAAATTTTATTTTATTTTTATTAAATTTATTAGGATGGCATTTGTTAATAAGATTATAACTTTCAAGTATACAATTCTATAATACAACATCTGTATATTAAATTGTTTGCATACCACCCAGTGTCTAGTCTCATTCTGTCAGCTTATATTTGTTCCCCATTACTTTCTTCATCTTACCCCCACCACTCTTACCCCTCTGATAACCACCATATCATTGTGTCAATGAGCTTTTTGGTTTGTATTGTTTGTTCATTTGCTGCTTTCTATTTTATATCCCACATGTGAGTGAAATATATGGTTCTTTCCTTTTCTATCTGACTTATTTTGCTTAGCATTATACTCTCAAGATCCATCCATGTTGTCACAAATGGCAGTATTTCATCTTTTCTTATGGTTGAGTAGTGTTCCATTGTATATATGTACCACACTTTCTTTATCTAATCATTCATCGAAGGGCATTTAGATCGTTTTCATGTCTTTGCTATCGTGAATAATGCTGCAATGAGCATAGGGATATATATATCTTTACGAATAAACGTTTTCAAAGTTTTCAGGTAAATATCCAGAAGAGGGATTGCTTGGTTGTATGGTAGCTCTATTCTTAATTTTTAAAGGACCTCCATATTGTTTTCCATAGTGGCTATACAAATTTTAAAATTACATTGTAAATGTCTAATTTTCTAAACTAGAAGTTTTGCAATGACAGGTACTTTATTTATTTATTTTTATTATGTTGCCTATTATTTACAGTGGGTGTCACATGGCACATATTGAACCTTTGCTAAATAAATGAATCAAGAAATATTCATTATGTGAATGCAGTGATTTATTTAGTGGTGGATTTCATAGTGGGTGTCCATGTACTCATTGAGAACCAGGCTGACAGAGTCTACCAACTTCCATATTTGGCTACCAAAGTCTCCCTGAACTTCTAAATCCAGCCAACAACTAGAGGAGGAAGAAAACAAACAAAAAACAAACAAACAAATAAATAAATGTGTTTGTTGAGAATAGGAGTGAAGAGGACAGATGTTATGACCCTTTCCTACAAGTGACATATATCACTTCTGCCATATGTCATTTTCCAGAACTTAGTCACATGATAACACTTATTTGCAAACAAATAAACGAAACCTAGCTGTCTACATTGGAGGAAAGATTTACCTGCAATGAATAGCTAGTTGATACCTGCCAGTGTATGAGAGTGCTCGTTCTATGCCTTGTTAAAACAGAATAGAACCAATCTTTCTAAACTTTGCCAGTCTGAGAGGATAAAAGATAACCTGTTTTATTCTAATTTGTGGTTTTAAAAGTCTCTAAAGAGGTTGAACATATTTTATATATACTTTGGCCTTTCGTGTGTCTTCTTTTGTAATTTCTGTTAATGTATTTTTTCTCAGGTTTTCATTGGATACTTTTATTCTTAATATCTTAACATATGCCTCACATCTCTCTTTGGAGTCAAACTTAAATTAGTCTATTTCTAAAGCATATTTCTTTAGCACTGAAATGACCAAGAGAAGCTGAATACTTATTTCCAAGTCCTATAACCTTGAGTGTTGTCAGTCGAAATCTAGAAATTTAAAAACAAATATAAAATAGTAGATCTTGACCAACATTGGGTAAGCCATAAACCTGACTGCAAATTTGAGTCTTCCAAGTGTCGAGTCAATCTGAAAGAACTCAGATTAATCAACAAGTTCAAAACTAAGTCAAAATCAGGTATGAAAATAAATGGTAAGGGCTAAGGATGGTAATGGAAAAAGAATGAGTTCAGAAGATAAATGAACAGGGTCCTGAACTGTAATAACAAGTGGGGCTGACTTGGCTTTGGTGTATTTTTATTGGCAGAATAACATACTTAATTTATAAATTTAATTACACGAGTATTTTAAAATCATATATTATATAAAGTATAATAGCATAATATAAATATATTGCTTTTACCATGCTTATATTTCATAAAACAATTTTATTAGAACTCTTTACATGAATATTTGATCTAAATGTCTTTGTAATTACTAGGACCATTTTTTTCTCTTTTTCTTATTTTTCTTCAAATAAACACATTTTTAAATACTACAAGCAGTATTACCAACATTTTTGTATTAATTCTACTGGTTTAGAAGTTTTACATACTATTTCTACTATTTTGGTGGTTTCCTGTAAACAGGTATATTTAAAATTCTGAAGTTAATTTATGTCTTTTTCTTCTCTGTTTATCAGCTAAGTTTATATTTTTGGTGCATTTAAGAGAAAACTCCAAATAGCAGCAGCTTAAACAACATAGGAGTTTATTTATCTAACAGATAAAATAATTTCAGAAATCGGAATTAAAGGGCTGATGGGGCAGTTTCATGGTCATTGGGTACCCAGAACATTTCTATTTTCTGATTTCTCTGCCTACGGTGTGATTTTCATCTTCAAGATTAGGTTATTATTCAAAACGGCTGCCAGAACTTGAGCTGTCATAATTACATTCAGTGACTAAGGAGGAAGAGGTGATTTTCCACCTAGTTGAATCAAATCTCCTTAAGAAATCTTCCTGAACATCTCACACCCAATATTTACTTTTCAGTGACAGAATATTGATTCATAAGTATACCTAGCCTCTAAAGGCAGTTGGGAAATATGAAACTTTAGATAGTCACATTGCCAAACTCAACATATATTTTTTAACTAATAAAAAAGAAAAATAAAGGTGATATAGGCAATTAGTAATTTCCATAGCAACAGCCTCAAATAAGAAACTTAAGACTATCTTCTATTCAAATTCTCTCCTCCCATTTTACGTGTTATAACTAGTGTTTTGTTTTATCTTGTTTTTCATTGTATTTTTTTTCTTAGTCTTTTTTTTTTTACTTTCTTTGAGTCAATTCTTATTTAAATTTATCAACATATTTTAGGGATTTCTTTGCTCATCATTGTTTCTTGTGTCTATTACCTTCAAACTAAATTTTTTCTTTCTGAGGTACCTTTTTTAGTAGTTCTTTAAAAGAGGCGTGTAGATGGAAAACATTTTTAGACTTTATATTTCTGAAAATCTTTATTTCATTCCTACTCTTCAATAGTTGTTTAGTTGATGTTATCTAAATTCATATATTGAAGCCCTACCCTCCAATGTTGCTATTTCAAAATAGGGCCTTTAAAGAGGTAATTAAGATTAAAGAAGGCCATATCGAAAAGGGCCCAAATCTAATATGACTTGTGTCCTTATTAGAAAAGAAAGAGGCTGGCACAGAAACAAGACTATGTGAGGACACAGCAAGAAGGCAGCCATGTGCAATCCAAGGAGAGAGGGCTCAGGAAAAACTAAACCTGATGACACCTTGATCTTGGACTTCTGCCTTCCAGAAAATTTCTCAAATTTATTTGAGAAAATAAAGCCACTTACTTTGTGGTATTTGTCATGGCAGCCTTAGAAGATTAATACAGTTGGGTATAGAATTCTAGGTTTTTGTTTTTTTTCCTCAACATTAAATCTGTTATCTTCTAGCATCTGTATTGCTAACTAAAGTTCTTACTTATTGTTCTGCTATAAACCATCTGCATTTTCTCTTTGGTAGATTTTATTTCCTCTTTTTTCTTGATATTTTGTAGTCTTCTATGTAACATCTCATAAAGATTCATATATTTCCTAAATTATTAAAAGCTATCAGTAATTCACTATCTATGACTTTTCCTCATTCTCTTTATTCTCCTTTTTCTGCAATTTCTAATTAGTATATATTACATCTACTCTTTCTTCTATATTTCTTAATATCTCCTTTTTGATGCCTTTTGGATAATTTTCTGAGATCTATCTTCAAGGTCGAGTAATTCAACCATCTTATCTATAGTTTAATACTTTCAATTTTTAATTTCAATTATTTTACTTTTTATTTCTAGAATTTCATTTCATTTTATAAATTTCCTTGTACTTTTGTTTCATTGTATTATTTTTGTCTTAGGGACTCTGCTCATTCTTTTTTAAAATAAAAGCTTAAGTTTTAGAATAGTTTTAGGTTTACAGAAAATTTACAAAGGTAGTAAAGAGTTTTTCTAATCCCTCAGGCATTTTTTTTTATTGTTAACATCATACCTTATTAATATCTTTAAACATAACTAAAATATTTATTTTAAGCTCCTTTTTAATTTATTTTATTATTTCCAGATACTTGGGTTAGAAGTCTTTCTACAGATTGGATCTGCTTATCTTCTTTTATGGTGGTATATTTTCTCATATTCTTTACCATTTTTATAAACCATAAACTATTTTTCAGTGAGAATTATCTTGCTTGATTTTTCCAATTGTGCTCTGGGTTGTGGAAATATAACTGTGGGTGGATTTCCACTTGTTTTTTCCACTCATAGGTATTTCAGGTTTTATACTTCCCCCTTTTCTCAACTGGGATTTTGCTTAGTATGAGCTATGCAAATTTAGATTTTTTTACTCACACTCTGCTTAAGTGTGGGGTTCTAAATTTAATAGGTGAGTCTTTTTTTTTTTTTTCCACTTATTGATCAAAGTAGGTGATAAATTTCCAGGACGCTTAGACAAATAAGTGGAAATTTTATGTGCATAACACTCAAATGGGAAAATCCATTACTTGCACATAGCAAGAAGCCTAGTTCCAACTTTGCCCTGTGCATGAGGTCCTCTAATTTCATGAAAACATTAAAATCCTAGCTCCTATTTTTATATTCCTGAGGTCATCTATATATTTTAAATTTATTATTTATAGTTTGTTCACCCTTTCTACTTTTCACAT
Organism: Pteropus vampyrus; assembly: GCF_000151845.1. Taxonomy (NCBI): domain Eukaryota; kingdom Metazoa; phylum Chordata; class Mammalia; order Chiroptera; family Pteropodidae; genus Pteropus; species Pteropus vampyrus. The sequence continues at coordinate 585,840 of NW_011889325.1, read as the reverse complement.
TGGGGAGTTAGAAGGTAGTTAAAGGTGGTTTAACTCACCTCTGTCTGCTCAATTCATCACAATAATTGGATTTTGAATCGACTTATTAGTTTAGAGATATCTCTCTCGTCTACATAAGAGTATAACTTGTATAACCTGATGGTAAAGAAAATCAGAAAAACATCTTGATCTAAAATTTTGATCTTAGTGTATTGAACATATAAATGAAGTGTGGTTTAAGATGGCAAATTCAGGACATGGAAGTAGAGTGGGTGACTAGCATGTGACTAAAAAGATCCTGAAAGCTTAGTAACTAATTTAGCTATTAGGAATAAGCTGTAATATTGCTAGACTGTTAATTCACAAGAACAATGGCAAAGTTTGCATTTTTCACTGCTTTATCCCCTGCACCTAGGATGTTGCTCAATAGGTGCCCAGTCAACATTTTTGACAACTCTAAGCAATCACCTTAAATCGCCTTAAAGGTTTTTGGAGGTTTTGCCCAGGTATACATATGAAAAGAGTATTAGGTTTATTAACATCTGAGGTTCAGTTGCAGAAAAGAGAGACCACTCTATTTTAAAAAGAAAGTGATTCAATACTCAAAAGTAGGGGTTATAACATTGTTGAAGAGGCATATCAATGAGCATGACTCCCGCAAACCACCATAAAATAGGCCTTCCATGAGAACTGTTACTTCTGCTGTTATAAAAAAAGCTGGAGCATCAAGAATCAATTGGACCAACTGTGGGTTCCAGAATCTCATTACTTTACCCTTCATTATGGCATCTGCCATAGCCAATTGCTGATTCCAAAATCACATCACCTTAGCTGCAATCTGGAGATGAGGAAGCTGCTGCCCAAACTTGGCTGCTAGGTCAGACTGAGCCTGTTGGTTCCACAATAGAGTCAAACTGGAAATGGAATTGTAGTTCTCATATTATTTTAGCTATGTAAACATGGAAATAATTGTTTTACATATCTGAGCCTCAGTTTCTCCATCTGTAAAATGGAGATTCATAATTTATAGGTTCGTTGTGATAATGAACTCCTAGGAAGAGTGTCTGAAATATAATTGATATGCCAAAAATATTAGTCATCTTCCTAAATTTGGATGTGCCCTAAGCTTGCTTTCTAAGTCAGTTTATATGTGCTTATATTAACTTCATCTAGAAATGCAATTGTTGATACTTTCCTTGTTCATTCCATAGGTTTATTGTGAGAATCTGGAGAAATGGTATATATAGAAATACAAAGGGCTGCGAATTGTTAGGTAATACTATTTTTTATAGGCTGATGGGATTGCTGTGACTGATTTGACCAACCAGGTCAAAATCATTTCTTGCATGTTTGCTTTTCTTTCACTGACAATATATCAAGTCAGTCAAAATTGTTAATGAATTTACATATATGGGTTTGCATCTA
>NW_011889325.1:579259-582296 GCF_000151845.1 Pteropus vampyrus | reverse complement strand
CACAAAAAAGAAAACTACAGACTAATATCTCTCATGAACACAGATGCAAAAATCCTGAATAAGATACTAGCGAACCGAATACAGCAACATATTAAAAAGATTATACACCACGATCAAGTGGGCTTTATCCCAGGGGCACAGGGATGGTTCAACATACACAAGTCGATTAATATGATATATCACATAAACAAATTTAAAAATAAGAATCATATGATCATATCAATAGATGCAGAAAAGCCTTCAGCAAGAAACAGCATCCATTTATGATCAAAGCACTCAACAAAATCAGAATAGGAGGAGAGTACCTTAGCATAATAAAGGCCATCTATGACAAACCCTCAGCCAACATTATACTTAATGGTGAAAAACCTAAAAACCTTCCCTCTTAGATCAGGAACCAGGTGAGGCTGTCCACTGTCGCCACTGTTATTCAGTATAACATTGGAGGTCCTTGCAAGTGCAATCAGGCAAGAGAAAGAAAGAAAAGGCATACAAATAAAAAATGAAAAAGTAAAACTGTCACTATTTGCGAATAACATGATTTTCTATATTGAAAACTCTAAAGACTCCACAAGAACAGTACTAGAAACAATAAGCAAATAATGTAAAGTCTCCGGATATAAAATCAACATTCAAAAATCCATAGCATTCCTATACTCTAATAATAAAGTGTCAGAAAAATAAGTGGAAAAAATAATTTCTTTTGCAATTGCAACAAAAAGAACAAAATACCTAGGAATAAATTTGACGAAACAAGTGAAGGACCTGTATAATGAAAACTATAAGACCCTATTAAAAGAAGTTGAAGAAAATACAAAGAAATGGAAAGATATTTCATGTTCTTGGGTTGGAAGAATCAACATAGTTAAAATGACCATATTACCTAAAGCATTATACAGATTTAATGCAATCCCCATCAAAATCTCATTGGCATTTTTTAAAGAAATAGAACAAAAAAATCATCAGATTTGTATGGAAGCACAAAAGATCCCAAAATTGCCAAAGCCATCCTGAGAAAAAAGAATGAGGCTGGAGGCATCACTCTGCCCGCCTCCAAATTACACTACAAAGTGACAGTAATCAAAACGGCATGGTATTGGCAGAAAAACAGACACACAGACCAGTGGAATGGAATCGAGAGTCCAGAAGTAAACTCATATTTATATGAGCAAATAATTTTCGACAAAGAAGCCAAAAACATACAGTGGAGAAAGGAAAGCTTCTTCAATAAATGGTGCTGGGAAAACTGGAAAGCCACCTGCAAAAGAATGAAACTAGACTTCATAGATAACTGTGAAGTTATCTATTAGATAACTGTGTGGTTATCTATTACCACACACCAAAATTAACTCGAAATGGATTAAGGACCTGAATATAAGACCTGAAACAATAAAATGCATAGAAGAAAACATAGGAACAAAACTCAAGGACCTTGGACTTTATATAGAGGATTTTATGAATTTGGCCTCAAAAGTAAGGGAAGTAAAAGCTAAAATAAATGAATGGGACTACATCAAACTAAAAAGCTGCTGCTCAGCAAAAGAAACTGTCAACAGGTAAAGAGAGAACCATCCGAATGGGAAAATATATTTGCAAGCAACGCCTCTGATAAGGGCCTAATATCCAAAATATACAAAGAACTCATACAACTCAATAACAACAAAAACCCAAATGATCCAATCAAAAAATAGGCAGCAGACCTGAACAGACACTTCTCCCTAGAGCACATACAAATGGCCAACAAATATATGAAAAAGATGCTCAACATCCCTAGCTATTAGGGAAACGCCAATCAAAACCACAAGGAGATACCATCTCACACCTGTTAGAATAGCTATAATCAATAGGGCAAGTAATAACAAATGTTGGAGAAGATGTGGAAAAATAGGAATTCTCATACATTGCTGTTGGGACTGCAAATTGGTAGAGCCACTATGGAAAACAGTATGGAGGTTCCTCAAAAAACTAAGAATTGATCTACCATATGATCCAGCAATCCCTCCACTGAATATTTACCCCAAAGACTTGAAAACCCATATCCGAAAACATACTTGCACACCGATTTTCATAGCAGCTTTATTCATGGTGGCTAGGACATGGAAGCAACCAAAATGTCCTATGCTAAAAAAGCTGTGGGACATATCTACATATATTCAGTCATAAGAAGAGATGAGATATTACCATTTGTGACAACATGGATGGAACTCGAGATAATCATGCTAAGTGAAAAAGTTTAAAATCACATGATATCACTTATATGTGGCATATAAACCTAAAAGCAACAAAGGAACAGGACAAACAGAGGCTCATGGACATGGACTTATAGGCTAGTGGTTACCAGAGGACTATAGAGTAGTGGTTACTAGTGCAATCAGGGAGAATGGGGGGAAGTGAACAGGATAAAATGGGTCAAATATATAGGGTTTAGGGGGAGGGCGAAGTGGGTAAAGGGGATCAAATATATGATAGCTGAAGGAAACTGGACTTTGGGTGGTAAACGCACAATAGAATTTACAGATGTCAAATGATAATGTATACCTCAAAATTATATAATTGTATTAACCAATGTTACCCCAATAAACTTAATTAGAAATAAAAATAAAAAGACTGTTCTTGGAGTTATTTCTAAAAAGAACTTTTCTCTAATCCTAATATAACAGAAATGTATACATAAATTGGATTCATCAAATGAATCTCTGGCTAACAACTGTTTGCTAATGATGTTAACATCATGCATAGCAATGCTACATTTTCTAGGATTTGACATTTTCAGCAATTAAAAATTACTATATTTCGTAAATGGAAATACCCTTATTAAAAACAGAATGCTATAGAATGATGTCATTTGTTTCCAAAAACTATCGATATACTAGAGCAATGAAAAAATAATAATAAATGTAAGATATCTTGTGGCAAAATTTGAGGGTAAGGTTAGGCCTGTAATCCATGAGTTATCTTGGGGTAAATGCTGCAAACACAAGCGCCGCCGGCAAGTGTTCTCAGGGCAAAAGGGAAATGATTTCAAGTTTAAATTACA
>NW_011889325.1:576267-579209 GCF_000151845.1 Pteropus vampyrus | reverse complement strand
GTGACAACATGGATGGAACTCGAGATAATCATGCTAAGTGAAAAAGTTTAAAATCACATGATATCACTTATATGTGGCATATAAACCTAAAAGCAACAAAGGAACAGGACAAACAGAGGCTCATGGACATGGACTTATAGGCTAGTGGTTACCAGAGGACTATAGAGTAGTGGTTACTAGTGCAATCAGGGAGAATGGGGGGAAGTGAACAGGATAAAATGGGTCAAATATATAGGGTTTAGGGGGAGGGCGAAGTGGGTAAAGGGGATCAAATATATGATAGCTGAAGGAAACTGGACTTTGGGTGGTAAACGCACAATAGAATTTACAGATGTCAAATGATAATGTATACCTCAAAATTATATAATTGTATTAACCAATGTTACCCCAATAAACTTAATTAGAAATAAAAATAAAAAGACTGTTCTTGGAGTTATTTCTAAAAAGAACTTTTCTCTAATCCTAATATAACAGAAATGTATACATAAATTGGATTCATCAAATGAATCTCTGGCTAACAACTGTTTGCTAATGATGTTAACATCATGCATAGCAATGCTACATTTTCTAGGATTTGACATTTTCAGCAATTAAAAATTACTATATTTCGTAAATGGAAATACCCTTATTAAAAACAGAATGCTATAGAATGATGTCATTTGTTTCCAAAAACTATCGATATACTAGAGCAATGAAAAAATAATAATAAATGTAAGATATCTTGTGGCAAAATTTGAGGGTAAGGTTAGGCCTGTAATCCATGAGTTATCTTGGGGTAAATGCTGCAAACACAAGCGCCGCCGGCAAGTGTTCTCAGGGCAAAAGGGAAATGATTTCAAGTTTAAATTACATTGAGTTTAATTAAAAAGAGTAAAATCTTATTTTATTGGCATTTCTTTTTAATTTCAAAAGTTTTGAAATATGGGAAGTACCACTTAGACAATTCTCCTTTTCTTTTTTGGTGTCCACACTCCAATTTTGTCCAAGTATTACATAGTATTCCCCAAGCAATATGCTAATAACAATACTTCTGAAGTTTTTTGTTTACAGACATGTAAACAAAATGTAACAGGGCATGTGACCCATGCCCTCTGTAAACAAAAGCCTCCCACTACAAAGGTTGTCCTCCACAGTAAACAGAGATGCACTAATGGAGAAGATTCTCCTCCTTTCTTCTCATAGCACATGAGCATGTAATATTTAGATCGGAGTAGACTCCTGGTTTTCTTTAATGAAATCTAAGAGAATCACGGAGAAACTGACCTAGAACCTTGACATTACTGACCTGTTGAACTATAAACGCCAAATTGTCTGCTCTCTAACTCCTTGTTATATGAGATCTAAAAAATCCATATTGTTTAGATCACTTTTGATTGACTATTCCATTATATAAAATATGAAAGCCTCCTAACTTATCCACTGCATTATAAATTCCATGGACTTTTCTCTAATTTTCTCATGATATTCAAGTTGTCTACTAGATAGTTTCTACCTGCCTTTGCTTCTCTCCACTTCACTATATTCCAAGCCACTGAATATGTAATGTGGCTTCACAAGCATTTTCATCTTTTTGGAACATACACCTAAATTATCTCTTACCTTCAACTGTTTGTTCCCTAATTACACCTTGTTTACTTGAAAATTTCTACTAACATTTTAAAATACATTTTCTCAACCTACTTCGTCCAAAAATTCCTTTAATTAGTCTCAAATAATTAATTACTTCATTATCTATCATCTCAACATTGTACCATATAAGTACGGTGATTGTATTCAAGTCATTCAGTTCTTTTTGTTTGTTTCACTCTTTCATTATTCCCTCCTCCTCGCCCTTCTCTCCTTCCCTCCCTCCCTCTCTCCTTCCCTCCCTCCCTCCCTCTCTCTTTCTCCGCCCCCCCACACCCTTCCATCCCCCTTCCTCCCCCTTGTGCATGCACACATTTTTTTTTTTTTTCACTTGACACCTAGTGTCTGCTTTGGTGCCTGACACACAGAAAGTGCTGTCAATGCTGGTAATTTAAAATGAATTGACATAAATACTGTATTTTGTTGAACTTAAGATGCTGTTAATTTTAAGATGCACTTAATTTTATGGATCCATAAAAAAGGACAAAAATACATTCAAATGAACAGTAAATAACCATCAATTGCAAGATACACCAATTTCAGAGACAATGAAAAAAAAGTGTCTTAGAATCAAGGAAAACCCCACACTGAAAATGTTCAGAGAGGGAGAATAATATAATTTATTTTCAAAGTATGATGTAAATGACAATAATTAAACTTGTTTTGTATATTAGTTTGCTAGGGCTGCTGTAGCTGTAACTAAGTATCACAAACTGGGTGGCTTAAACAGAAATTTATATCTCACAGTTCTGCAGGCTGGAAGTCCAAAATGGAGGTATTATCAGGGCTGTGAGTGAAGGATTTGTCCTTGGCTTGTAAGTGACCATCTTCTCTCTATATCTCTTTGCATCATCTACCCTCTGTGTGTCTGTCTCCAAATTTCCTTTTTTCATAAGAATAGCAGTCACATGGATTAGGACCCACTTTAAATAACCTCATTTTAACCTGATTAAAATGATAGGACCCTATCTCTAAATAATGTCTCATTCTGAAATACATATGAATTTTAGAGGGACACAATTCAATCCATAACAGTTTGTTAAATGCTTTTACTTAAAAACATTTTTTTCTCACTGTGCCAGATATGCTTTTCATAGAAATATTTAAACATATTGGATGAAGCTTAATGTTATGAAGAGGGTCCCCTGGCACATCTAGAAAAAAATAGTTGAGCACTAGCCTCCAGATTGTGAATTTACTTATTATGAGAGAAAAGAAATCTTACCATTGTAGACTGACTGGAAGCTTATATTTTCATGGCTTGCTTTCTAATATTTTCTGAGACTAAAACACAAGGAAGAGAGATAATAGATATA
>NW_011889325.1:552042-576217 GCF_000151845.1 Pteropus vampyrus | reverse complement strand
CTACTAACATTTTAAAATACATTTTCTCAACCTACTTCGTCCAAAAATTCCTTTAATTAGTCTCAAATAATTAATTACTTCATTATCTATCATCTCAACATTGTACCATATAAGTACGGTGATTGTATTCAAGTCATTCAGTTCTTTTTGTTTGTTTCACTCTTTCATTATTCCCTCCTCCTCGCCCTTCTCTCCTTCCCTCCCTCCCTCTCTCCTTCCCTCCCTCCCTCCCTCTCTCTTTCTCCGCCCCCCCACACCCTTCCATCCCCCTTCCTCCCCCTTGTGCATGCACACATTTTTTTTTTTTTTCACTTGACACCTAGTGTCTGCTTTGGTGCCTGACACACAGAAAGTGCTGTCAGTGCTGGTAATTTAAAATGAATTGACATAAATACTGTATTTTGTTGAACTTAAGATGCTGTTAATTTTAAGATGCACTTAATTTTATGGATCCATAAAAAAGGACAAAAATACATTCAAATGAACAGTAAATAACCATCAATTGCAAGATACACCAATTTCAGAGACAATGAAAAAAAAGTGTCTTAGAATCAAGGAAAACCCCACACTGAAAATGTTCAGAGAGGGAGAATAATATAATTTATTTTCAAAGTATGATGTAAATGACAATAATTAAACTTGTTTTGTATATTAGTTTGCTAGGGCTGCTGTAGCTGTAACTAAGTATCACAAACTGGGTGGCTTAAACAGAAATTTATATCTCACAGTTCTGCAGGCTGGAAGTCCAAAATGGAGGTATTATCAGGGCTGTGAGTGAAGGATTTGTCCTTGGCTTGTAAGTGACCATCTTCTCTCTATATCTCTTTGCATCATCTACCCTCTGTGTGTCTGTCTCCAAATTTCCTTTTTTCATAAGAATAGCAGTCACATGGATTAGGACCCACTTTAAATAACCTCATTTTAACCTGATTAAAATGATAGGACCCTATCTCTAAATAATGTCTCATTCTGAAATACATATGAATTTTAGAGGGACACAATTCAATCCATAACAGTTTGTTAAATGCTTTTACTTAAAAACATTTTTTTCTCACTGTGCCAGATATGCTTTTCATAGAAATATTTAAACATATTGGATGAAGCTTAATGTTATGAAGAGGGTCCCCTGGCACATCTAGAAAAAAATAGTTGAGCACTAGCCTCCAGATTGTGAATTTACTTATTATGAGAGAAAAGAAATCTTACCATTGTAGACTGACTGGAAGCTTATATTTTCATGGCTTGCTTTCTAATATTTTCTGAGACTAAAACACAAGGAAGAGAGATAATAGATATAGAATGCTATTTAAAATAATACCTAAACACATCATAACTTAAAATAATTGGGGGCATATACTCATATACTGCTGAAGTGAGTATAAATTAGTACACCTTTCTATGCAAAGATTTAGAAAAATCTTTATAAATTACCCATACTCTTTACCTAGAAATTTCAGTCCTGGTCTCAGTAGGGGAAGAAAGTGACATAGGGTGAAGACAGGGAGGAAGAGGACAGGCCCAGTCCAGAGTGCCAAGAAGGTGGGTAACATGTGGCCAAAAGCCAATCTTAAGAAGGTACTTGAAGGTGGGGGTCAGATATAATTTGATACTCTTAGCTCAGGGCACTTGCTCCCTTATCTCATCAGAATTCACTTAAACACAAATTCAAAGATAAATTTTTAAGAATTCCAAAAAGGCAGCCACAGAGCATTAAACCCCAAGCACAGAACCCTTCTGAGTGGCATTCTCTGTGTCATATGCCCATGAAGCAAGCTCTACTGGAATTGGCAGGGCAGGGCAGGGACTCCAAATTAGATCTTTAAATTTATCATCAATGCTAGCCAGCATGTTCCAAGCACCTTAACTCATTTAATTCTCAAAACTAGTCTATCATGTAGGTACTATTTATCACATCCATTTTGCAAATGAGGAAACTTATCAAATGTTGCACAGCTTATAAGTGGCTGAACTTGAACTTAGGAAAGAGTCCCTATTTTTAGCTACTAGAATATATTGCACAAGAAATCTGAAATTACTTTACTCAGCTACTGAGGAATTTTTATACTCAGTATCCTTATTCTTGACTTTAGGAAAATTCGTAAGAGTTTAATATCCTATTTCATTTAGTGATATTTAAAAGTTCATCTTTACAATACACATAGTTTCTCCAAAATCCTTGCTGCCATTCGTATGAGACTGGATAATTATTGAATTTTATATTTTTTGCTTTTTTCTCCCTTCTGTAGAAAAATCAGAAAGACCAAACGTATCTAACCCAGCTTAATTCATCAAGGTTTTGATTTCTGGACAGCTGGTATTTTACCAGTCCTCAGGGCAGAATTAAGATACTTATTATTAATATAATTTTTAAATAAGGCATAGCGTCCTGAGTTAAAGAACTTAGTAAGTGCAGAATGAGGAGGAGCTTGGGAGCTCCAAAATGTAAAGCTGTTGGATGAAGGCCAGTTTAGATTTGGGTTCCCCAGGGAACAAAAATCCAGGATCTACATTCCTCTCTCATGACACCCTGGAGATATGCAGATCTCCAGAGGGAAGTAAGCACTAGATATCTTGGTACTCACCTTTAGCCAAGACTCCCTGTGACCAACTTTGGGATGACAGTAACAGAGCTCTGTGACTGTATAGGATTATGTATTCTTGGGCATTGAGCATTCAAGGTGATACTGTGGACTGAAGATCAGGATACTTGTCCCAAATATTCCAGATGGTGTTAGACTTTCAAGGGACCACCCTGAGTGAAGGGAAGAGACCTCATGACTGAGACTGAGGCAAGATGTAGGCATGAAGGTTAAATGATATACCAAAATTTTAAATATGGTATTTTTTTTTTACCCCAAGTTCCTTAGTAAACCAGTGATAAAGGGGGCAAAATCATGTCAATTGCATTATGTGCAAGCTATTGTTGTCTTTTCTCTTTAAGTTGGCCTTGACTTATTGGTGTATCCTCTCGAATAAATTTACCAGGTTGTGATTTCTTTCTACTTGGAAGAGGTGAAGAATGACTTCCTTTTTTCTTCAAAGTTTTTCATTTTTCTCTGCATTTTTTCATCCACAAGTAAAAACAATCACAAAACTATAAATTATATAAAAGCATCATTAAAATGAGAGGAGAGGGATAGGGCAAATTTGTATTTAAGGTGCACCAACCATATACTAGACATTTGAGATATGAGATGCATTGTCTTATTTAATTCTCATAAGATTTCTGAAATATAGCTATTATTATACCCACAGATTAAAAACCTGAGATTCAGAAAGATACTAGAGTTTGTCTGAGGTCATTGACCTAGGAGGTAGTAGCTATCTATATATTTATATCAGAACCTGACAGATTTAAAACACTATGTTCTTTCTTCTGTTACAGAAAAGGAAAAGGAAAAGGAAAACAAAAAGAAGAAAAATCTCTCTCTATGGTAAAGAGTCTGAAATTCAGAGACAGGATCCTGCAAGGAACTTAGCAGGATGCTTTTAGGAAGGGAAGTTTCAGTTTGTTAAACTTGACTCGGCATTCTAGCTTCTTATATCATTCCTGAGATGCAATCTCTGACTGATTCACCATACACATGTCAAATAGTCCTCCAAATCTATCATGCATAGATTCTTCAGAAGACTATTTCTGATTTTGTTGTCTGCAAAATGTGAATGTATACACTTTTTACATATAATGTTACAAAGAAATAGTGTTAAATTCGGCTTGCCTCAGACATTTAATTCTGATCCAATTCAGCCTAGTGGTAAAGTAAATCAAGAGCAGTAACAGTCTGCCTAAAAGATGGCCTTAAATACACAAGGCAGCAACCTGCTTAAAAATATTTTCAAAAATTAAGGAAACCTACATGGAGGAGAGTAATAACCTTTTTCAAGTCATTTTAATAATTCTAAAAGAGCAGACAGCTCTCAACTCAAAAGGCCCATATATAAAACAGTGAACCCTTCCCAAGTGACTAAGAAATGTGCATGTAAAAGAATTTTATGCAATTATGTTCAGGGAATATTAAACCTTAATTAATGTATTGGTGATTTCAATAATAAAATGCCCAGTGTTGTCTAAGAACAAATGGAAAGCATTAAACCAATGGTTAGATTTACGGCTGAATAAATCAAGCACGTTGTCAAATTCATCAGGGAAATCTCTCCACCTATATGTGTCCTTGGTTCTATAGAGTTCCCTCCCACAATGCCAGACATTCTGTCAGTGACGCTCTACACTCATGAATTGTGACTATTGCAATACAATTAAATTATGGATGGGGCTTTTTGTGACCCGAGGTACATAACCCCCAGGTTTGCCTAATTTAGTCTCTTGTGTACATCTGTGCGAGTGCTTTAGGGGTATTAGACTGGAGATGGGGTGGGACTATGGAGGCTGGAGTGCTGGGTTTAGTGGAGGGGAGAAGCAGCTGCATTGAAACATGTAAAAAACAAAGAGCCAAAAAAAAAAAAAAAGACTTCTTTTTATGAATATATTTAACGTGTTAAACAGATTCTGGCAATTTCCTGATGGCTCCAAAAGAAGCCTGAGCTGAGATTTTCACAGAGAGTGTTCCAGGCTCTGAATCCTGTACCTCGTGTATTGAATCACATCTGCTACAGAGAGGAAGCAATGAATAATTAACTCGGCCTCCACATCACTGCCATAGATTACGGTCGTCTTGACTGCTGGACTGCCTTGCACAACATAAACCATTTAGAAATCTCCGTTACTCTCTTTCCTTTTAAATTTGTCTTGCTATCACTTACCATTTAAAAGGGTAAATCTTTCTCTAGTTTTAATTAAAGCATTTAAAATAATTTACATTGAAATCATATGTGCTCGGGTCTGTCAGAATTGATGCTTTAATAACATGCCATCCCTTTCTCCATTGCCCTGAAATCTGTTAAAATTACCACTAATCTAATTGGGAACAAAGTTGTCAAATGCACGCAGCTCTGACAGTTTGTCTTTCTGCAAACTGCCGACAGATTGCAAGTTACGCATGTGTTGAGCAGATGGGTAAGTTAAAAGGAACACCAAAAAAAAAAAAGCAATTTATTAAATCACCTGGAACCAGCAGCTCCAGTCCAAAAATAGTGAGAATGAAATATAGCAGGAGCCGGGAGTGCTGGCACTAGAATATACCAGAAGGTACCGGTTACAAAACAAGATAAACATTTGGAGATGCCTCAGCTGTGTTACAGAATAATGAGGAGTTATTTAACCCGATATAGATTACCAGCCAAAATTAATTTAGGGTGCAGCTTTTTTGGAAAATGGTTTCCAAAGTGATTGTTTTAACCCTTTACTCTCTTCTCGTTATCATGGGAGAATAGGCGTGTTTTTCTTCTCTAATTCTTGTAGGTATCAATGCACATTCACATATATATATATGCACCCCACACACATATATGCACTTCCACACACAACACACTGGCATACATATACACATACATTCATATTCATATATGTACGTATACATGCACATCTGTGCTCCCACCTGTTAACTTGCATGTGCACGCACATGCAAATGCATACACACAATAGTGTATGTATATGTGTACACACCTGTGAGATGTATATGTACATATACATCAATCTTTAACTCACTTTATCTATCATCTAGCTATCTAACTATGATTATGTCTATGAGAGATTGTTTCTTTCCTGTCAATCTAAGCAAGGTTCTGAGTAAGCCATGCATGCACAGGTTACCCAGCCTACAGCTGCTGTTACCATAATTGCTTTTTTTGTGTTTCATGGTGAAAATATCCAAGCAGGAGGTTGGGAAGAGTGGGAAAAGTGGAGGTGGAGAGGGGAAGTGGAGCCCCAATGGCCCCTGTTCAGTGGGGCTCTGTACAGCAACTCTGTGATCAGAAATTTTGAGAGGTATTTTTTGAAGACTTGAGTGGCTTAGGAACCAACAAATAAAATAGACATGTTTTAACTAATGTTGGTCTCATTTAGGCAATCCAGGCCTGTACAAAATCATCAGTTCAGTTTTTAAAGGGCAGTAAATCTAAAATATAGATATATTTTGTCTCTATAGGAGATCTTGACAGGCTCAGAGGCCCAGAAAATTAACTCTCTTTCTTTTCCTGGAACAGACCAGTGCAATTAATTTAAAGAGAATATCTTGCTAGAAATTGAGGTGATCAGCTTCGAAAAGCCAAGAACTGGGAGCATGCCCAGGTCTCCGAGAGCCATGCAGTAGGATTGAGATATTAAATATTGGTTCTTTCCTTAGCTCCCTCTTCTTCTCACTTTGCTTCCTTGGGGGTTTCATCCATTTTCATACTTTGGGCCACCATGTAGTCAGATAATTCACACATCTGTATCTCTAGGCCTGGTTGTTCCTACTTGGTGTTAGAATCCTGTATTGAAATGCCAGTGTCAACTCCCTACATGAACATTCCTCAGGCCTCTCAGATTCTCCAGCTTCTAAATGAAATTCTTCAATTCTCCTACAAACTCGCTTCTTATCCTGTATTCACTATGTGTGTTGTTCACATTCACTTTCCCCTTTATCATCCAAGCTAGAAACCTGTGAAAAAATCCTTAAATCATCTAAGTTCTTCACTGGCCATTGCCAGTCACTAAATCTCACGTATTTTGACATCCCAATGTTCCTATAAATCTGTCCTTTCTACTCTATCTCTAATAGAATGTCTCCATTTTAGGCTTTCTTCATCTCTTGTGTGGATATGAACATAGGTCTTCCCTTCTAAAGTTTCATATCTCCTCCAATTCATTTTCCACAGAGTTGCTACAGTGACATCTAAAATTCAAATAAGGCCTTATGACTTTCCTTCATGCCGTGCTGGATATCTTCTGTTTCCCCCAGGAGATCTGTTCTCTACCCTTCTCTACTGTCACTAGAGACTGAGAGGTAGACTATTTTTCCTGTTCCCTCGCTAGGCCACAGATTGGCAGAGGTTGCATTTTTCTCCCGAAGGTCACAGCTCTTGATGACTTGCCTTCTACTTCATCTACGGCTTCAGCTGGAGCTCTCTCTAGGATCTGGGAAGTCCTACTGCCCTTTGTCTTTTAAAGCCAAGTTAGGGGTGGGAGGATGCTATTGTCTCCTCTCTGTTACTATTCCCAGGACTCTTTACTGTGACTTGTTACTTTCTTTTTAACCCTGCCCACACCTCTGTTACTACCCCCAGGACTCTTTACTGTGACTTGTTACTTTCTTTTTAACCCTGCCCACACCACAGTTCCTTACCTGCACTTTCCTCAATTACATCTTTGCAAGCACCATCTACTCTTCCTGGAATCCCAACTGATACATTCCCCCATTGCCAACAAAACTTACAAATTCATAACATGGCAAACAAGGCCCTTTAAAATCTAGTTCTTGACAACTTTACTCTCTTGGCCTTTGCCCACACTAGGTCACATATCTGAGCTCCCTACATATACCATACTGTTTTCACACATCTGTGCCTCTGCCCTTGCCCTTTCCCTTGCATGGCATGTCCTCGCAGTACTCAGACCCTGCCTCACTCCCGCTCCCATTCTCTCTGGTTATCACTTCTTTTTTCCTTAAAGATGCAACCCAAGTATCACCTCTTCCAGAAAGCCTTCTCTGAGCCTTTGATATCCCCACTCCCCACTGAGATCAAAAGGTTTTATAGACTCACAGTGATTATTACATATTAAAGGCTCTGGGAAATTGCTTGCTAGAGAGACTTGTCACTCTATTTTAACCCATTTTCCCCCAAAGTTATTTGACCCCCCCAATTAAATTTCAAATGCTTTTCTCTTTCTTTTTTTTTTCCTTCTTTCCTTCCTTCCTCCTTCTCTCTTCTTCCTCTCTCCTCTCTCCTCTCTCCTCTCTCTCTCTCTCTCAATATCTCTTTCTCTCCTCTCTCAATGCTAAACAGTTTACTGGGTTCTGGATTATAATTTAATTTTGACAATGTTATAAAGTAGGTTCTATTAAGACCATTTTTAACTGAGGAAAGTGAGAATTAAGAAAGTAAAATTTTCTTTTCGATGGTAAATCAGCTAGCCAGTGAAAGAGCCAAGATGTCAATGCAGTTTCACGCTAGAATCTGTACCCTTAATGATAATATTAAAGGCAGGATGTGGTTATGTCTAGGCATTACTTATAGTATATGTGTGCATAAGTATATGTAATCCTCACATATAAATAGTAATAACTGAGAATTTATTGAAAGTAAAGAGCCAAATATTATGTTGTCATTTAATATATTACTACTAAACTTAGTATTCTGTTTACAAGCCAGAATAAAATTCAGAAGCCCTCAATGTGGTATTTAAGATCAAACAAGTTAATAATATTTGTTTAATAGTTCAGTTTTCCATATGACACTTTCTCACACACAACTTGGGAGTAAAAGAAATATTAAGGTTTCCAAAATAAGTATAGAAAAATCCAGAAATAGTAACTACATATTTTCCAACCAAACTCAAAATATTCTGAATAGTGATTCCAGCCAAGAAGCTTCAGTTGTCCATGGAGAGAGAGGCAAATTTATAGGCAGAAAGATACAGCTAATCTGAGACCCTTGGGGGACAAAGATCTTTCATTATTGTCAACATCATCATCAACTGAACAGACAGTTTTTGAGAGAATGCACAATGAGTAGTGAAAAAGGGGAAAACCTGTTCAGCAAGTCACATCAGTGGTTCAAATCCTCAATACATCAATAGATGTTATGGCCACACATTACAATATTGTAACTACCAAATAAGATAAATAGTACAAAAGTACTTGTGTAAACTGAAATGCAACATGCAATTGTAAGATTTTTATTATGCTTTGTCCATTAGGGTAATATGCAGTTAAAAGTGTATATCAAAGTTACTCATGTGCCCACTCACTCATCTCTAGTGTTAGTAGGAATATATATCAGAATCACCAGGAAATCATTTTAAAAACACTAAATCTGAATTTTGCACCAGAAGATTCTAATTCAATAGTTCTGAAATGAACAATAAGCCAGTATTTACTGAAGAATCTCCCTGGATGAATCTGAGATCCACTCATTTATTGTAAAGAATGAGCTAGGTTATTCTGTAGTACTAAAAACCCTCATCAAAATCTCAGTGGCTTAACATTACAAAAGTTTATTTCTTGCTCATGTCACATCGAGAGCATAGGTTATCAGGGATATTAATCACCCTAGTTTGACCTACCTACTGGAGATCACATACTGCTTCATTAATAAATTATATAATTATCATAGTAGCTGGGAATACAGAAGGCTACATACAGCCTACTATGACCATGACGGCAGTGGGAAGGGAATGGGGTAAATTGTGCACCATCTTCTAAAGCTTCTGCTTGCAAATAACACTTCTCAACATGCCATGCTGAAGCAAGTCACGTGTCTATCTTTAACTTCTAATTAGTAGAAGATTGTACTTCTACCATATACCTGGAATGGGGGAGACCTAAAAATATTTGTGAAGAATATTAATGACTGCCAAATTCTCTGATTAAGAATGACTGAGTTCAGTCTTTTTGTTTACAAGGAAAGAAAAAAAGCACAGAGAAATTAATTATTTCCAAAATTACACAGCTAATCTTATCATAATGGTCTTACTGCAACTTTTCCCTTAAAGTATTCCAATTAATTTAACCTACTTTTCTTGCCACACATTCTTCTCTTCTTTTCTCTCTTTTGTCAGAAATATTCAAAATCAGAAAAATTTCTTCCCTTAACACGCAACTTAGGGTTTGTGATTTATTTGATGGTAGTTTTAAATAAGATGTTTTAAACCCCACTTAGAAAGAGTCCACTTTCATGATTTATTACAATTTTCTTTCACTGGTTAATTAAACTCATTTCTTAGGAAATGACTCATGGCTAATCACACTAAGGATAAAATTAGCTATATTGCCCTCTTTGTTATAAAATGAGTGTAAATAACTTTTAAGGCAATTTTTCTAAAATCAAAAAAGCATGTAATTGTCCCCAATTCAGAAACATTATGTAAAATAGCAGACTCGGGGAGTAGTAAATCCAGATGTTGTCCTATTATTGTATAAAACAAGGCAGAAATTTACATTCCTTTATTATTAAGCCAAGCTCTATCAATTGAATTTCTTTGTGGGAATACTCTATTATGGAGGGCTAAAGTACCATTAAAAAATTCCTAGACTAAAACCTGTTGTACAGTTTCTTTGCCCACTGGAGAGATATAAAACCATTACATTTAAGGATCATAATAGCTAGCATATGCTATTTCTTAGAAATGACACCACCATCTGGATTAAGGTCCACTGATGATTTCATACAATGCTGCAGCTTCTTTGGGTAGAGGGAGGCCAAATTGTTCCAACTCTAACTACCCTGTTGTACTAATGAAAAATAATAAAAGGTTACACTTATGTTTGACCTACTTACTGGAGATCACATACTGCTTTATTAATAAATTATATAATTATCATAGTAGCAAGGAATACAGAAGGCAAACCAGATGCCTATGTTAAGAAAGTAAGTTCGGTCTCAAACCCATCTCCCAACATTATCTGTTTCTAGCCAAGCAGACCATCGATTTTCCTGGTTGCTAGAAGCACTGTTCTGTGGTGGAAAGCCTACCTAGTCTATGTTCAAATCTTGGCTCCCCTGTTTGCTTATCAAGAGACCTTGGGCATATCCCTGGATCTTTCTGACCTCAATTTCCTCAACTATAAAATGAGAATAATGCTATCTGTGGTAAATTTGTTAAGAAGCTTAAGGATTGTGACTGTAGAATCTCTACCAAAATACCTCTTTCACATACTTATAAATAAGGAAATCATGGCCATTGTTGTTGTTATTAATATTATTATTTATTTTTTCTCTCCATAGTTATTTTTATCTTCCTCAGCCTGGACACAGAAAAACAAAACAAGAGATTTAGAGCAAGGATGGGATCAGGATGTAGACGAAGCCAAATTGAAAGTATGATAAGTAAGAAACATACTACACATTATGTATCTATGCCTAGAATAACTTTCTAATGTGGCAGAATCACTAGACAATAAAAATATACTGCTGTGTATAAAATAGTAGCAGTGTTGGTTTGTTTTCACGTAAGCCATCCTCATAGCTGTTTTTCTTTAAAAGCTAGTTGGTGAACTCTAACTGATATAACCAGTTTAATCCCCTTGACTCACTGAAGTTATTCAATATATGAGTGAATAAGAGTAGAGAGTAGAGGTGGGGAAAATAGAAGAGTGGATGAAGGGGACTCTCTCACCTGACTGCTTCCTTACTGGCCCCTTGTCTGTTGTCATGCACACAGCAAACCTTCTGGGCCAATCCATCTGACTGCCTGTTCAGGGAAAGGGGCAGCCTGGATAATTGATGGACTCAATCTGACCAGGCACAGGTGGCATGGAGACGGCATACAGCAGCTTCTCGGGTTTGCCAGTACCATCTGTTGCCATAAGAACATCTGTCGTCAAGGGCACCCTGTCACCCTCTGTTAAAGTTACAGGTTTGGTGAGTAGAATAATGTCACCTAAAAAGATGGGATATGTATTTTGGGGGCAGGGAGAAAAGAGAAAAAGAGACCAAGATAAACTAAGACAATAAGAAATCTCTCTTTTTATTAAGTTATGAAAGATAAATAATAATAATAGGAAGAATTATTGGGTAAGTAAAATCAGGAAAAGTATACATGATTTTAAAGGAGAACTTCTGGCAAAAAGATTGCCAAAAGACTATTGTCATTGTTCTTTCTAGCTAAAACATTAGCTCATTTTATAGAGTAAGAACATTTTTACCAGAGGCATGACACATATTTGTAAAAGAAATATGAAGTGTAATTATAGTCGGATTTACTTGTAAAGACAAGCACTTTTCTCTCAGCTTGCTAATTCTAAAAAGTAATTTTTGATATGATCCTTTTGTACATTTGATTCAGTGCAAGTGCAAGCATAGGCGTGTGTGCGCTCACATGCACACATTCACAGCATGTTCAGCATGTTCAGGGAGATAGCAAAGTGAAAGGGGGTGTTGCATTTATCAAAGTATTTAACTGGCATTGGAGCTTTGCTCCACTGCCAGAGAGAATGACCCATTTGTTAATAAAGAACAATTAAGTTAATAGACTCAAATGAGCTGATGGACAAAGTACTGTAATGAAGCAAATGCAATATTGGATTTTCAAGCGACAAGTATTCCATGTGGCGGGACTTCCAGCAGCAATGGTTCAGCTTTCCCTCTCTATGTTTGTTACTGATGCTTTTTAAAGCAATTTCACCCTGTGGCAAAGAAACATCATTCCCATCTGTTTAGGAACTGTGGCTTTACTTATTGGACCAATATTGCTGGCACCATGGGCTTTTGGGGACTTAATGACTATCATTGAATGGAGAGATGAGAGGAGGGAGATAATCTGCTTGATTTTATGAAATATACTCACATCTGCCCTGCCAAACCTAAACGGCAGTCAGTGGAAACAAAATAATTTTTTTTTAGCCAAAGGAGGGTCAGGGAAGGAACAGACAGAACAGATGAACACACTCTTAAGTTTTATCTTTATCTTACAGCGCGGTCACCAAACACCATGCAGAAGAACATTAAAATGGGCCTCTTGGAAAGAAACAAAATGTTTATAGGCAACTGCATTTTTAGTTGTTGAATAGGTGGATGGTATATGGAATTCAGTTTGTTATCTGACTCAGTTATTCCATGTTTTGATAGTAGAAGTGGGATGACTATTTGGCAGCAATTAAAAGTAGCTCTTTCTTCTAGTTTGGGCGACCAGGATGATGCCTACCTCATCACCTCTTTCTGATTCTCTTTTCCTAACCTAATGTAGGTATAGCCAAAAATTTAAGCAAAGGAGCTATGAACACTGATTTATATGCTCTGGACTTCAAAATTGTTTAGCAACATACACTTGAATCCATGTTCCAAATAGAGCAAAGGATTTTTTCCATTACTTGGCTTTTTAATTTCAAAAAAGTTAATTTTCTTTATTAGTAAAGTCTTTGATGCCAAAGCTATTTAATATTATCACATTAATCTCAAAGGAACTCTTTCCTAAATTATAATGTGGTTCATAAACAACTGGACTTGGACTGCTAAATTGCTACGTGGTCCTAGGAAAGTTACCTAACATCTCTTGGGAATTATGCCACAAACTCTCCATCCATATCTAGAGTCTTTAAGTGCAGCTGATTTGCATATGTGCCTTGTTTCTCCTAGACCATCAAAACAAGTCACATTCTCAGATTTCTCGTTTGATCCCAATATTCTAGCTCATTCTTGTCTTGCCAGCTTTGAGCCCTAGATCTATATCCTTAAGTTTGACAGTTGCCTCCGGTCCCTCCAGTTCTATCAGTCTTAGCAATTCATTTTAGGACATTTACCTTGTGAATGTAGCATGTTGGGGAAAACAAATAAGTCTTGTGTTTGGGGCATAGTCTTCAAAGTCACTCTGAGCAGTTGGCCAGTTACCAGCTGAGTGACCTTAGGGAAGGTTTCTTAACCTTACCAAGCCTTGGATTGCTCATCTGTAAAATGGGATCTAAAATGGTACTTATCATGTGAAATTCCTGAGGATTAAATGCCTGACATATAGTAAGGGACAAGTAAGTGGTAGGTATTATTATTATCAATCCTTATCTTAAAATATTATCAAAATCAAATGCCATTATTTCTTGAGTATAAATATTTAGAGTTCCTGACCTAATCCCAGAAACCTTATCTCATGTGGTCCCTATCCCAGAGCAAAAGTTAGGCTAAGCTTGGTTCCCTAATACATTGTGGTTGATTTAAATAAGCATATCTTCTCATCTTTAAGTCTGGAAAATGTGGAAGGTGTTCTTTATCGGTGCTTCTCAGCCTGTCCTCTAAAATGCCCAAAGACCTCCACAGAAGGGATGTGCTTCACTGTGAAAAGGTGACTACAAAACATCAATGCTGTTCTCAACCTGGGCTGCCCTCTCAACTATTTGACTTCTGTAAAAATATACCATCTGAAATATTGTCCTATATTGTCCTATATCCAGTAGGCTAAAAGATATGAAGCCTATTGGATTTGATGGTCCCCAAGATGATCCCATTTAGCATGAATATTCTTACTTCCAGACTATGATGAAATATATTTCACACTAACCTATTAGAGTTACCAAACATGTTATATTAATACATTATCATTTCCTTGATAATTCAAAGAGTTCATTATGAACACTTTTGAACAGTTTGTGGCATAATTCCCAAGAGATGCTAGGTAACTTTCCCAGTCCAAGTTCAGTTGTTTATCAACTGCATTATAATTTAGGAAAGAGTCCCCTTGAAATTAATGTGATAATTTTAAAGAGCTTTAGTACCAAAAGGAACACAAGCATTTAAAGTGTTATGAAGAGAGGACTTTAGGTTACCCTGGCCTCGCTCGCTCTTGTAGTAAGTAAACAGCCTCAAACTGTCTGTGTTTGAATATTCATGTCAGTCAGATGGCTTCCTTTTTGCCATCTTTCTTGCCTCTTCTAATTTGCTGCTTCTAACATACTGTCAAGTAAAACACTACCTAATAAATCTTGTTAGATGTATGTGCAGATTGAGAGTAATGAAGCTATGAGTGAGGAAATCAAGTTCTATCCATAGTAAGACACCTAGGTGTATTTTGTTAATTGGCTGTATGTAGGGTGGCTGTATTTAAGGGACTGATTTTCTGGATTTTGGCTTTGTTCTCTATAGAGAAGATGAACTGGTAATATTTGATACTAGTTGGAAATAGAGGAACCTCAAATTCTAGAACTTGTTGATTTCTGCATTGTAAATAATCCCACCATGGCTGATTTTGAGCTGCCATTACAGTGTCACTGAATATAGCCTTTGTTCAATACAACATTGGGAACTGATGAGCATGAACTGGCCCACTGCAGCACAGGGCTTTATCGAAGACACTGTCAAGTAAGAGACTTGTGTAAACTTACCTGATACACTGCTAACATTAGCATTCATCTGAATACTTAAAACTATTACAGATGAGAGACTTGAGAAAAACTAGCATTTCAAAGACTGTAGCATTCTTAACTGGTGGTTATTTCTTCCATAGAAAATGATTATTTTTAAATTTAACATTGATAGCTTATATGTGCTGGACACTGTGCTAAACATTATATATGAGTTAACTCATTCAATCGTGTAATAATTCTCTGAAACAGAGACTAGAATTAGCCATGTTTCTAAAAGGAAGAAACAGGCTTAGAGTTGTTGAGTAATTTACTCAAGTTTCCTTAGCTAGTAAGGTATGCAGTAGGAATTTAGATCCAAGAATTCTGGCTCAAAACCTCACATTTTAACTGCAAACCAGTTTTGTAAACAACATAGCACATTTGATGTAGCTATTTTCTAACAAATAAATATGTGTATACCAAGTTAATGGTTATCCATTACAGGACATGGTTTCGGCATGTAACTTGTAATGATATTAGTACACTACATGAAAAAGGCCATATATAAATACTGTTTTTTGGAAAAGTGAAAACAAAAAAGAGAGTGAGATGTAAAAATTTAAAACTTTATTAATGTTTTAATTGAATGTTTAGTTTCAATTATTATCCAAATCATAAAGCATGCCCAACTTAAGTCAGTGGATATCACTGTGAAAAATAAAAATCAAAAAGAAAATAAAAGTCTGATCATTTACATCAATGTTTGTTAATTCAAAAACATCATAATAGAATAATGGTCTGCAAATAATATGTCAGCGACCATCATATAGCCACATAATTTAAACAACCATAAATGCAATGCCACATTATAGAGGGCTTTTACTTTAATTAAGTTTAAAGTAGGCCAAAGCCAGTCATTTGTACCTCTTTGCATAGATTATACTTACAATTACTTCCTAAAAAAATAAAAACAAAACTTTATATTCAGAATGATGGCCAGCTCTTTCTAAAGATAAAAATATTTTCCTCAATAACTTATTTCAATGTGAATCCCCTGAAATAAAAAACTACTGAAATTAAACATTATTTTTATTATCATTAGGTATGTATGAGTCTAAGCTGATATTCAACAAATCAATTCTCTTTGAAGATGGCCCAGCAAAATGTTTAATTTTTGCTTGATGCAATTCTTCTTACTTGTAATGATTATCAATCTGCCTTTCCCATATAGTAAGGAAACAAGCAAAAACTGGATGAGATTGGATCTTTTCTACGTGTGCCATAGTCATTTTAAGATAAAATTAAATGTGCATGTAGAAGTATGCGTGTGTATATGTACTGACATCACTTTTGCCAAAATAGGAGAACTCTAATCTCAGAAGCACTCACAGGTTAGCAGGCCCTGCGAAAGTTCAGGTAGTGAGGGAATGAATACACCTTTTTCCTCTTATCCCACCTCTTCTCAGTTCCAATTAAAAGCATGTTAATCCTATAATCTACTTCTGGTAGTCTCAAGCTAATTAGACTTTGACAAGAAAGTAAGCAATGCTCAATTGCAGAAAATTAACATACACATTTCTTTACATGCACTTGTGGAAAAAGAAGAAATAAAGCCACATGCAAAATCTTTTCAAACACTAAGCCAGACCCCATTTATATCCACACACTTCATGTCATATTAACTCACCCAGCCTGATGCCCAGAGCACACCCTCCAGATGACTGGCAAGGTTAGGCTTTAGCTTTTTAATAACCTTCTTATACATATAGACCTATATATCCAGGATCTATGAAGTACACAGATGATTATTTTGGATTAATGGATCATCCAAAGTGCCAGTTGGCACGTTTTGAGTAAAAAGTATAACAAATGCAGCTGTTTACTAATAAATAAAGCCTCAGCTGTAAGAGAAATAAATTAGATGCATTTAATTGGTAGGCTGAAAACCTCCCCTCTTTATTACAGTGCCTCTTCTTGTTATTTTATGATGTCAGGGTAGATGGCAGACTGACAGAGTGTTTATGAATCACAGTTTGCAGATGGCACTCTTGGTTCTCGGCAGCTATGAGCACAAGTAGCATGAGGCCTCAATAGCGGATTTTGCCAAAGACGACCCCCTGAGAATTAGCTGTCTCCATTTCTCTTGTGCCAATCTCTTCCTGGCAGAACTCTACTTCACAAACCCACCTTCAATAAATTTTAGCCGCCTGGCTTTGCATTAAAGAGAGACCACACCCAAGAATACCCTCATCTGGTGGTGCTCTGTCATTGCAGATGAGGCCTGTGCAATGATTCTCTCCTGCAATTTCTTACAGGGGAAGAAGACCAAGGATCTGACAGGATGCAAACCCCTCCCCTTTCCCAATCACTTGGCTCTCCATGCCCTCCCTCCTTCCAGCTGACAGAAGTGATTTCCCAAGCACAGCATAAGGTCCTTGCATTTGAGATTCAGCGCTCCCCTAACTAATGTCAGCGTTGTCATTATACAGCTGGGGATGGAGTGGGGAGGGGTCACCCAAACCCATGGAGCTGAGGCTTCACAGCTTCTGTACTCTCCTCATTTTCCCTGGTTACTACTCACCTCTATGGCTGGGGAACAGTACACAGGACTTATACAGTCATAATTGTCAACAGATTTGTACATTTTTGTCACTGGTTATACTCATAATGGATTTTTATGCTCATGGGTTTTTTCATTAGGAAAATGGGAATGATTGCTCTTTTATAGAAAAGAGAATATAATCTGAACACATAATAATAGTAATGGTAAGGTTAATGATAATAGCAATAATAATACTAATATTAGGAGCTACCATTGTTGAGCACTTACTATGAGATAGACAAAAATCACTTTCCTCAGAATTAGGAAAGTTATCTTATGGCAGTTTAAAACACAATGGCATCATTTCCTCTTTATCTTCTTGTTTCTTTTTCCTACCTTACAGTGTTTAGTCATGGGATTGCTGGCCATATGTCCAGGAAGATCGTGAGAGAAATGTGGAGATTACTGCCATCTTGCTTCTTTTCCCCTCTTTTTGGTGGGGAGCCTATGGAGGGGTCTGATCTCTCCAGCTGTCTCATGAGCTTGAACTAAAATAGTTTCTGGAGGTCAAACTGGACTGGGTAGAGAAAGTACACAAACAAAAATAAGTTTTGTTGGTTGGTTTCAAATACATTTGGAAAGCTTGGATAGGAAAGGAATCAAACTCATATTTTTCATTTTAGATGAGGCTTCTTATCTCAAGGTTTTTTTTTAAAAACAGGAAGAGTCATGTATATTATATAAAATATGTCTGTATTCCTCTAAAGATCAAGAATTTCTGCTCTCATCACTTTAACATTGTACTGGAGTTTTTAACCAGCACAACAAGGCAATACATGAATATATACATACATAATAGATAAATAAATAAAATTGAAGGCATCCAGATTGGGAGAGAAGTCATAATACTGTCTTTATTTGCAAATGACATAATCCTATATGTAGAAAATTCTAAGGAATCCACAAAAAAACTAATAAATGAATTCAGCATGGTCACAGGATATAAGATCAATATACAAAACAATTGTTTTTATATGCTAGCAATAAACAATCTTAAAATTAAGAAAACGATTACATTTACAATGGCGTCACAAAAGACAAAATACTTAGGAATATATTTTGGAAAAGATGTGTCAGGCTTGTACACTGCAAACTACAAAACATTGTTAAAATTTTTAAAAAATACTTAACTAAAGTGAGAGATATTCCATGTTCATATATTGGCAGATTCAATATTGTTAAGATGGCAATTCTCTTCAAATTGATCTACAAATTTAATTCAATCCATATCAAAATCTTTAAGCTGACTTTTTCTCTTCAGCACTTGATAAGCTGATTTTAAAATTAATATGGAAATTAAAAGAATCCAGAATAACCAAAACAATATTGAACAAAAAGAACAAAGTTGGAGGATTCATACTTTCTAATTACAAAATTTAATATAAAGCTATAGTAATTAAGACGATGTGGTACTGGAGTAAGGTTATACATATATATCAATGAAACCAAATTTAGAGTTCAGAACTATACCCTTATATGTATGGTTAATTAATTTTTGGTAAATATGGCAAGACAGTTCTGTAATTTTTTCAGCAAATGGTGCTGAGACACTTGGATATACACATGCAAAAAGATTAATTTAGAAACTTACCTTGTACTATATAAGAAAATTAATTCAAAATGGATCATTGACCTAAATGTAAGAGTTCAAACAATAAACCTTCTGAAGTAAACATAGGAAAAATAGAGTAACTTGGGAGGGAGAGAGTTTTTCTGAGGAGGTAACATTGAGCAGAAAACTGATTGAAATGAAGGAGTAAACTATTCAAAGATCTACGAAAGAGTATGCCCTACTCCAGGTAAATGGAAAAGCAGTTACAGATACCCAGAGTTGAGAATACATTATATACTTTTAAGGAGCAAGGAGACCAATATTGTAGGTTCTATTGTGACACCAAGCTAGACAAGACTTCTTAGGACATAAAAAGTACTACCTAGTAAGAAAAGATTAATAAATTGGACTTAAAATGAAAGGTTTCTAATCTTAGAAAGATACAATTAAGAAAAGGAGGTATTAAGCTGCAGGCTGGAAGAAAATATTTGCACATCTTATATTTAGCAGACTTTGTATCCAGAATATGAAGAGAACTTCTAAAACTTAATAATCAAAAGACAAATAGCCCAAATCAAAAATGAGCAAAAGATAGTCTATGGCCATGCCACCTTAAACAAGCCCAATCCCGTCTGATCTCGGAAGCTAAGCAGGTTCGGGCCTGGTTAGTACTTGGATGGGAGACCACCTAGGAAGACCAGGTGCTGTAGGCATAAAAAATAAAATATAAGGGATTGTAAGCTGACAAGGTCCTTGCAATCTGTGAGATCAACCAAGGGTTGCCTCGCCTAAAAAAAAAAAAAAAAAAAAAAAAAAAAAAAAAAAGGGATTAAAAAAAAAAAAAAATATATGGAAGGCCAATAGGTACATGTAAAATGCTCATAGTCATTATTAATCAGGAAAATGCAAATTAAGGGCACAATTAAATACATTCACTAAAATGGTCAAAATTAAAATAGATGACAAAACTAAGCTTTATCAAGATAGAACAACTGGAACTTTCATAGATTTGTATTGAGAGTGTAATATGTTTAAAGTACTTTGGGGAAAAGTTCAGCAGTTTTTTTACAAAGTTAAACATACATTACCATTTGTCTCGGTAATTCTATAACTAATTTCTAAAAAGAAATAATGCTTTGCTCAAAAAACACTTGTACACAACTATTCATAGCATTTTTGTTCATAATAACTTCAAACTGAAAACATTTCAAGTATCTTCATCAGGCAAGTGAAAATGTGTTATCTATTCATACACTGGAATATTAGTCAGCAATTAAAGGGAACCTGCAATTCATGCAATAGAATGAATGATTCTTTAAAAAATTATACTGAGCAGAAGAATCCAGAGTACATGTAATATGCTTCTATTTATATAAATGCTAGAATAAGCAAAACTAATTTATAGTAGCAGAGCAGATTAGTGCTTATCTAGGGCTTGAAGTGGAGTAATCAAGCACAAAGTGTCTTGAGGGCGCTAGTTGGGATGATGTACATATTGTGTATCTTTTTTTAAAATTTATTTATTTTAATTAGTTTCAAGTATATAGTACATTGGTTAGACATCTATATAGTTCATAAAACGATCCCCCCAATTGCTCCCTCCCTCCCTAGGCCCTCCATCTAGCCAACATATTAGTGCTAACTGCATTCCTTATGCTGTGCTTCCCATCCCCGGGACCATCCAGAAGCTACTAATTTGCACTTCTTTAACCCTTCACCCCATTCTCCCAGTCCCCCAACTCCGCCTCCCCTCTGTCCGTCACCAAATTGTTCACTGTATTTGTGAGTCTGTTTTTGATTAATTTGTTCTTTTTATTCCTTAGATTCTGCTTATAAGTGAAATCATATAGTGTTTATCTTTCTGTGTCTGACTTAAATACCTTCTAGGTCCATCAAAGCAATATCTTTTTCCCTTCCTTTTAGTCTGTGTGTGTCTTTTAATTTGAAGTGAGTCTCTTGTAGGCAACTTGTAGGGGTCTTGTTTTCCTATCCATTCTTCCACTCTTAGTTGGAACACTTAATTCTTTTCCATTTGAGGAACTTATTGTTAGGAATGTAGTTGTTACCATTCTTTACTCCTGTTTTTTCTTCTTAAGGAAGTCTCTCCAGCATTTCCTGTAATACTGACTTGGTGGTGATAAATCCTTTAGTTTATTTTTGTCTGGGAAGCTCTTTATCTGTCTTTCAACTCTAAATGATTGCTTTGCGGGATAAAGAGTTCTTGGTTGTAGATCCTGGGTCTTCATCACATGTCCTGCATAGTTTCTTTTGAGAAATCAGCTCAGTCTCATGGGTGCTCCCTTGTAGGTAACTATCTGCTTTTCTCTTGCTGCTTTTAATATTCTTTCTTTGTATTTAACCTTTGACATTTTAATTATGCTGTGTCTTGGTGTGGGGCCTCTTTGAATCCCTGGTTTTTGGGATTCTCTGAAATTCCTGGAGTTTTATGTCCATTTCCTTCACCAGGTTAGGGAAGTTTTCTATCTTTATTTCTTCAAACAGCTGTTCAACATCTTGTTTTCCTTCAGGTACACCGATCAGATGGATATTTTGACCCTTAGTAGTATCCCATATGCTCCTTAAGTTATTTTTGTAGTCTTGGCATCTTTTTTCTTTCCATTCTGATTGAGTGTCCTTGGCTTTCCCATCCTCTAGGTCATTTGATCCTTTTCTTTATTCACTTCGTTTATTCCTTTGTTTACTCCATTTAATATACTTCTCATCTCAGATAATGTGTTCTTTACTTCAGACTGTTTCCCTTTTATAATTTCCATTTCCATGTTTTTTACCTCTTTGTTGATTTTATCTATACTTCCCAAAAGTTCATCGAGCATCTTTATAACTAGTGTTTTGAACTCTACATCTGTTAGATTACTTGACTCCATTATAACTGGATTTCTTTTCTCTCATATGGTTTCTGCTTCTTTGTCTTCCCATTTTGGCTGCCTTTCCATTTCTGTTTCTATGTACTAAGCAAAGCTCTAAGTCTCCTGGTCTTATTAGCGTGGATTTGTGAAGTAAGTGTCCAGTGGCACAGTCCTGAGAGAGGTTCAGCTGCAGGCTAAATTTAGCCCAAACCTCTGCTCCTCTGGGGCCACCTGTTAAGATTCAGCAAGCAATCCACAGATGCTGTGCTTATAGTTGCCTCAAAAGGCCACACCAGAAACTGAGGCCAGCTACCTCCCGTGTGAGTCTAGGTGCTGCTCAGTAAGGAGCACCTGACTCACTGAAGATATACCTGGATGTGGCTTAGGTGGGGCCATAAGTTGGAGGAGGCGGGGTTTCAGGGAATCCTCTGTTCAGAGCGACCTCTGATATCCAGTTTGATGACATCATCGCTGTGGTGGCACAGTGTCTGGTACACTGGAAAAGGGGAGGGCTCAACAGGGAGCAATGGACACCGCCAATACTTATGTACAGAGAGACTCTCCCCTCAGCCCTCACTCCAACAATGTCTCTCTGTAAGTCTCTGGTGCCCTCTATGCGCAGCCAAATAGGCACTGGTGCTCAGAGCGAGCAGGTCTGTCACCAGGAAAATCCACTTGTGGACGCGGCCCCTTTAAGAGGTGTCTGCTGCTGCCGGCCCAGCCTCTGTCTCAGCCGCTAAGAGGCGGCAACTCATCCTCCTCCGGTCCTACCTTCTGCGGTTGCAGTGTGCTTTCTTGGATTTCTCCCTAGTTGTATGGCTTGTTCATCTAGATCCAGGCGATTTTTCCTTGCTCTTTGCTCCTTGTTTCCATCACGACTTTGATTTGGTCTCCAGAGGGATGAACAGAGCCTCTATCTACGCCATTCTTTTTTCTCCCAGATCTGACGGCACTACTCTGATTGTCAGTCGGTTAAAAGCTGACTTTCTCTCATAGGGCATTGCTGTGGGCTCTTCAGAGAATGCCCGTCTCTCATCCGTAGTTTCTTTGAGACAGATAATTGCATCTCTCTTTTGACTGGTTGCTTTTGACTTCTCTTTCAGTCTCTTCTCTGAGCATTTCTTGTGTATGTTGATGAGCAAATAGTTATATGGGATTTTTCTTTTGTCAAATCTCACACTTAAAGTGGTTGTATACTTAATGTACTGTACATTTAAAGTGGTTATAATTTATTGTATTTAAATTATACTCCACTAAAATTGATATAGAAGTCAAATTAAAAATTACCAACATTGACATAAGAAGTGATAAATCTGAAATGATGAGAAATTTTAAAATAAACTTCTAAAATGGGCACTAAACATAAAAATTTTTATTACGATTCTCAATAAACATTCAACGATTAATATTTCCTATATTCCATAAAATTTCAAGATCATATAAAAAGACATAAAACTTACCAACTTGTTTTATGAGCCTAGTAAAGTCCTGATACAAAAAATGAACAAAATCAGGTAAAAGAAAAATGAAAAAAATAGGTCAAATTATTTTACGAACATAGGTAGAATGGTACAGAACAAAACTACAGGGTATCAAATCAAACAGTTTAATAATATTAACAACAGCATCAATAGGGTTTTTCACTGAAATGTGAGAATTGTTCACAGGAAAAAATTTTAAATGTACCTCACTCCATTAAACAATTTAGAAAGCAACCAAATTATTTTAAAGGATAACTGAAGAACACTTAATGAAATTTAACACAGTCCTAATGAATTGTTTTAGCAAGCTCCCCCTCAGTTCCTGAGATAATGTAATAAGACAAGAAAAAATAAAAAAGATGTTTGACTGTAAATAAGATTTTTTATTAATTACAGATGATATGATTATTTACATGTATACACTTAAGGAAATCAACTGAAAATCTATTATAACTAATAAAGGCATTCAGTAAGATAACTTGGTATGTGATTAATAAAAGTCACAGTTTTTCTGTTATTAGCCAAACAAAAACAATTTAGAGGATAAAAAGATTACATTAAAAATCTAGAATACCTAGAAATTACCTAGCAAAATATATGTGAGAACCATATGAAGAAAAATGTAAAATTTTAATGGAATATTCAAGCAGAACTGAATAAACAGAGGCATTTATTCAATTTTATAAAGCTAATAATTATCATTAAATTAATTAATCTCTGAATTTAAAGTTTACCCTGAATAAATGTTTCACAAAATGCTAGGAAAAATTTTGAAAAGAATGCATAAAATTAAAATTGGCTATCAG
>NW_011889325.1:543338-551867 GCF_000151845.1 Pteropus vampyrus | reverse complement strand
AGAGAGAGAGAGAGAGAGAGAGAGAGAGAGAGAGAGAGAGAAGGAGGGAGGGGGTGCATCTGATTAGCTGCCTAATCAGCACCAAGCTTTTCTCTTATTAAGATTACCCTCTGCCTTACTTAAGGCAATATACTTAAATAATATACACATTTCCCAACCTTTTTTGCAGTTAGGAGTGACTATATATTGCTGTTCATACTAATGTCACTAAGCAGGGCTTCTGGGAAATCTTAACAGAAGGCACAATCAGCTCCCATACATGTATTCTGCTCTTTGCTTTCTTTTCTGTTCTTATCTGAAACATAAATGTGATGCTGGAGGTGAAGCAATCATCTTGCAATCATGAAGCAACAACATGAGGATGAAAATCACACTCAGGAGACTTGAGCAAAATGTGAGAAGCCTCTGTTCCTGATGTCAGCAAGGGCCATGTCAGCCTTAGGCTATCTTTCAGCTTCCTGTTATGTGAGAACAATAAACTTCTCATCTCACTGAGCCATTGTTGGCAGTTTTCTGTTATTCTGTGACACAAAAAAGAATGCAATCCCTAACCATAAAATGCTTCAAAGTTAGAGCAATTAAAAAACTGTTCATTGTGATATCAATGTGAGGATAGACAAATATGAGTGGACAGAACAGTTTATACTTTTGAGCATATATACGCACATACACATATATACACACATATATGCATGCATGTGTGTGTATGTGTGTATATGTATACATATACATATATATATACACATATCTGTATATATGTGTATATATATGTGTATATATAGAGAGAGAGACAGACAGAGCCAGAGACAGAGTGTCAGTCTTTGATAAAGTAGGCATTTTAAATTAGTACCATGTGTGAGACAGCTCATTTAAAGCAGTCAACAGATGAAGAAAGATTTCACCAGAACAGATCTGACCATCTTTGGAAGTGATCCTATGTTCTGACATCTGGCCCCTGTGCATCAGCACAGGTGCACAGTGTTCTCTCTTCTCCCTTTTTGGGCCGGGTCTGCTTGGTGTTCACTCTGCCTCTCGTGTCATAGAGCATCCCCAGCTCATTGCTCTCTATTACTGAATTTGCTCATCCTTGTTTTAATCACTATCTGCCCATGGAGTCTTTGTCCTGCCCTGCCTCAAGCTGGTGCCACACGATTCCTAACATTGGACCTTTCACAATTGGTAAATTCTTGCTGATTAATTCCTTAACTCAAAAGTCAATTTTCCTGATAATGTTCAGGATTCCATTCTCTGCATTTTTTTCTGCTACCCATTTATATTAATTAATTAGGTCAAAAAGCCCAAGTTTTTCATTTAGTTCTTCTTAACACCCTTGTCATTTAAGTCCATTAGTATTTGAATAGTGGATTTTAAAATATTATATTAAATTTTATTGCTTTTTGACAAAGGCAGTTCAAGAATAATTTCTGAATATCTTATAGAAACCATAAAATGTCAGACTTACAAGGGCCCTTAGAGATTATCTGCTATTACCTCTTATTTTACAGATGAAGAAACGGCAACCCGGAGAGGAGAGTGATTTGCCTATTGTTGCACATCTCATTAGTAAAGGTGCTGAAGATAAAACCTTGGAACATTCTTGATTTTCAACTTAATCTCCAGCTTTTCTGGATTTTCTTCTGTTGCTGTTGGAGGGATGATCCTTATTTATTTATGTTCCTATAATCATTAGGGGATTACTGTTCTCCACTGTCAGGAGGAAGTAGGCTAATGAATAATTCTAGTTTTTTTCTCCATCCTTTCACTTGCCTTCCCTAGGACATGGAGAATGATTTATCTAATTGAGGAAGTGGCAAGAACCTCTGTTAACTAGGAGCAAAGTCATTGAAACAGCATTTCAGTATTGTTGGCCCTTCTTTCTCTCCTCCTTGCGAATCACCTAGTCATACACATAGTAGGCTCCCATGTGTCTAGTGTCCATGCTATAAAGGAATCAGAGACTGATCTTTGCTTTATCACTGCCAGCTACAGGTAGGTCAGAAATTCAGCCTCACATAGCTTATTTGTGTGTTCAGTATGGAGGCAGGAGACCTTACCATACTATTCAATTCGACTTCACTAGGAGTAAAACTGATATTGTATTTTAATGACATTTTATTCCTTGTATCTGTTCACAAAAGACTAAAAGCCTGGAGGGGAGAAAAAGTGATGAACTAATAAGCTCACTCTAATAGCTAATATTTGCTTCTATGTTTTGAATACCTAGGCATTAGTTTAAATATGAATTTCAGAGCCAAGTGCCAGATATGGGAATTATACTAGACCAACTCACCTGGTTACTTACAACAGCATTCTAAAATGTAAATTTGGATATATATTATTCTACTTGAAATGCTTCTATGGCTTCCCATAGAAGCCCTAGTGTTTTCCAAACGGATGTGTCTACCCTAGGGATGTATAAGATGGTGCCAAGAGATAAGAAGGACATGTTAGAATATCTACTTCTGTTTATTTTTATAATCTTTCTAATTTTATTTTTGCATATTGTATAATATACAGAATATATTAGAGCAGTACATTAAAGTTTATACATTAATGAGTATGCATACATTGGGAATGAGTGCCCAAAAGCATTGACTCACTAGGGTAAGTGATAAAACAAAATTTGGAGACCACTGATCTTGGATTTCAAATTCTTAGTTCAAAATAAAAGCCTGTTATTAAATGCCTGTTTAACACTTTATTTGCATCTTTTTCCAATCTTCTTTGCACTAATCCTTAAAAATCAGTATTTATTTAAGGATTATTCTGTGCCAGGCACAGTTAGAGGCAATGGAGAACATTACTGAAGAAGAGCGGCAAAGTCCTGTACCTCATGGTGTTTACTTTCTACCTGGGGCTGCAGAAAAAAATTCTGATTTCGCCTGGGGCCCAGGGCAGGCCTTCCTTAAAAAAGTGATATTTTTTAATATTTAAGTTCAGAAGGGTGAGCTCTTTCTAGTTATAACAAATAATTGGAAGTTTCTAGAATTTGCCAAAGTGTTCTACCTAGCACTCCTTGCATGGATTAGTCCTTCTGTTTTCAAAGTTCTTCCAGCTCCCACTCCCACTCTTTTATCTAACTTCTTATTCTTATCTTAAATTCTGCTGGAAGCCTGCTCCTTCTTTGTACTACTTGTATTACAGCACTTCATATATCAAAATTTTCTGTGTGTTTATTGGCCTTTGGCACTAACCTGTGCCTTGTTTTGGTTTCCCATTGGCAGCACATTGCTTGAAGTATAATATGTTAAACTAAATAGAAGTTCCCTAGTGTTCAGTCATATCAAATGATTTTCTCTTTTTTTGTTCATACAGAATGTCCTCTGTTCTTGGGAAGTTCTTCCCTATTCACTGTTTAAATTTGAGTTCCTTCACACAATTTCACCCACTTGGGGAAGCTTTTCCCTTAGGTCACATGAATGGTAGTGTTCTTAGCTTTCTTTCTAGATTGTCTAGGTTGCTGGAGTATTTGAACATTCTATAGAACAAGTAATAAATAGTATTACAATTGTATATTTAGTGGTCTGTTTCTATGACAAAATCATAAACAAGTCTATGGTAAGAACATTTCTCATTACCTTTTATTTCTAACATCCAACATTGTACCTAGCACATAGTATGCCCTCAAAAACTATTGTTTGAGTGAAAGAATTAAAGAACGCATGGTATTATCATAACCTATAAAGCAACTCTAACACTGAGTTCTATGTATGAGGGAGCAATAAGAGCTTGGTGGGAAGTAGGTTCTCTGGATATGTATGTATGTATGCACATATGAACAAATGGTACCTTCATTTTAGTGCAAGACTGAGGGTTAATGAAAGGGAGAGTGGCAACCCATGTATATAATTTGCATTTAAGTTTTACTTGTTTATTGTCTGTCTCTCTTTCTATAATTTAAAAACTCCCATGAAAAGGCCTTGTCTTATTTTCTGCTGCATCGTTAGCTTCCAATAATGCCTGGCTCATAGTAGGCAATAGGTAAAAATTTATTAAATGAATAAATAAATAATGCATATTTAAGGTTTGATATGTGCAAATAGTTTGTTAGGCATCCTGCTTATACTTCCTCATTAAATCTTCACAATCCCATGTTGGAGATGAGTAAATTGAGGTTGGGGAATTGAAGTGACAAGTCCAAAATCCCCTGGCTCTTAAGTGCTGAGGCAGGCACTCAATCCCAGGACTGTCTGGCTCCAAAGTCTACATTAAAAGTAAAGCCAAATAATCCTTACATTTAAAAAAATTGCCCTTGGGTACATTTCTTAATTAACTCCACCCTTGTTATTAGAGGAAAGAAAGCTGTGAACCAAGAATAAATTATATTGCCTTGTAAATTGTGAACTGCAAACTTGCGAAGTGAGGGTAAATTAATTGTGACCAGAGCATGGTCCCAGCCCAGCCATGGATGATAGGTCTCACAACAACTGGGAGACGACAGAGGAGGAGAAATGCGTCCACACTGAGTCCAATCTTTCTACACTTCATTTCTGCGGGACTGACAGCAAAGCAGACTTTCTTATGCATCTGGCTAGGCTGGGATCTTGTTCAAATTCTTGAAAGTGACTTTGCTTCTCAGTTGTTTGGCTTCTGATGGGGGGAGGGGAAGACACAGGCAAGAACAAACTCCTTTGACATTGCCTTGTAACACATGGACAAGCCTCTGTCTAACTTTGGCACTTTATCCAAGAACATTTTCCTTTCCAAAAAACATATCCTTCTGACTTCACACCCAGAGTCAGTTTTGTTTCAGAGCAATAACAAGGTTCTCCATGCTCCCATGGCTGCTGAATGTAAACACAGACAAATGTGAAAGGCACAAATGGATTCTGGGTAACATATATTATTACTTTCTTGGCCATAGACAATGGATGGTGTGGGTTATATGTGGTTTCCTTGGCAGCTTCTGAGCCTGATCTATGGCAATGAAACTGGCAGATGAGTAACTGTGAACATTCACACAAGAATATGCAGAGAAAGAAGAGCTCTTGAAGCAAAGAGAGGAACTCTAATTTTATCCAGTCTTGATCTTTACATACATTGTTTGATTTGAATGCTGTTAATATATTTATTTATTATGCTCCTACTGTACTACATGCATATATAGACAGAGAAGTGTGTATAGTCTCTGAGAACATGATGTTTAACAGAAACATCATGAATGTGAAGTGAGTGACCTCTAAATGAAGTGACCCGTGTGAAAATTCCAGGATTGGTAACCAAGCAGAGGCAAGTTTAAATGCTCTGAGGTGGGAACATCTCAGTGGGCTCTGAGAGTAGCAAGGAGTCTACTGTGGCCAGAACAGAGAGAATAAAGGAAACACTGGTAGGTGATGAGGTCCAACAGGGATTAGAGAACCATTGTGCCAACCTCTTAGACTTTTCTAGTCCATGTAATGGAAAAATCCATGGGAAGATTCTGAGCAGAAAAGGGGCACTACATGATGATTGTGCTGAAAGAAGCACTCTAATGGGAAGTGGATAATAAACCTTGGTCAGGTGAGAGCAGAAGCAGGCAGACAATAAAGGTATCACTCCCATCTAGGAGACAGAAACACTAGCTTAGATTAGAGTGGACATAGAGGTGGATCATGAAAAGTGGTAGGATTCAGGAAGCATTTTGAAGGTGGAGCATGCAGGATGGATTAATAATACTGGATATTGGAGAGGAAGAGAGAAGCATATGATAACAAGGTTTTGCTTTGAACTGAGTATATTAAGGTGGGGAACAGGGTGGGAAAGAGATGAATCTAGTTTGAAGTGAGAAATCAAGAGCTCTTTTTTCAACACATTAGGTTGTAGAGGTCTGTTAACCATTCCAGAGAGATATCAAGTAGGCAGTTAGATATATAAGTCCCAAAGTCAGTTGAGGCTAAAGATAAAAAGTTAGTAGTTAGCATTATCTTTTGAAAGCCATATAATTGGACGATATCACTTACAAAGTAAATGCAGGGAAAGAAAAGAAACCCTAGAAAAAAGGAATGACCCCTAGGAAACTTGAATAATTTATTAGCAAAGGCACGTTTCAACCCCAAATCATCCAATCTGTGCTTTACTGGGCTAGGTTCTATGGCATAATTTAAAAATGAAATCCTCAAGGAAGAAAGGTTGGTGTATTGCAAAGAACCCTGCCAACAAGTACTCAAGCTACCGTATCTCTGACCAGATGTGTGATGTTGGACAAGTGACTTAAGCTTTTTGACTTTTAGTATTTCTTACAAATGAGGTACTAAGTATCTATGTCATAGCAGTTTTATTAGAATTAAGTTACATATCAAGTGTATGATATTCTATAATTTCTAGCTTCTCTTAAAAAAATTCTCATTTTAGGACACTGTTCCCTGATACATCTTCCACCTAATCCAGACTATAAGCTGCATAAAAGGTCAGGGAACGTATTTATCTTGTTTTTGTTATATAGATAAATCCTAGCATCATAGGTTCTCAATAATTATCTGTAGAGTAAATTAAGAGTGAAACCAGTAAGTGCATTTGGATAGAATTTAGGCACCTGGATACTTTAGATGAATCAAAGTAAATGCAGTTCCCTTCTCACAAAGTTTAATACAACTCAGATATTTCAATACAGTGATGCTCAGAAGGAAAAGACAACCAAATAAAATACTTAATCTCACATGAATGACAGAATTTTTTGAGCACTGTATTTGTATATAATTCAAATATATACCTTTAGATTATTGAGAGCAAAGCAATACATACAAATGAAACAAATACCTAATTCAAAAATTATTATAGACAATTATCGAAGTTTTCTTAAAAATTCAGTGGTGAAGAGTGTACAGCAACAACACACAATGGACTCTGAAAGATCTTTATCATCTGTAGTACCCTAGTCTTAGAGCCCAAGTCAGGGCTCACTTTTTATCCTCTGTCTTCTCAAGCCTGATACTCTTCTCTCTGGACAAGTGACTCTTGTCATCCCTGGTAACTCCATTTTGTTTGTTTGTTTGTTTAAACGCAAACTGGTTTAGCTGCTGTCAGTTTCTCTGAGTGCCTTGCTCTCAGATGATACCCCAACCCTATTCTCTCTTATTATAGAGACCTTCTTTCTTAGGAGTCAGAGGAGAGGAAGGATTCCAATGGCTTGAGATTTTTTTTTTTTTTTGGTAATCATTATATGATGTGTTAACATAATTGATTACAGAAGGAAATTCATGCTTCTGAAAAGAATAGGGTCTGAATGGTACCTAGGGCAGTGTCATGACCTCTGAGGGGAAACTAAAAGGGCAGAGGATGTGTTAGGGCCTTTTCTCACTGACAGGGCTTCTGAACTCTATCTTCTCACCTGTGTCCACTGTCTCACCTGTATTAGTTTGCTAAGGCTACTGCAATGAGTACCACGGACTACGTGGCTTAAACAACAGAAATTTATTCCTCAGTTCTAGAGTCCAGAAGCCCAAGATCCAGGTGAAAGCAGGGTTAGTTTCTTTTGAAGTCTCTCTCTGTGACTTATAAATAGCTGGCTTCTCTCTGTGTCTTCACATGGTCTTCCCTCTATGTGTGTCTGTGTTCTAATTGCGCCTTTTTATACGGACACCTGTCATATTGAATTAGAGCCCACCCCAGTGACATTATTTCAACTTAATTACCTCTTTAAAGAGGTACTGGGGATTAGGATTTAACAAATGAATTGGTAAGGGGGAGAGCACAGTTCATCCCATACCACTAGTGTAGGAGATTTTTCTCTTTGCTCTTCCATCTTGGAAGATCTGAGAAGTCCCAAGAGCAAAATGAGTAAAATACAGAATTTGTATTAGAGAGACCATGGCATGACTATCAGTTGGGCACTGTGTTGTATGGATGTTTGAAAAGAGCATTAACTGTACTTCTTACCCAATTCTAAGCTCCAGAATTTATGCTTCTATTCACAGTTTATGAATGGATGAATGAAGAAAAAAGAACTAATTATTTTCACATATGTTTCTGAAACAATTTATATTTTACCCTTAGATGTCAGCAACCTCTATTTTTTTTTAAGCGGCTGACAAAACTTCTCTGGTGAGTTGGGAAAATTTTAAATTCGAGCAGCCAGATCTTTCCTTTTGCCCTGAGAACTTATGACAAAGAAAATAGGTCAGCATAAACTAAGGCAATATTTTTAACTTGACAAATTGGTGTCTGTGTTTTTTGGCTGTACTTAATGACAGAACTTTAAGAACAGTGTTCAAATTAAGAAGGTAATAATCTACCTGTGTCCAATTTGGGGCTTGGCTTGATTCTGTGTCATATTTTAAAAGTGACATTGGCATAGCAAGACATCCTCAAAGGTTGATTGACTAAAATAGGAAAGGGCTGGAAACCAGGACACATTTAGTTTGGTAGAAGATATTAAAAATGTTTCATCCGTTAAAAAAGGAGGGATGGGCAAAAAAAAATCAAATATTTTCTTTTACATATTTCATAGAGTGTCACATGGAGAAAGGAGGAAACTGAGTCTGTGTGTCTCCAGAAAGTAATTCTAGGACCAGTGCATGAAAATATCAGGGAGCAGACGGGTTCATTTTAAGG
>NW_011889325.1:535025-540843 GCF_000151845.1 Pteropus vampyrus | reverse complement strand
CTCTGGATTTCTCTCAGTCTTTGAGTGACCTGAACTGGTTGCATGGGTCCAGACCTTCCTCCTTGGCTTAAATCACTCCTTGCTATTTCCATTTTGAGCCAGCAAATGTACCTAACCCCAAGGGTGTTCAGTTTGTCTGCATCAGTGAATGGTAATACTGATAAAGAAGAGAAACAAGAGATTATTCCTGAGCCAAAGATACCATATTTGTTTTTAACTTCCACAAATATGCAGATAGTTTATTTAGAGAGCCCAACAGCTCAGCTCGTTTTATATATTATTTATCATAGATATGTTTGCTCACATCCATAAAACTGTGCTATGCGGGAGCTATGGGATTATTCCTTGCATTTTTCTGTATTATATTTAATATAAATGCAAGCCAGATTTTTAGTAGTGTGGCATAATCTCATCAGAACGATCAATTTCTTCCATACTAGAACCAATTGGCATTCAACCTTATCTAAGAGAAGTATTCATTGGATAACTTTGGATTCTCATATCACTATTTGTTACTAAAAGAAACACTGCTCCAGGCCAGACTCACACAGCCTCATTTCTTTGGGTTTACAAAGAC
Source organism: Pteropus vampyrus (assembly GCF_000151845.1). Lineage (NCBI taxonomy): Eukaryota > Metazoa > Chordata > Mammalia > Chiroptera > Pteropodidae > Pteropus > Pteropus vampyrus. Next base: position 540,266 of record NW_011889325.1, on the reverse strand, counting down.
TTTTCAGGTTGGTATAGTGTGAACTGCTGGTGAATAACTGCATCTGTGAAAGTTAATGTCCTGTACTTTAGCCCAGATGAATAAATTCATCTCTGTATTGGCACCATGAAGATGTTGCATTTTTTGAACATTTAAAGTTTTTTTTTTATGCACTGGGAAAATTTTTCAGCCAAGACCACCTGATTTCTGAAACAGTTTTTGTGTGTTCCAATTTAAATAGAAAAGGCAAAGATGAAAAATTAAAATAATAAAATGAAAGAAAAAAGAAAGCCAACCAATCACACTGGAAAACATTTAAATCCAGTTCTTTATGGACTAAATTTCCTCAAATACAGAAAAAGCCAAGAAGTTGGAAGCTTGTTTTTTTTCTCTTTTAAATATTACTTTCTTTCAATTTATTTTTATATCGGTAGATGATGTGAGACTCATTACATTTTATAGGCCTGAACAAAATCTTACAATTTTTTACTAATATTATGCAATGACATAATGCCATTTGTAGAGGTGTCGCATAAAGCAATTGACTTTTACTGGCTTCTGATGGCAGGACTTGCCATTTTATATTCTGTTTTATGTAAGCGTTTTCCAAATTTATCGACCTCACAGGATTTCTCAAGTTGCTTAATTATGGTAGGAAGAAGATATCTCTGTGGCCTGACATGAGAGCCTATTAAAGCCTCCTTTAAAAAGGGAATATGAGAAGTGGGGAGGTGAATGCAACTAACATTTAATGCACGCTTACTGTAGGTTGGATGCTGGAATGTAGGGATAAAAGAAGGGGGCACATATCGTTAAATAGGCACTGCCTTGACAATACCCTGCAAGGTATGTTTAGTTTCCTTATTTCACAGATGAGAAAACTGAGGCTCAGTTGTTATGCCCAATGTCACAGCAATTATTAAGTAAGTGGAAGTGCTAGGATATCCACTCAAGTTCGACTTCACGTCCATGCTATAGAGTCATAAAATACAGCTAACCTCACATCATAGTGCATCAGCCTCTCAGGGGAACCTTTTGTAAGTGGGTCGATTCTCACTGAGAATTCCTACCCAGAAGATGATGGCTCAGAAGACCTACCCAATAGATTAAAAGATGGTAAGTTTATTTATCTCCATGATCCCTATTCATTTGTTTCCAAAGTTTAATTAAAGGAGTTCTATATTACAACAAGGAAATGAGACTACATTTTGTAGAACATTATTAAAAAATTATGCAAGATGTGAAAGCTTTCATTGCAACTCCTCAAATCTTGATATTCCATCCACATGTTACTGAGATTCTCTGGGGAATCTGTCTTTTTCTTTTCACCTTGTCCTGCAGCCTCCACATCTGGATCTGGCAGCACTTCTTAAGTAAGAGAGAGAGGCGTAGCCCGGATATTGGTGGGGAAGGGAATCCAAGTCACAATGAATTACAGAATATTAATGCTCGACCAGACCTAACTAAGATTTTGATTAGAGATTCCCTAAGCAAGATTTTGATCTTTATACTGGAGGAATTTGAGGGCCTGAAAGGGGAAATAAAAATCTATTTGAAGCTTCTGTCTTCCAATGATGTTCAGGTTGCCATTTCTTGGGAAGTGCCATGATCCTTAGCACTCTGAGCTTATCATTCTCACATTAATGACCTGAAGGAACTTATGGTTCTATCTTGCTAGCACTGACCTTATTGTTTTTCCTGTATTTCCCTCACCCTTTGCTCTCTCACTGGCCCTAAGGACCATTTTTCTTTCAGCAGTTCAAAATGAAGCAAAAATTGTTTACCTCAGTGGTTTAAGTAGAGTCTCAGATTCTCAGATACATGCATGCAGAGTCCCTGAAATTAGATAATTCTAAGACTTGGGGGAAGGAAAGAGAAAAGATGGAGTAGTAATTTAGATGGGAGAAGAAGGACAGGTAGGAAGAACTGGACAAAGATTCCGGTAATCAAGAGGCAGAAGGAGTCTTTCATTAGGAGCCCAGGGAGTAAATGGTAGGAATACAGAACAAACTATACTTGAACGTGGATATTCATGGACAACCTGCCCTTCAACATCAGTGGCATGATTAGTCCCAATGTGAATTGACTAAACAGAGAGAGGAATGTTGGACAATTCGATGAGGATAGGATTCTGGGGGAAGAACCTGGCTCCTTGACCAATATAAAAACCAATAGAACTAGTTGTAATTTCCCTATGAGAAGTGACATACCAACACCATCATATGGGACATGATACCTGCTCTCCTCCTTCTCTATTGTGAGTAACTGGTGAGATAGCTTTGTCATTCCCCATGTTTCCCCAGCCAGCTGTAATAGTTTCTCATGTATAGCAGGCACTTGGAAAAAAAATTGTTAAATGAATGAGCCAATGTATGAAGTAATTTGTCCATATTAACAAAGTGAGTTTAATAATTTGACTAAGATCCAAACCCAGGGCTCCAGGCCGAAGTCCAGTGGCTCTTTGAAATATGTTCTATCTTTTCATAGGCATAGAAGGAAGGATAAATGAAATAAAGGACATGACTGCTATGATCAAAGGAGGGGTTACATAGAACAGAGTTAAAATGCACTTTTCGAAGTGCTGATTCTGCTTGAGCAAGGCGATCCCCTCTCAGTAATTCTGGTTTCCAGGAAGTTACACTCCCCAAGCAGAGAATATCTTTATTCAATTTACATTGACCAAGCAAAGGCTGCATTACAATATTGAAGACAGGGTACTTGTGGCTTTGAGACCTATGATTTGAGTTTTTCTCTCTCTAGGTTAAGATTGTTTCTTTGCAAGGATGTGGCTGCAGAGTTGTGGTCAAATCTAAGTAACTCCAATATCAGCCAGGAGAAATGAATGTTCCTTGAGGATTACTGCAGTGCCAGCTGGGCCACTAGTTAAATTGCTAAAGATTAAAGAAACATCGAAGACCATTCAGTCCAGTGGTTCTCAACTGGGAGTAATTTTGCCCCAGGGGCCATTTGGTAATGTCTGCAGGTATTTTTGATTGACAACTATTGGATGCTCCTGGCAAGTAGTGGTTAGAGGCCAGGGATGTTAAATATCCCACCATGCACAGGATGGTCCCTCACAATAAAGGGCTATCTGGTCCAAAATATCAATAGTGTTGCTATCAAAAAACACTAATCTAAGCTGTATATCTTTTGAGTAGAATTCATCTGCAGTTATTCATAGGAATTTTCTAGCCTTGGATTGAATATGTCAAGATCTAGTGCTCACTGTTGCATTGGCAGCTTGTTCCATAACTGGACAAATGCTAGCTTAGTTGCTTGTTCTTGGTGCCCCCAGAATGCTAAATGCATATTACCACATTGTTCCATAATTATTTGATTATGTATCTGTCTCATCCTTGGTATGGTGAGCTCTTTGAGGAGCTATGCCTAGTTCATATTTATCTTTGCATTCTAAGCTTCTGCATGATGCTCAATACAAAACAAAATTACTTGGTAAAGATACAATGAAAATAAAAGAATGAAACATTAGAGTTCTTACATTCCAAGCTATACCCTATTTCAGGAGTGAAATTTTCATGCTCAGGTTTTAGGCAATGAAGTTCTAGGCAATGAAATTTTTCTCTTGGACTGGAAGTAGGAAACCCAGACCACATGCCTCATCAGGCTCTATCTTTCCCTTGCCTCTAAGCAGTTTTTTTTTGAGTTTGGAAAGCTATACATACTTGTACTTCATACTTTTCTTTCTCTGGAAGCTAAATTTCCTATAAAACTGCTGACACTGGGGGCAAACGGAAAATATTTTATAATCAACAAGTTTAATTTGCTGAGTGCTTTGCATTAAAATCACTGAAGTAAGTTGAGCTGGCCAATTCCCAAACTCCATTGCCAAACTGAGAAGCACTTTCTCATTCTTGCTTTCAGTGGCCATAAGCCATTGGACCACTGAGTTGGTTAGGCCAATATTAGAAGGAAGGAAAGAGCATGGAAACAAATTCTCCCATGGGGTTAAGAAAGTCAGAATAATTGACCATTGTTTTCCAATTTCAGTTTAAAGTTTGTAAATAATAATGGTAATTCACATTTGTAAAGAGCTTACATACAATTTTTACAACTGTCTCACCTTCTCAAACTGTAATGAATATCCACCTAGGAGGTAGAGGTTCCAGGAAATAAGGGAAACCACAGGATAAGTATGATAGATTTTTTTCGAGAACCAATTCTTTTAAAAAAAAAAAAAATGTGGGACAAACAATTTGTTATATTAAAACATTGATATATTGTGGGATAGATTCACCATTAGTATGATCTTTTTAGTTAAAACTATCTTGAAAGAAACTGCACTCATGGTGGGGGTGCTTAGAACTATATTTCTAGACTATTCTTTCAGTCTTGTCTCTAAGAAAACAGTGGAAAGGTTGACACAATTTGACACACATTATCACTTTTAATTTCAAACTTACTTTTTTCTTTTTTGGAATTTTCTTATACTCTCTCTTATTCATTCTTCAAAGACATTTTTATACATTCTCCAAGGTTCAACTCAAATGTCGTTATTTTTACGACTTTTTTGACTCCCCAGCAGTGGCTCCCTTGACCATGCTCTGCCTGCCTATGTTCAGCCACTTTTCAAATTATATTATAATTATCTGTTTATATGTCTGTCTTCCCTGATTGACAGTGGTCTCCTGTAGGGAGGGGATCATATCTTAACCTCCACACCCCTCGTGGCATCATTTCTATAGAAACAACCTAAAACAACTTAACCTCATAATCAGGCCATAATAAGAAACTTCTTTCCAAATATTTCCAAGAAACTCTGATCGTATTTTGCATTTCTCGATTAATCAGTTTTTATCTGATTAATATATACTTTGAGTTGCTAGTGCCAACATGGCCCTGTGTTTGGTTTTATAAAGAACATTTGAAAAGTATAAGAAAAGGACTGAAATATATGAAGCATCTACTCTGTGCCAAGCACTATGCTAGCATTTTACAAATGTCAGCTCATTTCATGCCTGCTGTACCCTTGATTCTGTTTTACAGATAAGGAAACTACAATTAATTCTATTTTACAGAAAAGGAAACTAAGGCCTTTCAATTTAAATCACTTCTTAGGTTACACAAGATGTAATCCTTATATTTGTGGGAAAGTTTTAATTTAATTAAGACAATGTAACGTGTACACACACATGCAAATAGTTTATTTGCAAAGAGTTATTATGTGCCGAAGCTGTAGCAAAATGAAGAGAACAGAAGTTCTGGGTTCTAAATAATGGTTCTTTAATCCAATATCTGTGACTT
>NW_011889325.1:497302-534975 GCF_000151845.1 Pteropus vampyrus | reverse complement strand
TCTATAGAAACAACCTAAAACAACTTAACCTCATAATCAGGCCATAATAAGAAACTTCTTTCCAAATATTTCCAAGAAACTCTGATCGTATTTTGCATTTCTCGATTAATCAGTTTTTATCTGATTAATATATACTTTGAGTTGCTAGTGCCAACATGGCCCTGTGTTTGGTTTTATAAAGAACATTTGAAAAGTATAAGAAAAGGACTGAAATATATGAAGCATCTACTCTGTGCCAAGCACTATGCTAGCATTTTACAAATGTCAGCTCATTTCATGCCTGCTGTACCCTTGATTCTGTTTTACAGATAAGGAAACTACAATTAATTCTATTTTACAGAAAAGGAAACTAAGGCCTTTCAATTTAAATCACTTCTTAGGTTACACAAGATGTAATCCTTATATTTGTGGGAAAGTTTTAATTTAATTAAGACAATGTAACGTGTACACACACATGCAAATAGTTTATTTGCAAAGAGTTATTATGTGCCGAAGCTGTAGCAAAATGAAGAGAACAGAAGTTCTGGGTTCTAAATAATGGTTCTTTAATCCAATATCTGTGACTTTAAATACAGAGTAAAATTCGTTTTTCTGTCTACATCCTTTCTGCTCCAGCACAAAGTGCACTTCCATTCCTGTTCCCTTCTTAAGTCCTGTGGGAATGGCCTCCATGGACTGCTCTCTTGGGCTCTCTTGTTTTCTGCCTTCTGGTTGGGTTTGGCCAGTGGGAAGCATCAGAGGGAGGAGAAAGAATTCAACACATTTCTTTCCTTTCCCTTCCCTTACTTTCTCATTACTGGACCAGGGCTTAAGAGCTCCCTGCTGCTGGAAACACTGTGAGGGGAGGTGTCTTTCTCACAAATATAGCTCTTACTAGGTTCTTATAGCAGCTCCCTCCACTTGTCCCTTCCAGGCATAGGGGTGGTACTGCTTCTCACATTATGAGGATCTCCTAGAGTTTTGCTGTCCCTCCTATTTCCCTTGACCTTGCCTACAGTCTATACAGTACTTTCTTTCAACTCTCTTTAAGTCACCCATTGAATGTGCCCTTTCTATTGGGACAGGGACTGACACACCCACCTCAGGGAGATTTCTTTCTCTGAGCCTCAATTTCCTCATCAGTAAAATGGGGATAACAACATAAAATTCACAGGAATTTTGTGGGGATAAAATAATATATGTTAAAAGTACTTTGTAAAAGTAAAAATACTACCAAAATATTTGTATTCATAAGCTTATTATTCTTTTCTATTAGAATTTTAACTTTCATTTACCACATATCTACTGAGGATCTATTTTCAGTAAGGCCCCATGCTAAATACTGAGAGAACTCCTCTATCAGAGATTTAACTAGAGAAGGGAAAAGGCCCATTTAGGTTAAGGAGGAGAGAAAGGGGTCTTAATAGAGGAAAAGAAACAACCCAGGCTTAAAGAATAGCAGGATTTTTGTTAGGTGAAGTTGGAGGAGGGATGTAAAAGGTTCTAGGAGAGAGGAAATGTGTGAGGAGATATGTAGAGGTGGGAGAGAGCAAGGCTTATGCAGGATGAGTGAGTAAACCAGTTTCATGGGAGATGAGGCTTAGAAGGCAGTGCGGAACTAGATTTCAAGTCCTTTGTCTTTACAATTTGTCTTTCAAGTCCTTTGTAATTACATCCTTTAGGAGCCTGGATGACTAAGAGGAAAATAATTTTAACGTATCATAATATCTTTTTCCTACTATGGCATCTGTCCTATGAAATGTTGAGAAATAAGTGATCTAGTGGGATTTGGATGTCTTCACAGCATGATTCAATTGATTGTCCTAATAGATTTTGCAGCAGATTGGATTTTAAGGTAGCCAAGAAAGAATTTAACTGAAAATAGCTAATTTAGACCAACTGGTACCTTTGTCAACAAATATATCTTGAACTTTTACTATGAGACCCAAGGAGGTAAAAAAAACATATAGTTCATTTACTTGCCCGCCCCAACCAATGCCTTTGTTCCTGCCTCTCCCCTACACACGGTCCTAAGGTCCAACAGAGATCTTGGCATTTATTTGGTAGCTACACAATAAAAGTGCATCGTTTTAAATCTTTTTAGTTAAAGAAAGAAATGAATGACTCATTTAAGATATAATCTAGAGCAGAGCTACCAATAAAACATTCTGTAATGATTAAAATGTTCTCTGTGCTGTTCAACATGGGAGGGACTAGCTACCTGTGGCTGTTAAGAGCTTGAAACATATCTAATGCAGCTGAGGTGCTGAATTTTAAATTCTTTGTAACATTATTTAATATACATTCCAACTTAAGTACAGTTAGTGGCTACTGTATTAGACAGTGCAGATCTAGAGAGAAGTGTTCTTAAGTAGACAATCCACGTAAAATCCATTCATCATGTCTCCGTAACACTCAACAGTTGATGAAGCCCTTTTCCATACAACCTAATTGCTACAGTGTTTGAGCCATGATTTGGGGTAAGGTTCTAGGCATGTCACATGAATCCTTTCCATGTTGTTTCACTTTAAAAATACTGTTTAATCCATGTTTACTGAAATTCTCTCCTACAAGATGAAATAGTTGTGACAGGAGACTTTTTCCAGCAGTAATCACTGTGACTCATTAAATATGTTTACACCTGCTGGGCTTAAAAATAGCACAACCTTAATTTAGTAGCACCTGTAGTCAATCTAACTAACTATAAAAAGGCTTGGTAAGCCTGTGGTGAGATACAGGTGGAGACAGACACAGACAGACAGAGACGTGCTGCACGACTATACAGATGACCACCCTGCCAAGAACTTCTACTCAAGAGATAAGATAGGTAAGCATAATGTGCCTATTGTTATATTTGAAAAAAATTATGCACATATATGGAAAACAGAAAATATAAACAGGGCAAAACATAATTCTGGTATGAAATATGGAGTCAAGGAAACCTTTTCTAATGAAGTATTCTAACATTATGTAGCCTCAAATTACCTATCTTTGAAACATTTCATGGTCAGAATCTATATTGCCTTCAAAGAAGCCTGGGGAAAGCTAGGGAAATGAAAAATTTGTTACCTAGTTTTTCTAAACATATTGAAGTGTCTCGTGGCTCTGTGAGTGCTTCATGTTCTTACACAGTGCCTCTCCTGTGTAAGTCCTGTTTCTTCAGCAAGGGACGTCTCTCATCTCTTTTGTTGACTGATTCTGGTTTGAATTGTTGAAGGACCAGCATAAAAGGTAGCTTCTTCATTGAGATTTCTCTGACTTCCCAATAGATGCAGTGAAATACCTTCCTTAGCACTTTGCACATACCTCAGAGCAAATGAAACTCTATGGATATTTGTTTTATGCATGTGCAGCATGAGAATATGAGCCCATTAAGGACAAGAGGTGCATTCTATTAATCTTTAGATTCCTAAAAATTATCACAGAGCTCAGTGATGTTTAATTGTTAAAAATAGAAACATGGGTCACCATTCATAGCTTGAAAGTAATTTCAAGTTTTTGCTTTTATATATTCATATAGAGATGTATGATTGGAATAACCCAAAACAGATAATACCCAAACATTTGGTATTATATACTAGGATATATTACATGAATTAAAGGCTTTCGTCTTTTTAAATTCATTTTGTTTATGATAATATTAAAATGTATCCCTTTACTCATTAGCAAAGCTTTGCACCTCCACTAATTTGATTAACCTGAAATACAGTCTTTATTCTTTACCACTCCTACCATTACCTGCCAGGGATCGTTATACAGGCGTACCTCAGAGATATTGCAGAGTCAGTTCCAGACCTTTGCAATAAAGCGAGTTGTAATCTTTTTCCTGGTGGAGGGTCTTACCTTCAATTTGTAAAAACCACAACATCTGTGAAGTGCAATAAAGCGAAACACAATAAAACAAGGTATGCCTGTGTTCAATTATTCTTAGAGTATTCCAGAGGAGATGGGGTTTTCTATATAAAATAACCATTAGGACATATTTCCTCTTTTTTTTTTTTTTTAGTTTTGATTGCTGACACAAACTTATAGCTTTGAACAGTACTTTGTACCTAGTAAGAAAACAAAAAAATATTTTATGTTAAATGTAACATAATCAAACTTGCCTATAGCTTTCTAATTCCTCATTCTACCATCCAATGCAGTGATCCTGCTTAATCGACCATTAACACTCTGCTACTCACATGTTGCTGCCAATGCGACCACCTGGCCCCTCCTGACATCCACTTAGGCACTGTCCATTCTACTGCTGGTCTTCTCTATGAACCTGTCTCTAGTAGGAGTCCATCACCATCAGGTCCCCTCTTTCCATTTTACATGGCTAGCTCTTTCAGTGGGTGTTTCTACAACCACTGATGTACCTTAATGACAACATTGTTCTCTTCAAATGACTTATTTCCAGAACACACAGGTGAGTCTGGGATAATGGTAGTGGGGTTATCTCTGGGTGAGAAGGCGCAAATGCAATCTGTAGTTTAATTGAGACTGCTCCTTTCTCCAACAGGCAGGCTCATTTGGTCTGGCCCATTCTGCCACACTTCAATTAGTGTGATTTTTTTTTTTTTTCTTTCTTAGGAACTTTATTTTCTTCTTTAGTTCAAACCCCATTATAAACCTCCAGATTATTGTATGGCTATGGATCTAGGTTTATGCCCTCTTCCATAAAACTCTATAAATCAAAATATGTGTATGGATATCTGTTTATGTACTATCCATGGATGGTTTTCCCAAAGAAGTCAGGTTATTCCAGGTGTGACTTATGAAGCAGAAGCTGGAAGGGGAAGTGAAATCGAAAGTGTAGTAAAGAGATTGGTAAGGTAATCGCTATTGTTAAAGACATCATTTTTGGAGCTGGGGCAAGAACTGGAATGGAGTAGGACCTTTTATGTTCCCTGTTAATAGTTTGTCATGAACAAAAAACAAGAAGTTAGAAGACTTGGACCCTGGACAAAACTCTATAATAGTGATTCACAAACCTGGTAGGGTATTAGAATCACCTGGGAGTTTTAAAAAAGAACACAATTCTGGAATGTACCCCGGGATTCCAGAAATGTTTTTTTCTAGTTATGGATCCCTTTCAGCATGCCCTGGGCTTTGGGAAGCTGAAGTTGATCACAGAGGACATCTACAGTAGTGCCTTCCAACTTTTACATATATGGAACACATAGAAAATAATAATGCTTCATGTTTATACAGCAGACTGGAGAGAAGGAACACAATAGTTTGTAGCCTGAAACAACCATCCTGCGGGGATACAGACACTATGGTGCCCTGATTGATGAGAGGATTGATTTTGGCACATTTCAATTCATGCGCCACTGCATATGCCCACTCAGGAAGCTTTGATTTAGGGAGTCACTTAACCCTGCAGCCTATTCAGCATCAGATCTGAATAAGGCCAAGTTAGCTTGGTAGTCCTGTAGTCCCTGAACAGTATTTGCTAAAAGAGGATGGAAGAAAGTTGAAAAATTGTGGAAGGAAAGTGACTTCCAAATAAAGTGTTTTCTATGGGTAAATCCTCAAGAAAAAAATGATTTTCATGAAAATAAGAATAATCGGAAGTTACACAATCTTCACTTTTTGCTCAAAAGTCACGTTCAAATTCATTAGACCTTGGCATTCAAAATTTTCTTTGTTAGCGCCTATGTTTTTAAATATATCTCCTTTTCCTCTTCAAATCCTCTAAATTCCAGCCAAAAGAGATTCCATGTGTTTACTGATGGAATTCGATTTCTTAACAGCTGTTTTATGCTCAAACTTGTTTCTCTTCTAGATAACTCATCCTTGCTGGACCAGCTCAAATTTTACTACTCTCATTGAAAATTTTCTGATCTCTCCGGCCAGAAGTTCTCGTTTGAACTTCAGGATGCTCTTATCTGGGCCTCTATAATTCTACTTATCACATACTATATTATGTTATAGCTATTTATAAATAATCTGATTAATGGGAATTAGGCTTAGATTTAAATCTAGCATCTGCCACTTACTAGATGGATGACTTTGTAAAAATCATTAAATTTACTGAACTTCAATTTCATATTCTTGCATTAAATCTGTTACATTATCTGTCATATTGAAGACTGGTGGCAAAAAAAGGTTCTGTTCTCAATTTTATATTTTTGCCTTTTGCAATATGACTTTGTAGCTCATGCATCAATAGGTGGAATCTGTTTCCCCTCTCTTGAACTTGGGTTGCACTTGAGACTTGCTTTAATCAATAGAATGTGATGAATGTGAGTGTGCCAGTTCTGAACGTAGGGCTCAAGAGAGATCTTGCATGCCTCCAGTTGCTCTCCTGGAATCCTGCTCAACCATCATGTGAACAAGCCAAGGCCAGCTTCCCAGAACTTGAGACCACTCTGAGCAGAGAGGAGCTGTTCCAGCTGTTAATACTGTAGATCAGCCAGCAATCAGCTGACTCGCTGGAAGATGTATAAGTGAACACAACTGAGACAAAAAGAATCACCCACTGAACGCAACTCAAATTAATGACACACAGAATTGAGTTGTGAGCTTAAAAATATATATGCCTGTTTTAAGCTACTGGTTCCCAAACTAGAGCTTGCATCAGAATCACTTTGGGGGCTTGTCAAGACAAAGATTACTGGGCTCCACCACTAAAGTTTCTTATTCCTTGGTCTGGGGTCCCTAAATTGCATTTCTAACTAGTTCCCACGTGATGTTGATGCAAGTGGCCAGGTACCACATTTTGAGAATGACTGTTTTAAGCTGCTAGGTTTTGAAGTAGTTCATTAATGTAGCAAAAGCTACCTGATAGGGGTATTGTAAAGCTTAGTTATTACAAATTTAACATGTCTGACAAATAACAGGCACTCAAGTCTAGTTGTTATATCTCCTCAACTAGCCTGTAATTTCCTTGAGGGAAAGGACTTATCTAGTGAGTACATCCTACTCTTATCTCTCACTTTGTAGCATTTTCCATTTGATAAATACATATTTTGGTCCAATATCTTATATAAATAACCTTTTTTTACTGTTATATCCTCTTTCATAATTTGAAGACATTTTATAAAGATGTTAATACTCCTATTAATAATCCTAAAAATTTGCCTTTCTTACATTCATGTCTGTGAACTTCTATTAAAAATAAATCACAGGGTAAAAGTTTTATCATGGGATTAGTGACAGTGAATAGCACTACAATAGCTTGAGGAGTTAAGGATTCTGATAAGCAGGTAGCTTGAGAAATCACTCAGGAAAAAAGAACCAAGGAGAGAATGAATAGGTTTTGAGAAAATGGGAATATTAGGAGACCAGAGAACGCTATAAGGTCTAAAGTCATCTATAATGGGAACACAAGTATAAGAGAACAGGGAAGAGTTATAGTGAGAATGTAAGCTATTAGAATTTAAGATTTGGAGGGTGTACTTATTAAATAAGGCCCAGGAATATGTGTTCTAAAACAGATCCCAGAATTATTCTGGTATGCAACAAATTTGATAATATTCCACTATACTATGCTTTTTACTATCAAAGCCCATGGTAAGAGGCAAATATATATCTACTTCTATAAGGGCTGGAAAACTGATGCTGAGAACATTAGCCATTAAGTCATTCAACATTTTCTACAAAATTTCATGGAACTAATTTTTTTCCAATTTAGTGCCAGAAAAATTGCCTTCCCTGAAGAATTGTTGTATTTCTTCCTTTAAGGTGTCGAAAGTTACTAAACTCACTATAGTTACTTCTTTGTCTTGGCTGCTAAAAAGCTAAGAGCCAACCCTGAAGCTTAGCCGTTTCCAGATTAAGTTCCCCTCCTCTGTCCTCTAGAGGCCTCTTGTAAATACCTCTGTGCTAGCACTAATACATCACATTTAAGTTACTCATTAAATGAATTTTTTCATCATTTTACTGTAAGCCCCTAAAAGGTATAACTATATCTTTTTACCTCAGTTCAACTATAGTAACTAGCATAGTGCTTGGTGTGTAGTAGGGAATTTTTTTTTTTTTTTTTTCTAAATTATGACTTAAATGCTGGCAACTATTAGATAGATGAATTATATTAACACTAATAGTTTGTACATTTGTTCTTTCATTTCATGGGTTTTAGTTTTTCTTTTTATTAATCTTATGTGTTTCATTGCTGAATGTTAGGAGGAAATCATTTTTCTGTTTTTCTTCATATTTTCTTTTAGGTGGAGAGAGTCCAGTTAGTCTTAAACCTCTGGTCTCTCTCTGCCCCTTTACTCAATCTATCCCAAGGGCGCTGGAGTGACTTATGTATTTGGTAAATCTGAGAATAAACCAGATATGCTCAGCCAAAATCCACTATTTTTTCCTCCAAATCAATTAGATCTGCATTAGTTTGATACATTCCCTTTTATTCTTACATTTCTACATATTTAGTTTGTCCTCTGAAAGCTTAACTCCCTTTGTAAATACATTCCTTACTCTTTCATTTCTTATTACTTTATTCTGTCATTTCCAGAACTAAAACTGCTTCCTGAACTATAATTTTCTCTGTTCACCTATAAAGCATTCTTTAGTTACTTAGATGCTTTTGGCCTTTGCACTGTTTCTGAGCCAGTATTTCACAAGACTAAGGCATCACTGTATGCTTTTTAAATGAATTTTTGATTTTGGATTTGTGGTTATTTTTACTATCTCTGTAGAAGCAGAACTTACATCTCTAACTTAATAATGACCCACATTTCTCTTCATTTGCCCATTAGTCAAATCACTATTTCAAATGGTAAAGGTACAATCTGGATCTCCAATATTCATAAGTATAATTAGCAGATGCTACAGTGTAGAGCCTCAGAGATAATATAAAAGCAGACATGCCATGGAACTCTAGACTAACCTTGGCTTGGTTCCAAATAAAAGTCGACATTCATAATTCGAACTAAAATCTTGGAATGGCATACAGACCTAGTTGATAAGCATGTTGGATGGTATGAAATTGTTAGGTGGCATTTCACTGTCTGAATGTAGTGCACACAAGCACTATTTAGTGAAGGCCCATAAGAAAAACAAATAATCTGAATCAAAGATTTCGTGATCTGACTCAACTCAGGAGTCTTTGGAGGAGTTCCCAAAACAGTACTCCCCTTCGTGGATCAAAGAGTCAGCAGATGAGGGCCAAAATGTATTGGCTCCCAGCTTTACTTTATAAGACTAAGTCGGGAGATATAATTTACATGTGAGACAGTAAACTTCTGATATTGATCCAGATTATACAGATTTACCCATGAAACTACAGATAGAGCCAAACATCCACAGGCCTCTTCAAATGGGGCAGGCCCTCATAAAATATGTGGCATGTAGGGGCAGGGAAGAATCTGTGTTCTTTGGGAGTTATATGCTCCAAGAAGAAAAAGAAAGGGCCTACACTGAGCATGCTCAGTTTATGCTTCCTAAATTTACCCATTATATGTGCATATGTATCTCTACTTTCCCTGGACTGGAGCGTGTAAAGAGAAAACATTCAGAATTATTAGAGAAATTGAGGCAAATAGACTGAGATCAATCAATAAACTTAATTTGAATGAATGAATAGAAAAATAATTGGGAAGATTCCACTGGAAAATATATATAGTCAGGAAAGAATGCCTTGGAATTCCTAGGTATTACCATTAGAATACTGTTTTAAGTACCAAAATGTAAAACTTATCAGAGGGGCTGTGGCTAAATTTACTTTTTAATACCTCTGCTAAGATCCAGGCCATTGCCTGAGGGTAGCTGAACAGTAACAATATCATCTCTTTGTAATCATAGAAGTAATACCCAGTTACACATTTAGAATTGCCCAGTTGAAGAACCACGGTATTACAACAACAATGACAACAGAGGGACTAACATTTATGAGCTCTTCAGATGTGCCACACATGTGCTAAGTGCAGTATATATTACCACATTTTGTCCTTTAAAGATTTCTATGAGTTGGATATCAATATTCTAACTTCATAATTAGAGAAAATAAGGCAAAATAACATATTAAATAAGGCTCATAAAGCCGAAAGTAGCAAAGTCAGGATTTGACCCCAAATTGGCTGACTATAAACCCTGTGTTCTTTTGCATATGCCAAAGTAAACACATCTGTAAATATTATGGGGCTGGATTACGAGAACTCTAGGACTCTTTTGACTTTCTGTGTTTCTATGACCTGACAGTGTGAAAAGTTCCTGCTAGTTAAATGCTACCCTAGATCATCGTTTGTCTTCTTTCCTCTTTTCATTCTTTTGTTTCTTCTCTATTTGAAAGTTCCAACGGGCTAATTGGAAAGATCTTGCATAAATACAGTAAAAGTCATTATGAGGTTATCCAAAGGACAAAATGAGGAGGGAGGGTATGCTACAAGTGGAAAACTGTTGTAAATTTGAATTACAACTTGGTTGGACCTTCTCGGGGCTCAGTAGAAGAAAACATACATCAGGACACTGCTAAATAGATTTTACTGTACATTCTAATACACAAAGAAAACAATTTAAAAATGGAAAATCATTATTTCACAAATATGTTCCTAGATCTAATAATTTAAAAGACTAATTTGAAGAATTATGTAGAATTCGGATCATCATCATTCTAGAAATGTTCCAAACAGTTTTTAAAATATATATGTATTTTTCCAGTTTAACTAATACTGTTATTGAAAGACTAGGACATTAAAGGTAAAGGTTTGGCTCTTACTGTGTGAAATAGAATATATTGGCTGGTCTTTCTGAGTACAGTTTTTTCCATCTGTACAAAAGTGTAAATATCTATTTCACAGATTTATTGTGAATGGTCAAGGAAAAATGTATATTAAAGTGCCTGGCTCAGTGCCAGGCCTTTAGCCAATATTAATAAGTGATAGATTGTATTTAAATTAATAGAGATACATCATTTACATTTCTTCAGATTCCCAGATCACTTTCTTGACAAATACCGCTGTCTTGTAAAAGACTGAAAATAACTTGCATTGATTTATTTATTCACAAACAAAATTTTGGGGTGCGTATGGTATGCCAGGTTGCTTATAATCAAGTAGAGAAGAAACACAAAAATAGATAACTACAAGCAATATGAAACATCATATTGTAGAGGAAATCCTCCAGAAAGGATTCCTAACCATAAAAGAAAAATTATCCTAAATTTAATCAGATTGGTAACTCAGTAGCTTTCTATTTTTGGCCATATCACATTGTTTTAATATGTGACTCTGATTCTTAATACTTGAAGATGCTTGTCTGGTATTGAAAGGCACATTGGACTTGGGAACAAAAGAACTTAATTTTAGGTCTGGGTTTTTCATTTAGCAGTTGCCTGAATGCGTAAATCAAAACACATCTGCTAACTTTAGTTTTCCCTTCTATGAAAGCATATCTTTAGGGGTGTGTGTCTGTGTGTGTGCATGTACATGAATTAACGTGATTTTTCATTTTTGTAACATTGCTAAGTAGCTAATCAAATGGTTAAGTTCAAATAATAGTAATTGGGTTTAGCAGCTGTGAAAAGGGCAAGAATAAAACCTAAAAGATAGCTCCACACATAGCAGTGAGCTGAATGGTCACCAAAGATCAAATTAATCACTTGTACCATTATTTAATGCCATCTGAGGGTCTGCTTCTCTCTCCTGGATCCAATGATGGTATTTCAGGTGAAGATGGCTTTTCTTCATGCTGATACCCCCTGAAGACATGCCTCTTTGACTATAGTTCTCTCTCCTACCAACTTCAAGAAAAGTCTCAAAATCCTTTCTCAACACTTGCTCCAGTTTGGGTAGTTGTTAACCATTCTATCAGAGCTGGACTTCTAATTGAAACTTACTTGTCATTCCAGATTCATAATCAGACTCTGACAGTCCCTTTGGCAAGGCCTATGGTGCCTTCTTTTAGTTAATCAGCCTATTGCCTGCAACGTTGCAGTTGGCTGGAGGAGATATCAGAAAAAAGGAGATTTCACACATTCATTCCAAAAACATTCAGAAACCATTACAATTAAATATATGCTGTGACCAACACTTAATGTCTCGAAGTGTCCTCACAGCTACTAAGCTGCATCGCCAAGCTCCTTAGTTCCCTGTGAGTTTTCATGATAACTTCCTACTACCTAGTTCATCTGTTTATGTCTAATAATATAAAGGGGTAAAAGCCATTTCTAATAGTTTAGCCATTGAGACTATATGTATGTATAATTTTTGTATATTGACTTGTATGTATTTGTATATAAACAAGGATATTTATATGTAATATTTATTTCTAGGCATTTTATATTATTGATGCTATTGTAACATATTGCTTTTATTTGAATTTTCATTTCTGTTATTCATAACTAGGGTATAGTTGGTTCGGGCTGCCATAGCAAGATAGCACAGACTAAATAGCTCAAACAAAAATTTATTTTTTATAGTTCTGGAGGATAGCAGTCCAAGATCTAGATGCTTGCAGGGTTGGTGTCTGGTGATGAAGTTTCTCTTCCTCTTTCTGGATTGCAGACAGCTGTCTTCTTACTGTGTCCTTACATAACCTTTCCTCTGTGCACATGCAGAGGTGGAGGGTGGGGAAAGGGAGAATGAGAATCTGAGAGATCTGGTGTCTCTTCTTATAAGGACATCAGTCCTATTGGATTAAGGCCTCACTTAATCTATATTACCATTTTATAGGCCCTATCTCTAAATACAGTCACATTGAGGGTTAGGCTTCAACATATGAATGGTAGGCAGGAGGGTGGAGCACAGTTTAGTCCATAACAGCTGGTATATAAAAACACAATTTTTATATGTTGACTTTGTGTCACGAAGCTTTACTAAACTCAAGTATTAGTTTTAGTAGCATTTTTGTAGATAACTTAGGATTTTGTACTTAGGCAAGTTGTCTGCAAATTAAAGTTTTACTTCTTTCTAATCAATCTGGTGGCTATCATCAATCTATTTTTTGTCTGGCCTTCTTGCACTGGTTAGTACCTCCTGTATGATATTAGAAAAGTGAGAGTATACATTCTTGCCTTGTGCCTGAACTTAAGGAAAAATAACTCAGTGTTTTCTGTTTTCCCACAAAATGTAATGTTAGCAGTAGGTTTTTCAAAGATGCCCTTCACCAGGTTGAGGGAGATCCCTTCCATTACTAGTTGGTTGAGAGTTTTTTAAATAAATGGTTTTGAATTTTATCAAATGCTATCAAATGATTTTTCCACATAAGCTGAGATGATTATATAGGTTTTTATTACTCTGTTAATGAGGTGAGTTTAATTGATTTTCAGTGTTAAAGTAGTTTGCATCCCTGTGATAAATTCCACACGGTTATGATGTGTTCATTATGTATTGCTGGAATAGACAATAAAATTTTGTTAAGAGTAATGTTTGAGAAATATTGATATTTAGTTTTATTTTTTGTAATGCTTTTAGTTTAAGCATCGGGGTAATGTTTATTTCACAGCATGAGTTTGGAAGTGTCCCATTTCTTTAATTTTCTAGAAGAGTTTGTCAGCAATTGATCAGTTGATATTATTTTTTCCTTAAGTGGTAGATAGTATTCACCAGTGAAGCTGTCTGGGCCTGGAGTTTTCTTTATGGAGAGGTTATCAACTATAACTTTCATGTCTTTATATGGCCATTCAGGATATCTATTTTTCCTTGAATGATGGATAACTTTGTCTTTCAAATAATTTTTTCATTACATTTAAAGTGCCCAACTTATGGCAAAATGTTCGTTAAATTCCCTTTCTTTTAAATATCTATAGGCTCTATAGAGATGCTTTTTCATTTCTGATGTTGGTATATATTCTCTGATACACACACACACGCGCGCATGCACATATATTATCTCTAATCTGGTTAGAGTTTTAACAATTTTACAGACCTGCTATAAAAATAAGTTTGGATTATATTTTTTCTGTTTTTTTCTTTTTCATTTATTTTTGTTATTTCCTGCCTTCTACTTTGCATTTAATTTGATTTTTATTTTTCTGTTTTAAGCTGAAAGATAAAACAATTGCTTTGAGAAAATGTTTTTTCTAGTATAATCATTCAATACCACCAATTTTCCTCTAAGCACTGCTTTAGTTGTGTCCCACACATTTTGATGCATTTTAATTTCCATCCAATTAAAAATATTTTTGAATTTCTCTTATACTTTCTTCTTCACATTATGTGTATATAAAAATGGTTGTTTAATTTTAAATATTTGATAGAGTTTTCAGATATCTTTCTATTATCAAGTTCTGGTTTAATTCCATTGTGGTAAAAAACCAGGCCTCATATGATTTCAGTCCCCTTCAATTTATTGACTTGTTTTTTTGACCAGCGCATGGTCTATCTGGGTGAATGTTTCAAATGCATTTAAAAGAATGTGTATTCTGTTGTTTGGTGGGGTGTTCTACAAATTTCAATTAGGTCAGATTGATTGAGGGTGTTCAAGTCTCCTATGTTCTTACTAATTTTCTGTCTACTTGTTCTATCAATTATTGATATAGAACTATTGAAATCTCTAGCAATAATTGTAGATGTATCTATTTTACCTTTTGTTTTTATCAGTTTTGTTTCATTTTTTTTTGAAGTTCTTAGATATATATAAAAGTAGAATTGTTATGTCCTTAATGAATGTCTTTTTTCATTATGAAATGTCCCCTTTTAATATTAATATATTGATATTTGTCACCTCATATACTTTGGGAAAATAAAACTGAATAATTAGTTTTGATGGAGGGAGAGACTCTTAATCAGCCCTTTTCAATTACCACAGAGAAGAAATATCAGGTTATCAGGTTGAAAGAGGCCTAAACATAAAGGTACAGGAAGCTGTGAAATGAGGCAGTCATCTTGGAATATAGATTTGTTCCTGCTTTAAAAGTTTCCGTAGAGCTACTTTTTCTATAGGGTACTCCTAAGGCTTTCCACTAGAATGTCCTTCCATGGTATATGAACTTGGTCTGTCTTATTTATCACTATATGCCCTGCAACTAGAAGAGTGTCTGGCACATAGTAGGTACTTAATAAGTATTTAATGACATGAAATCTAGACATCTTAGTATGGCATTCAAGGCCTTTTACAACTAACTGGTCTTAGGTTCATTTATTGCTACCTCCAGTCTCATAAATACTGTTGGGCTATGGAATGAGAAAGAATTGGAATGAGTGGAAAATATCAGGTCTTTGAAGAAAGATCTGCATCCAAGGGTGGTTTGAAGATCAACATGCCAGGAAAAGACAGGATGAAATCTTAATACATGGCAGAGATGATGTTAAGTATTTGTTATAGATCTATATTAAGTGTCAATGCTGGGTCAATGCAGTGAAATCAATATGGGATCTTTTTGGAATTGAGAAGTAAAGGAAAACATTAGGCGTAAGTTATAACTGGCACTTTCCTTTGACATTAGTTGTGGGCAGCATCACTTCTATTGAAAGCTCAGGTTTGGCTCCAATAGATTTAATCCACCCTAAAGACTCTTTGTTTTTGGTCGCAGAAATCCCAAACTTAAATCATGTAGCACTTCTTGCCATTCTATGACCATGATATACATTCTAACCACCTTACCTTTGTTCCTGTTGTATCTGCTATCTATAGTAAACTCTCCTCCACACTACCTTTCCCCACCTCCTAGCTGAGTAAAATCTCTTCTTTATGATTTAGAAAAGAAGTACCTTCTTTTGAAACTCGTTCTGCCTTCTCAAGGCAAAAATTATTTCTTCCGTCTGTCTTTCAAACCCTTTACATCTGGCACCCTTATAGCAATTACTATAGTCTATTATGATTTTTGTTTATATGTTTGTTCCCTAGAACCATTTTATAAATGGAAAACATACCTTTGTTTCCTCACATTTTTTATTCTTAGTCTATTGTGCCTAGGGCAGTATCAACCACATAAATTCAATAAGTATTTTCTAATGAGTTGGTTGAGTGAGTGACTACTGTTCCATAATTGCAAAGTTCCCTTCCAATTCAAATATTGATGGATCTGTAGTATTGATGGCTACTCTGACCCTCTTATTTTTTTCATGACTGTCCTGGATACCAGCAATTTATTCCATCAAAAACTGAATGAGGGAAATACAATGAACTTAGAGAACTGTTTTGTTTACATTGCAATACTTGAACAAGCAATCCACACAACAACAAATCTGAAAGGCCATAAAATCTTGTGAAAAATCAACTTCAGCAGTAAGTTATAAAAATATAAATGAATAATGGGATATCGTTACTCACCTATTAAATTGGCAAAATTTAAAAGGAGTTATACTAACCAGTACTGGTGGGAATACAGGAGAAAAATCACTCTGATATGTCTGACAGAAATTTGAAATGCAGTTTAACAATAGCTATTATAATAAAGTATATACACACTCATTGACCCAGTAATCCTGAAAATCTATTTCATAGAATAAAAGCTTTTGAGGATGTATGTACAGATGGTGGTGGTGGTGTTTTTTTGTTTTTTTTTTTTCCCCAGTATTGTTGTGTGAAACACACTGGATGAAAATAATGTTCATTATAGTGGAATGGTTGATAAAGATTTTATTAAGTGAGAAATGCAATATGAAGAGAAGAGCATGTGATATGAACTTTATCTTAGAAAAAAGGATAAAAATCATTGCTTAGGACTCCTATATTTAGCTATGCAGAAATGTATGGAAAGACATATGTTCCAGGTGGTCTTGAGTTTTTTGAGGTTGGGGTTATGATGCAAACTGGGAAAGGATAAGGACAAAGAAAAGAAAGAGATGGCAAGAAACTGCAGAGGACTGATTGGTATTACATAAATGGAAAAACTAGAATATTCTATTAAATCCATTGTGAAAGTACATAAAAATTACTAGAAAGTGACTTGGAGAAATTAAAACTTTTTTCAATAAATTTTTGTTGAGAGTATCATGTGATGGACGTTATGCTAAACAACTGATACCTAATGATTATTATTGTAGAAGATGAAACAAGTAAATGAGCACAGGCCTATAAAACTAGGACAAGATTTGAAAATGGTATAGTGCTATGGGCAACTTTCTTCTAGCATTTTTGTCATTTTGATATATACATAAAATATGTTAAAACAAAAATATAACAGTAAGCTATTTTGAAGAAACCTGTTAAGATAGTTAGAAAACTCCATTTTAGTATGCAATTTTTTTAAAAGAAGCAAAGGAAAAAATATATACACATATCCTTTGGGATGTATGAGCTCTAGTTACAGACACTGTGACACACAGAAAGGTGGTGGTAATTTAAATACTGTTCTCCTCCACCCTTCCACTGATCCTAACAGCAGTATCTCCTTTGATCTTCTAAGCTGTAAGCTCCTTGAAGACAATTTGTCTCTTCATCTTCATAATCGTCACACCTATTAAATATGATAAATTGTATTGAGAGGAAAGAAATGGAATCGAATGAATACCATTTAAAGAATCAAAATTAAAAACACATTTCTGAAAAACAAAAGGACATATGGCCCAACATCTATAGTCATTTGTTACTTGACAGGAAAAAATAATATATTTAAACTTGTATTTCCTACTGGGTGCAGAACTAGAATATCCCAGACATATGCAAATAAAGATATAGATTGCCTTGATGAATGTACATAATTGTACTGAGTCAATTACAAAAAGACAGTTGCATTCCAGAAATGCAAAACGGTAACAACTATTTTGTTATCAGCAAAACAATAGTGCCCAAGGTCACAACATGTAGTTATAGTCTGATCTTTCATATAATAATAATATAAATATAATTCACTTTCATTTAATCCAGTTCTTCCAGAAATGCTCTCTAGAACTGTTTTTTTTTCCTACGTTAATGAGAAAGTGTGTGATTTGTTCTGCTGCTATCCCTTTACCATCCCCACCCCCAGCACTGTGCCACCCATCCTCTTCTCTCAGCTGGCAAGCACAGGACCCAGATGCTAAGCTGTGGAAGATATTTTATCTGCTGCATCTGGTTCCTTAGCAGATTCGACAGGCCTCTGTGCTGGCAGCATTAGAAATGCCTTTGGGCTTGTCACATGGTGAAAAGTCCCAACTGGCTGTCTGAATTGCCAACCAATCTTTTTGGCTCACTGGAGAGAAGGAAGAAATAGTACTTTTTGTTCCCCTACTGATAACCTCTCCTGTAAGTGATCAATGGCTTCTGATCTGAAAAATACATTCCCATAGGGCAGCCCGGACTTGGGGTTGAATTTCATCCTCCTGATATAAACTTGTAAGTAGTACATGACTGAGTCTTATTTGCTTGGCCAGAGAGGAAATCCCCAGCAATTTGGACTTCAGCATGTCTATTCTAAAATTCAGAAAGCATCAGCCTTTTAGAATTGGAAGGAAAATTAAGAGTCAGCTAATCCATCCCCTTAATTTATCTGATGAATAAACTTGAGCTCTGAAAGCAGAAAAGGTTTGGCCAATGTACATAGCAAGCAGGACAAATGAAGAGATTGATTCTGGGTGAGTGCTGGGGGGGATGGGTGGGTAAGTAGGAAAGCACAGGAGAGCAAGAAGTTTGCTTGTAAATGGGAAACTGAAGAAAACTCTTGGAGAGTTGTGGCAGGGTTTAGCAGAGGAGTGAGCCTAGCAGACAGGGGGATCCAATCCCTTTTGCAATGCTGACACTGCCCCACGTCGAAGCTATGTGACCTTACACTGCCACATCCAAGCTACGTGACCTTAAGTTATCTAACCTCTAGGTCCAAGCTCCCACATCTAAAAAAAATGAGTTGATCACAGATCCTAACTTGTTTGGTTGCTTCGAGGATTAAATGAGATAATGTGTAATGAATCTGACAAAGATTAGGCATATGCTCACTTTTTTCCAATAAATTTTTATTAAGAGTATCATGTGATGGTCATTATACTAAACAGTTGATACCTAGTGATTATTAATGTGGGAGGTGAAACTAATAAATAAGGACATGCTTGTAAAATTAAAGAGTAGAATCTTCTGAGTGACTTCCTGTTGAGATGCATTTAGGCAGTGAGCAAGTGAAAGCATTCTCACACATCCACATCTACTGCAGCCACGTTGCTGTAATTCCCTCAGCTGCAGTGAGCTCTGGCTTCCAGCAGGGGACATCCACAGCCCAGACAAGGGAAACCAGGCCAGCTCAGCATTATAGATGATGAATGAAAATGATAAAGCACAGAGATACAAGCCCGAGATTGGCCTGTTAGGATACTCATCCCACAAGGACAAAAGTTCTGAAAGGGATGACTCTCACACACTTCTTGAGCACTGAGTTTATAAAAACGTCAGTCAATTTCAGCTTCTCTTAATTCTTTACAAGCTGAGGCCCTGAAAAAGTGTTTTGTTTATGCTAATAGGGCATAATTCCCTTTTGCCCGGAAGATCAAAAAAGCCAGGCCTTAGTGACTCATAGCTCATACAAGGTCGTCTTGGGAAGACAAGTTCTGAGAAGTACTATAAGGCTTGAGATATGTATTGACTGATGTCTGGACCCTAGAGTTTACTTATGATCTATCTGCTCAGGAGCCAGAGAAGTGATCACTAGAAGGTAACTATCTTAGGGGAGTAGTATGCTGATAAGCATTTAACACCTGGCTCTCTGGAATATAATGTGTGCATGCATGTACACATAGATAAGTTTTTTTAATGCATTTTACTGATAAATATATACTGTGTAGCACATAATTAATTTACCCATTGTAATAGAATATATAATTTTTATTATAAATTTTATATAACCAATTGATTCTCACAAAATGCTTTAGTTGATTTTTGTTGAATGCTTTTATACACAGCCAACCTATTTTTTCAATCCAATCATAATTTGACAAAATCAGTCTTCAAATACTTGATTACTCTCTGGTTCAGCAAAGAAGCCGCTCACCTTATTGATGAATGAGTGGTAACATAAATGTTGGTCGATATTATCATTTATGTTAACAAAGAGAACAAAAGTGAAACAAAGATGTAAACTTCATTTGTTAATGGCATGAGCTAAATTTTTGCTAAATCCTGTTTTAATATTTCCTCAGTTATTTATGTTGTTTATAATGGAATAGACACAGAGCACTTTTGAGTTAATCTGCCTTATTAACCTATTAATTCAAGTCTAGAAAAATCAACAGAACAATAAATCAAACCTTGACTTATAGCATTTGCCAATTTCCATGGTGTAAATACTACCACCATGGATTATTTCAAACTATCAGAGTAATGCCACTGAACACACAGATGCACACTAGTATGCCATTATATAGTGTATCTACCATACAGTTATAATAGACACATATAACCTTAAGTGCAGATAATAATAAAATTCAGTAAAATAGGTGATAAATTTTAAGTGTTTATCTTTTTATTTATATGCAGAGAATGTCTATTTTTTATAATCTTGGTTTTAAAATTGTTTCTACCTTGCATAGTATTTAGTACATAGTAGCACTTAATACATAATAATATAATTATATAGGAAGGAGAAAACCAAGAGCCAGAGAGATATTTTGAAAAATACTAGATCTAACATGTTCAAAAAAATTATTAAACAATTATATGTAGGCCACCATGCTAAAAGCTTTAGATGGATTAAATTATAAAATCCTCACAATAATTATTAAGTGCGTATTATTATTTCCCCAAGATGAAAAATTTCAGATTAGAATCTGAGGCTTAGAGAAGTAAAGTGACTTGCTAAAGTTCACCCAGCTAGCAAATGGTAGGGCTGTAATAAGAAAACAGTTTGACTTTTTAAGGTTGTGCAACAAAGCCATGGCAGTGCCAGAAACAAAGGAAAGTAAGTGGTCTTGGAAGAAGCTTGAAATGGAAAGTGAAATCTAGTCTTGGCTATGCTGTGTGAATTTTAACAAATATTTTACACTTCTATAAATTTGCTACATAACAGAGACTGTGACATGTGCTTCATCCCATTTTAAATCCGGGACACTAGAGGCAGAAGGAGTTGCTAAAGAAGGTGGTATGATCTGGCTTTGCCAAATTCTGGCTCCTAGAAATAACATTTTTGGTATCAACCACTATGTCCAATTTCCACTCACCCCACCTCCCACCCTTTGTCCTTGTATTCTTCACCCCAGGGGAAGTTCTCAAATTAGAACAAAAGGACAAAGATGCTAAATTCTTTATTCAAGTGTAAGACCAAGAAAATTGATCCATTTCCCCTGATTATCTGAAGTTTCCAGAGTCCGGGAGACTCGTGGACAGAACTGAAATGGGCTGAGGGAGAATGCTGAGTCTTGGGGAGTAAATATCCTATAGCTGCCGGTGCTAGGGAGCAGTATAAAGCATTATAAAGACTTTCTGGTACAGCCCTTTCTGTCTGAGAAAGTACTGTACTTTAGAAGGGAAGTGATTGTCTTCTCAATGTAGTCTGATAAAGATGGCCTTGCTTACATTATCTAGATCATTGCCTATTGTCTAGCAGTATGTTAACCTCCCAGTCTGTCCATCCCATGAGTACAACCTTTTCCACCCATTTTCGACAGTCCTGGAGTGTTTTTGAGCCTCTGGAATATTGTGTGGGGCCCTGAACAGAGAAGGATGATTTTTCTCAAGGCTAAAGAGGGTTAGACAGTAGCAACCTAAGCTCTATTAAAGCCTAAATATTGGTGGAACACATTTCCCCGCCTCAGACTAGCCCTACTTCCACCTTTTCTCTAGCACTCTATTCACTGATACCATAAGTAACCCTTCAGATGTCTTTGATCCCATGAGCACCTTGGACATACTTCTATCACAGCACTTCTTTATGTGCTTTCTTCCCCAGTAGACTGGACTACTTCAGAGAATTGCCTGTGTCTTTATTTTGTATCTGTAGAACTCAGCTCAGTCACTGGAATATAGAAGATTCTAAAAAATAATCTGTGTAGCTTTTTCTTGATAAGCCAGATAGAAAAAGTTGAAAATCAGATGATATCACTTATCTGTGAGATATAAACCTAAAAGCAACAAATGAGCAGGACAAACAGAGACTCTTGGACATGGACTATAGACTAGTGGTTACTAGTGGGGTGGAGGAGGAAGGGGGAGGTAGATGGGATAAAGGGGGTTAAATATAGGGAGGGGAAGAGTGAACTGGGTAAAGGGGATCAAATATATGGTAGCTGAAGGAAACTGGACTTTGGGTGATGAACACACAATGGAATATACAAATGTCAAATAATCCTGTACACCTGAAAATTATATGATTGTATTAACCAATGTTACTCCAATAAACTTAATTAAAAAAATAATCTATATAGAATGAATGAGCTTTATAGGGTAGGAATTACTAATAGTATACTCTTAACAAATGAGTGCAAATAATTCTCCAGAAGATTCCAGACCTAGTTGTATAATGCATATGTGTTACCCAGCCCTCCCAGTTTAAATATCAGTGGGCAAACAAGGGTCAATAGATGAAAAGAACCAGTGACATAAAAAAGGCCAATCAGAATGAATAGCTCGCTTATTAACATAATAATTATGAAGATTATACTTGTCATTGATTTAATAAATATGTGCCAGACTCTTCTAGGTGGTGCAGATACATTGGTGAAAAACGCAAAGTGACTGTCCTTTTGAAATCTAATTTTCAATGGATCAGGTAAAAAACATAACAAAATCAATAAATATTTCTTAGAGGAAAATTATCTTTAAAAAATGGTAATGATACAGAAATCCACTGAAAGAGAGCTACTTATGATCAGAGAAAATATTACTGATTAGGTTATTAAGATGAGAGTTTAATGATGAGAAGTTGCCTGCCATGCAAAGATCTTGGGACGCTGTATTTTGGGAGAGAGGTCAAATAGTACAAAGTTCATGGAGTAAGAAAGAGCTTAGTATTTTTAATAGAAACAGAAAAGATCGCTCTAGTCAGAATATGGTAAAGGAGCATGAGTTAGAAGTATGTTATCAAAGACCCCAACATAATGTACATCTTGTTTTGTTAGAGCATGCTTAATAAAATCAGCTGGTCTCCAATTTAGTTTCAGAAAATCTTGGGTCCAAGCCTCGGAAGTGTTCAAAAAAAAAAAAAAATCATGTTTCGCTTACCCAATCTTACCCAGTTTACAGATGAAGAAACAGACCTGGAAGGGGTGGAATTGTGTATAGTCATTCAGCCCGTTAGAAGCAGAATGAAGTATTACCTTTTGACGTAGTAATTAGATCTTCAGCAGATATTGTTCAGCTCTGGTTTCTAAACTCCACTGATCATGATTTGGAGAACTAGATAAATAACACATATCCCAGTCTAGGAGATGCTGATTCAGAAGCTTTGGCATGGAATCTATAATTAGAAAAGAACTTCAGGTGGTTCTTCCGATTAGGTATGTTAAAATACCGAGAAACAGTGGAGAGAGCCATGATCTTGTACTCAGAGAACCTAGAGTCTCATTCCAACTCCTTCACTGGCTAAAAATGTGACATCTCTAAGCCATTGCTTCTTCATCTCAACTATAGGGATAATGCCAGCCTTGCCTATCTTATTGTATTTGTAGGAGAACCATTGCTCCCTCTCATTTTCATAATTTTGATAGTTTAATAGTTATAAGAGTTTATATACAGGATATACCCTTTCACTTTGATCCTCATTATCTTTTATTCAGATGAACAAAGCTGACTCAGTTCCCAATGTAAACCCTGTTTCTCCTCTCTCCATTTCCTGTTCCCTTTCTACCACATTTTATTGCTTCCTTTTATAAGACTTTATCAGCTATTTAGCTTATTTTTAAATAATACTCATTCTTCAGCAGTACTCATTTGTCAGTGAAGATACTAGTTGAGATACTGTTCAGGCAGAGAAATGTAAGACATGGACAATTATTTCACACTATATTAAAAGAGGATTAAAAATAAAATCTCAGGTTTACAATCTGACTCTTTGAAAGGAAATTTGTTTCCTTTAAAGGGAAATAATTTTAGAAGGTGCTGCCTCTACTCTCCCCTGCCCTTTTCCAAATTTCCCTCCAGGATATATGAAATACTGTTTTAAAAGCTAAACGTTTCCCCACTGCATCATAGATTCCAGCAAATCTCCAGGCTGGTAAGAGTGGTATAAAGTAAAATCAGCACAAATGATGCTGACCAACCTAGTTCTATTATCCAAACAAAGTGAAAAGTGAAAAGGGCAAAAAAGTTAACCTGGCTTTAGACTAGACATTTTAATCTAAGGCAAAAATGACAACCATTTTCATTATCTATGCCAACCTCAATCAGATGACAGCAGTTGCTTCAGGGCTATTCTGAAAAGAAACTTGAGGCTGATATAGGCTTTGCACTAAAGAGGATCATGATTGATGAGAAATATTTACCATGGAACCAGAAGGAGGGAAGTTGTGATGTGTAAAGGATTTTCCCTGTGTGGAGTGGGAAGATGAAGAAACCACATGGGTTAGGAACCAGAAGGTTTTCATTCTTTTTATTATTATTATTAAAGGTTTAATTATCATTAGTTTCAGGCATACATTATGATTTAATATTTATATATATTGTGAAATGATCACAAGAAGTCTAGTTAACATTTGTCACCATACAGCTATAAATTTTTTTCTTATGATGAAAGATTTTAAGATCTCTTAATGTTCAATTATTCAATACAGTATAGTTAACTATAGTTAGTATGGTGCATATTATATCCTCATGACTTTTATAACTGAAAGTTTATACCTTTTGACCTCCTTTATTCATTTTCTCCACCCCACAGCCTGCCTTTGGCAACCACCAATCTGTTCTCTGTATCTCTGAGCTTGGTTATTTGTTTATTAAATTCCACATATAAGTGAGATCATATGGTATTTCTTTCACTGTCTATTTCGCTTAGCATAATGCCCTCGATGTCCATCCATGTTGTTGTAAATGGCAAAATTTCATTCTTTTTATAACTGAATAGTACTCCATCGTGTGTATGTATATGTGTGCGTGTGTGTGTGTGTATGTATATATGTGATATATAATGTGTGTGTGTGTGTGTGTGTGTGTGTGTGTGTATATATATATATCACAATTTATCCATGCATCCATCAATGGATACTTAAGTTGTTTTCATATCTTGGCTTTGTAAATAATGCTGCAATGAACATGGAGATGCATATATATATTTTCAAATTAGTGGATTTTTTTTCTTTAGATGAATACTCAGAAGTGCAATTGCTGGGACTGCTGGATCATATATATAGCAGTTTTATTTTTAATTTTTTGAAAAACCTCCATTCTATTTTCCACAGTTGCATCAATTTGCATTCCCACCAACAGTGCACAAAGATTCATTTTGCTCTACATCCTTGTATTTCTTGTATTTTTGATAGTAGCCATTCTAATATGTATGAGGTAATTTCTTATTGTTTTGATTTGCATTTCCCTGATGATTAGTGATGTTGAACATCTTTTCATGTACTATCTGTAGGTCTTCTTTGAAAAACTGTCTATCCAGATCTTTTGCCTATTTTTTAGATTGGATTTTTTTGTTTTTTGTTTTAAATTGAGTTGTATGAGTTCTTTATATATTTTGGATGTTAACCCCTTATTAGATATATGATTTATAAATATTTTCTCCCATTCAGGAGGTTGTATTTTCATTTCATTGATGGTTTCCTTTGCTGTACAGCTGCTTTTTACGTTGATTTAGTCCCACTTGTTTGTTTTTGCTTTTGTTACCTTTGCTTTTGGAGTGAGATCAAAAAAAAAAAACCCATCACCAAGAAATATCAAGAAGCTTACTGCCTATGTTTTTTCTAGGAGTTTTATGATTTCAGGTTTTAAGTTTTTAATCCATTTTTAGTTAATTTTTGAATATGGTAGAAGACAATAGTCTAGTTTCATTCTTTTGTATGTGACTGTCCAGTTTTCCCAGCACTGTTTATTGAAGACACTGTCCTTTCTCCAGTGCATATTCTTGGCTCCTTTGTCATACATTAATTGACCATGTATGTGCTGGTTTATATCTGGGCTCTCTGCTCTGTTCCACTGAGCTATGTGTCTGTTTTTATGCCAATATCATACTGTTTTGATTACTATAGCTTTGTAAAATAGTTTGGAATCAAGGAGCATTATGTCTCTAGCTTTGTTCTTCTTAAGATTGCTTTGGCTATTTGGGGTCTTTTGTGGTTTCATACAAATTTTAGGATTGTTCTATTTTTGTGAAAAATGGCATTGGAATTTTAATAGGTATTATATTGAATCTGTAGATTGCTTTGGGTGGTATAAATATTTTAACAATATTGCTCTTCCATTAACACACAATATTTTTCCATTCCTTCAGTTTCTTTCATCAATGTATTATAGTTTTCAGTGTAAAAGTCTTTCACTTCTTTGGTTAATTTTATTTCTAAGTATTGTAATCTTTTTGCTGTAATTGTATATGGGATTGTTTTCTTAATTTCTCTTTCTGATTATTATTAGTTTATAGAAACAAAAGATTTTTGAATAATGATTTTATATCCTACAACTTTACCAAATTAATTAGTTCTGTTTTTTGGTGAAATATGTAGGGTTTTTATAATATGTCATCTGTAAATAAGAACGATTTTAGTTTTTCCTTTACAATTTATTTTTTTCTTATTTTTTTGGCTAAGATTTCTAATACTATGTTGAGTACAAGTGGCAAAAGTGGCCATCCTTGTCTTTTTCCTGCTCTCAGTGGAAAAGCTTTTAGCTTTTCACCATTGGGTATGATATTAGCTGTGGTCTTGTCATATATGGCTTTTGTTATGTTCAGATACACTCCTCTAAATCCACTTTGTTGAGAGTTTTTACCATAAATGAATGTTAAACCAGAGGGTTTTAATTATTGACTTGATTCTGACAATTATTAAATTTGCGACTTCAGATTTAAAAACTTCATCTCCTCACTTCTGAGGAATCTAGTGCTATCTCCCTGTGTGAATGAATGAACAGTGGGTCTTAGATTTGCAATGATTTCATAATATAATAAACAGGATTGAAATTTCACTTATATTTGCTTTATACTTTTTTGGTTACTGGTAAAATTGAGTTTGTTTCTTTAAAGGTTGTTTCTTAATTGACTTCTAAGACCTGGCCCTTTACTTTAGGACAGAGACCTTAGTTAAAGTGTGAAGCATGCTCTGGCTTTCCCTCTCTACCACAATGCTCATCTCTATTAGAGTCCAGACTTCTCTGGCCAATATTATTTATGTTGTCTCATTTAGAAACAAGGCTTTTTTTGTTTTCTTTGGCCAAAACTTATATGAGATGCTTCTCTCACGCATTATGTATGGCACCTTTTCATCACTACCTAAGAAAACAAATCCAAATATAATTATGTCACTATAGTGATAATCTTTCATCAACTTTAGTTCTTTTAAGTTGTTTTCAAACTATGGAAATTTAATTATTTTTAACATATTATTGTACTATATTTTACAAATGCCTACTCATGTTATGCTCTTCTATACTGCAATACAAGACGTGGTTGTCAATTGAGCATTTTTGGTCATTTCAGTCAATCCTGCTGGTCCATTGTGCTCCTTGAGATGTACCCTATGGAAATTATGTCTACTGGACATTCTGGGTTACCTTAAATTTCATATTTAAGTCAAATGCAAAAAGCTACCATCAATGACAAAAAAGAAAGCATCTCTGAAATCACTCACTGATATTACTTATTTTTGAGTTTATGACTCAATTCTATACCTGTGATTATAACCATAAAAATTACTTAGTCTTTTTTCTCAGCTTTCCAAACCCACAGGACAATTTCCCAAGTATCCAGTATCATTGTTTTACATAGAGACCCAAGTAACTGTCATCTCATTTTGTATTTACATATACCCATCTATCCTTCGCTATCTAATGCACTAAAAATCAATATCTTTCCTAGGGCCCAGGATAAAGAGAATAATTGTTACAACAATTTCCTCATGTAAAAGTTCCTGTAGAAATTGACATTAAAAATACACCCAGTGTGTGGCTGCTATTCTCTTGGGACTGTAACTCACTCTCAAGTCAATTAGTATGTGGCCAGGAGGAAAAGGGGTCATCCTAAATCATTTGGCTACAGGCTTTAACTGGTATAAAAAGCACTATATTCACTCAGAACAAGGCAGCATTTCCGATGGGCGGGAAAATGAGAGTTAACACTCACCTAGTTCCACCCAACTAGTGGAGGCTGAATATTAAGGCATCCTTTTATTGCTTTTTGGCTCTTCTTTCGATTTGTGTTCTTACTCATTTATTATACATTATTCCTGTGCTTGATCATAGTGTCACTGGGAGTCCTTGCTTGCTAGCATACCATATCAATGTGGACTCTGTCTGCTTTGCAGAGTTCCTTAATGCCCGGTGGAGTCTTCTCAGATACAATTTTTCCTTTCAAGTTGGGCCCCCATGTGTGTAGCATTAATTTCTCTGGCCGCATGTAATTCATTCAGGGACTCACACCAGCTGAGAACCACATATGGGAGTCCAGATTTATAGAGCTTTTTGATTCTGTGCCTCACCAGCCCAGAGGAAACGATTTTCTGTTTGAATTTTGACTGTTTGCCCTGCTTGCACAGTCTACTAGAGATGGTTGATTAAGAAACCACATTCAACAAGAGGCCCATCCTGCAGCAGATTGAGCCAGTCAGCAATCTTCCACAGCCTCTCTGTTGCCCTTGTTTCAAGTGTCACTCAAATGCTGCTTGTCCACTTCCTTTGAGTCCTCAGCTGCTGTTTATATATCCTGCTGCCATGGGCTCAGCTCACTGTCTAATTTCTCTATCCCCAGAGAAGTTTTCTGTCTCCCAGTTTTCCCAACTGTTCCTTCTGTGTGACCTAGGCAAATAATTTTCTCTATCCTAGCTTCCTTTTTTTTCAGCTATAAAATGAAAAAGTTGGATTAGATGAGGACTCCTATATCTCAAATAGAACTCAAGACCCCAACATTGACCTCATGGTCAAATCCATCCCCAAGATCCTGAATGGCAGAAAATGGCACCTAGCATTTGGAACAAGAGATACCTAGAGCTGGAGTTGGACATTACTCATATTGGGTTACCTCCTATTCTGGCTTCTAAATAATCTGAATCTTCATCTCTACTCAGAATTTTGACATTCTTCTCTTTATCACAATTCATTGCCAGGAGAGGAAAAGGAAGATGAGAACTGATTTTGAAAGGAAATGGGCAATGTAAAGCACATCTGGAGTAGAATGCCTTGCCAAGGCTCTCTAATCAGAAAAAAGTTTAGCAATTCTGAGCACAAGGTAGGCAGCTCCACATACACTTTTACTGTAATTGAAACCTGACCTTTTTTCCTTCCTATATTTTCCACCTAGGCTACCCTGAAATCTATATTTCTTCTCTGTTTTATCCACTTACAAGGCTTTTATTTCCTCTAAAAATAAGATACCAGATTACAGGATCCTCTATAAGATTACAAATTTGTCTTGGAATTGGAATGGGAGCACCTCCTTCTGTTAAAGGTATTTACATTCATCATTTATCATGAGTGTCAGGGTGGTTAAAAAACCGTGATGCACAAGATTGCAATGTCCCAGGTCTAAAATTAAGAAACTAATCGAGCGAATGGGACCAAGTTGAGCAGCATGGGTAAGGGGTGCAATTAAAGAAATAATAAGCTAGAGAGGTGCTTGAGAAGTAGAACATGGCCATCAAATTGCAAGGGGGTGGAGGGATTAACAATAAATCAAGAGCTCTGGATCAAGTAAAATGGGGACAATGGAAAGCACAAGCAAGCTTCCAGCTCCCCAGCAAAGGCAAGATTCACTGCAATTAAGCAAGGTGAGAATTGTGAGTCTAGGCACGCCCTGTTTTGCTTAAGATACTAATTGAGACCCACATCCTAGCTCCAAAGCCACTTTTACTTGAAAATCCTCATATAGGTTAAAATAATTCATTAGACTTCAGTTAGTCATTGACCTACAAATGCATTTACATGGTAATTGTTCCTGGTCCACTTAACTTAATCATTTGGTTGTATCTCTGTGCTTCAGAAGAGTGCACCTACTGGGTTATGACTTTTACAATCTTTTTTTAAACCCTTTTTTCTGTATAATTGACATGCAATAAACTGCACATATTTACAATGTATAATTGATATGGATTGATTTATGTATTCAACTATGAAACAATTGGAATAATCAACATAGTGAACATAATAATCACCTCCATAAGCTTCATCATGCCCCGTAGTAATCCTTCCCTCCTATTTTTCCCTTATCCTGTCCCTAGCAACTCCTGACCTGCTTTCTGCCACTACCAATTTAATTTTCTAGATGTCGATATAAATGGAATCACATATTATGTTTTGTTTTGCTTTGGCGGGGGGGGGGGGTCTAGATATTTTCAGCATAATTATTTTGAGTTTCCTCTATGTTCTATGGATTAATAACTTTTTACTTTTTATTGCTGAGCAGTACTTCATTGTATAGATATATATTGTAATTTATTATTTTATTAGTTGACGGGCATTTGAGTTGTTTTCAGTTTGGGATGATTAAAAATATAGCTGCTATGAACATTTGAGTACAAGTCTTTGTATAGATATGTATTTCCTTTTCTCTTGAATAACTGTCCATAAGTAGAATGATTTGATAACATGGTTAGTATATGTTTAACTGTTTAGAAACTTCCTATTTATTTTCTAAGGCAGTGGCACAATTTTACATTCCTAGCAGCAGTGTATGAGTTCTAGTTTCTCCATACTGTCACTTACACCTACTATCCTTATCATATTTCTTACCAAGAGAAAAAAATGTTAAAGATGCCATCCATTCACTAACTGACTGCATACTATATGGCAGGCACAGTGACTGGCCGATATGATTTTTATGACTTCCTATAAAATAGGGAGAATCAACTTTGCAAACTGGAGAAGCAAACTTGTTTGCTAGGATCACAGGAAAAAGAAAACAGTGCAGCTAGGAACAGGATTTGGGTCCTCGAGAGTCATCTTCTTAGGGTGCATTTGATTTTCCAAATAGCTGCAATAAGGGAAAGGCAAAAGGCTTTAAATAGATCACCTAGATTCAATTTGAATTCAGTGAGGGCAAGCCTATAATATTTCAGTTATTGTTTTAGATGCCTACATGAATAGTATCTGCCTTAAAACTCACAAGAAGTTCGAGACTAGTGCTTGCTTTATTTAATTGTTCATGTAAAAGGATCGGGGAGATTAAAGGACTTACCTTCTCTCCCCAATCTTACATAGCTACAAAGATATGTAGGCACATAAATAATTCAAATGTATACTTTTTGAGATTTTTTTCTGCATTACAAATTTGGGATTCATTTACAATTCAGGTTGACTGTATGTTTCCTATACAACCATCTGCTTTAACATATAAATTTGGGGGAAGAACACATTCAATCTATGAAAGCCACATTTAATTTGGTAAATTCAGTGGCTCAACAGTATTCATCATTGAGCTTTGTACCATTCCTCTATGGGATGGCATTTGGAGATGGGGCTTTTGGAAAGTAATTAGACTTTCATGAGGTCATGAGGGTAGGACCCCCATGGTGGGATTAGTATCCTTATAAAAAGCATCACCAGAGATCTTTCTTTCATGACAGTGAGGACACAGTGAAA
This sequence comes from Pteropus vampyrus, assembly GCF_000151845.1. Classification (NCBI taxonomy): domain Eukaryota; kingdom Metazoa; phylum Chordata; class Mammalia; order Chiroptera; family Pteropodidae; genus Pteropus; species Pteropus vampyrus. The sequence goes on along the minus strand of NW_011889325.1, from coordinate 503,565 downwards.
AAGGCAGCTATGTGCGAGTAAGAAAGTGAGTCTTCACCAGAAACTGAATCTGCTGGCACCTTGACTGTGGACTTCCCAGCCTCCAGAACTGTGAGAAGCAAATATACATTGTTTAACCACCCAATCTATAGTATTTTGTTACGGTAGCCTGAGCTATCCTAATGCAGACTTCATATGTGATAAATTTTCCTTACTGTTTAATCCACTTTTAGTTGGCCTCTGATCCTTATGCTAAAGCATCTTTTTTTTTCTTTGTAATATTTTTGAATTAAATTTATTAGGATGATATTGGTTAATTATATTGATTTCAAGTGTATAATTTAATAATACATCATATGTATATTGCATTGTGTATGTACCACCCAAAGTTAAATTTCCTTCTCTCACCGTGTATTTGACACCCTTTACTCTTATCTACCTTCCTCCTTTCCCACGTTCCTTCTGGTAACCACTAAACTGTTGTTCATGTCTATGAGTCTCTGTTTGTCTCGTTCATTTGTTGCTGTCAGTTTTGTATCCCACATATGAGTGAAATCATATGGTTCTCAGCTTTTTCTGTCTAACTTATTTCGCTTAGCATGATAATCTCAAGATTCATTCATGTCACAAATGGCAGTATTTCATCTTTTCTTATGGCTGAGTAATATTCTTTTGTGTACATGTGCTACAGCTTCTTTATCCAATCATCTATCGAGGGGCACTTTGGTTATTTCCATGTCTCATCCATGATGACTAATGCTGCTATGAATAGTGGGGTGCATGTATCTTTATGGAAAAATGCTTTCAAATTTTTGGGGTAGATACCCAGAAGAGGGATTGCTGCGTCATACGGTAATTCTATTCTTAATTCTTTGAGGAACATCCATACTGTTCCATAGTAGCTGTACCAATTTGCAGTCCTACCAGCAGTATATGAGGGTTCCTTTTCCCCCACAACCTCTCCAATACTTGTTATTACTTGTCCTGTTGATGATAGCCATTATTACAGGTATGAGATGGTATCTCACTGTGGTTTTGATTTGCTGTCAGTTTTATATCCCACATATGAGTGACTAGAATTTCCCTAATAGGTAGTGAAGTTGACCTCTTTCAATATATCTGTTGGCTATTTGTATGTCTTCTTTGGGAGAAGTGTCTGTTTAGATTCTCTGCTCATTTTTTAATTCAATTGTTGTTTTCTTCTCGTTGAGTTGTATCAGTTCTTCGTATATTTTGGATGTTAACCCCTTATCACAGGCATTGTTTGCAAATATCTTCTTCCATTTAGTTGGTTGCCTCTTTGTCTTGATGGTTTCTTTTGCTGTGCAGAAGTTTTTTAGGTTTGATATAGTCCCATTCATTTATTATGCTTTTTACTTCCCTTGCCTTTGAGGTCAGATTCATAAAATCTTTAAGTCCAAGGTCCATGAGTTTAGTTCCTATGTTTTCTTCTATGCAATTTATTGTTTCAGACCTTATGTTCAGGTCCTTAATCATTTTGAGTTAATTTTGGTGTGTGGTGATAGACAACAGTCTAGTTTCATTCTTTTGCAGGTGGCTTTCTAGTTTTCCCAATATCATTTATTGAAGGGGCTTTCCTTTCTCCACTGTTTTTTGCTCCTTTGTTGAAAATTATTTGCCCATATATACAGGGGTTTATTTCTGGGCTCTCAATTCTGTTCCATTGGCTTGTGTATCTGTTTTTTCCCAATAGCATGCTGTTTCGATTATTGATGTTTTGTAGTATTTACTACAAAATGCTAAAGCATCTTGATTGATTCAGTTCGAAAAGCAAAGGTCGGGCAGCAGACTAAGTACTTTCAAATAAGCAATCCTATTTAATTTGAAAGAGACTGTGGTATAAAGGCAAATTTATTTAGAAAATATATTAACTTGATTAATTATGAAGACAGCAAGCAACATGTTGGCTATTTTATTAAGGTGACACAGTTCAACTATATTTTTATATATATTTTGAGTCTTATCAGAGTAATCTTGGAAATGTCCAGATAATCACATTCTTTTGGTTAAATTTTTAAAAACTATATTCTTAGTGCCTTCCAAGTGTCAGACACAAAACTAGGCTCTGTGACATATAAAAACTTGGAATACAAAGAACTAAAGAACATGATTCTTGCCCACAACATTTGGGCTGGAGAGAGTCAGTAAACAAAATATGACAGGGGCTTCAATAACAGTAATAGATTAAATATTATTACAAGGTGGTTTTATTTATTTATATTTACATCATGTTTAAAAGTTCAAAAACTTTACCACATTATTATTTAGAGTAGAATGAATAGTAAATGATAAGATTTTGTTTCTGTATATGAGGAGGAGGATTCCTGAATGGATCAGCCATTACAGTAGGTGGAGGGAGACAAGAGAATGGACCAGCCAGAAGGATGCCCCAGGTGCTGGTCGGAATCATTCCTGATGGCAACTGTGTGACCCTCCCCAGGGGTTTCACCTGATGACCCTGGACCTGGACAGCATTGACGCAGCAGGCTGTGATGTCCAGAAGTCCGATCGAAACTTTAGAGAACAGAGATTCATCCTGAAATAAATAGAATAAGAAACCAGCATGTGGTAACCTAATTCTTCCCAATATAGCAGATTCTTGGTGGAAAATAAAACAAATAAATTTTAAAAGGAAATTTTCGTACCAAACCAACCAGTTCAAAACAGTGATGTGTATCAGACCGCAGAAAACTTTTCCCCCAATGGAAGCTGTAAAAACCCTCTCCACCTGAGTCATTTAAAAGTAGCCTGCTTAAAATAATTAGAAATTTACTCAAGAGAACAATCCATTAGTGGCCAAGGATGTACGAGATGAATTGATAGGTCTCTTAAAGACCTACTTTCCATAGCACAACTTTCTGAGCACTGGTTTGTTGCCTTCATTAAAAATATACATATTAGTCTTATTGTTTTCTTCAATGCATGGCCATGCACTAGCTGAATACTAATACAGAAAATACTTTCTAGAGTGAAAATAGATCTCTTCAGGGCCAGAATGGAACACTACTATGGTCTCTCTGGCATGTTACAGGTCTTAATCTAGGGGAAAGTAAAGGGGTTCAAGCATCTTCATCAACCTGCTTTGAGAAGTCTTAAGGAACTAGAGATGTGCCTTGCTGGCTCTAGTCACCTATTTATTGACCAGGACTGACTCATCTGGTTTCTCTATGTTCTAACACAAGTTTTCTCACAGGCTAAAGGATAACAGGACTTTTGTAGAAAGTGGATGACATTCAGGTCATTTAGAATAATGCTGACTTCAGTACTCTTAAAAACTAACTGCAAATGTATTCTTCTATTAAAAAGGCAAAATTCAAACCAAATCAGAGCCAGACAAGCAAACTGGAACCTCCACAGGGAGCCTGAGAAATTCCTCAACTACAAAATTCTTCTAACTTAGTCTAGATAACTCTGTGGACTCTCTGAGTTGTGATGATTAGCAGAGAAAGATGAAATGTCCTGTGGAAATGTTCCTCTAAAGGCAACTTTAGTTTTCACTAACTAGTAATCCTGTTATTTTGTTCACCATGTACAACTTCCCCATTCTGTCCTCACTGTCCTTTCCCATTTTCACTTTTGTCTTTATTGAGTTGTCCTTTATTGAATCCATGTCATGCACCAGATACTCTGCTGAACTCTGGGACTACAAAGATGGGAACTGTACATTCACTGCCCTCACAGAAGACTTCTTTTCATGTATGTACTTGTTAGGTACAGGTTAAGGGGCAGTAACAAAAGACTCCAAAATACAGTGGTTTTTTTTAGGATAAGAGTTTGGTTTTTTTCATGCAGCAGTTTAGTGGTGAGTGGGAGCCTCTGCCCCACATACAGAAATGCATGTTTCTCTATAAGTCATTCTCTAGGAAATTTTCTTTCTCATTAGAGTTCAACATAACTAAGGAAAAAGAATGAAAGGTAGGCAATCTCTTTGTAGGGAGGATATGTATAAGTTATACATTTCCCAGTCTCCCATATTGGGAAATAGGCATCTTAGTAGTAGACCATATGACCTTAAAACTCAGATGCAAAAGAGAAAAAATGAATATTTGGAAGAATTAGCATCTTGGCCATAAGGAGAAAGTGAAAAGGGCACTGAAAAAATATGGATAATCTAAGTTATTTGCCTGGTTGCTAAGGAAGGTCACTTGGTCCTTGGTTTCTCCATTTGTACAAGATGTTTTTGTAGTCTCTTTCAACCTCAGTGTTGAATCACTAGCTTTCCATAAACACATCTTTACCTATGACCTCTATTTTCATGATTCAGAAAGGAGCACGTGAACTTCAGTTTGCTTAACAACAATAAGCAGTGCTTTCCTGCCTTTTCTATTTACATATTTAAATGGAAAATGAAATGTTGCATTTATCTTGATAGATTGTAAAGTGCCTTTTCCATCATTCTCCTTGCCCTCAGCCTTCCCTTGCATTAGCAGATGAACTGATTGTTGTGAAAAAATTAGTCACTTAAGGGAATGTTCTCTGAGAAAAAATTGACAAAAAGCAAATTATACATTTTTGAAATAATAACTAGATGTTATCTCCTTATCTTGTTATAGAAGGATTGAGTAAACCCTCAAGAAAAAGAAAAGGGACAAAAATTTGCTAGTGTCAAGAGTTTCTGTGATACTCATTGACTGAATGCAAAAGGAATCGGAGAAATCTGGTTCAAAAATCTGGATGCAAAAGGAATCAGAGAAATCTATTCAAAGCAGCCTACTGTGATTGTTATATTAAATTTAGAGAACTGTTTAATTTTATATCAAACTAAAAATGTATCACAGACATATTCTTTAAAAAATTTTTAACTAAAGAGTAGATCATTTCTTATTTTTTTTATAACAGCTTTATTGGGATACAATTCACATACTATAAAATTCAAACATTTTTTAACGTTTAACTTATTTGACCAAAAACAAAAAAATAGTTCACCCATTTTCCCCATCCCCTATCCCCAACCTCTGGCAACCGCCAATCTATTCTCTGACAGAGCTTTTTTAAAAATTCTCTTTTGTATCCCACATATGAGAGACATCATATGGTATTTGTCTTTATCTGTCTAATTTATTTGATGTATTATGATGCCCTTGAGGTCAATCTATGTTGTTGCAAATGGCAATATTTTGTTCTTTTTTATGGCTTTATAATATTCCACTGTGTATGTGTGTGTGTGTGTATATATATATATATATACACACCACAATTCCTTCAGCCATGAATGGACACAGGTTATTTCCATATCTTGGCTGTTGTAAATAATGCTGCAGTGAACACGGGGGTGCATATATCTTTTCAAGTTAGTGTTTTGCTTTCTTCAGGTAAATACCCAGAAGTGAAATTGCTGGATCTTATGGTAGTTCTATTTTTCATGTTTAAAGAAACCTCTATACTGTTTTCCATAGTAACCGAACAAATTTACATTTTCACAAATAGTGTGCAAGTGTTCCCTTTGCTCCTCATCCTCACCAACCCTTGTTATTTCTATTTTTATTGATAAGTCTTTCTAACAGATGTGAGGTATTATCTCATTGTAGTTTTGATTTGCATTTCCCTCATCATTAATGATGGAGAGCATCTTTTCATGTACCTCTTTCCTGTCTGTATGTTTCCTCTGGAAAATTGTCTATTCAGATTTGCCCATGTTTTAATTGGATTGTTTGCTTTTTTGCTATTGAGTTGTATGAGCTCTTAATATATTTTAGATATTAACCCCATATTGGATATATAACTTGCATATATTCTATATCTCATTCAGTAGGTTGCTTTTTCATTTTGTTGATCATTTCCTTTGCTGTGCTTTTTATTTTGATGTAGTCCCACTTGCTTTTTTTAACCCTTTTGTTGCTCTTGCTTTTGGTGTCAATTTCATCACATTATCAAAACCTATTTCAAGGAGGTTACTGCTTGTGTTTTCTTGTAGGAGTTTTATGCTTTCAGCTTTTATGTTTAAGTCTTTAATCTATTTTGAGTTAAGTTTTGTGTATTGTGTAAGATAATGGTCCAGTTTTATTCTTTTGCATATGGCTGTCATATTTTTCCAAAACCATTTATTAAAGAGACTGTCTTCTTCACTGTATATTCTTGGCTCTTTTTTCATAAATTAATTGACCATGTATATGTGTGTTTATTTCTAGGCTTTCTATTTTTCTAATGATTTATGTGTTTGTTTTTGTGCCAATACCATACTGTTTTAATTACTACAGCTTTGTAATACAGGTTAAAGTTCTAAATTCAACCTCTTAAAACATAAAATCCAGTAGTAGTTGGTA
>NW_011889325.1:487327-497252 GCF_000151845.1 Pteropus vampyrus | reverse complement strand
CCATATGACCTTAAAACTCAGATGCAAAAGAGAAAAAATGAATATTTGGAAGAATTAGCATCTTGGCCATAAGGAGAAAGTGAAAAGGGCACTGAAAAAATATGGATAATCTAAGTTATTTGCCTGGTTGCTAAGGAAGGTCACTTGGTCCTTGGTTTCTCCATTTGTACAAGATGTTTTTGTAGTCTCTTTCAACCTCAGTGTTGAATCAGTAGCTTTCCATAAACACATCTTTACCTATGACCTCTATTTTCATGATTCAGAAAGGAGCATGTGAACTTCAGTTTGCTTAACAACAATAAGCAGTGCTTTCCTGCCTTTTCTATTTACATATTTAAATGGAAAATGAAATGTTGCATTTATCTTGATAGATTGTAAAGTGCCTTTTCCATCATTCTCCTTGCCCTCAGCCTTCCCTTGCATTAGCAGATGAACTGATTGTTGTGAAAAAAATTAGTCACTTAAGGGAATGTTCTCTGAGAAAAAATTGACAAAAAGCAAATTATACATTTTTGAAATAATAACTAGATGTTATCTCCTTATCTTGTTATAGAAGGATTGAGTAAACCCTCAAGAAAAAGAAAAGGGACAAAAATTTGCTAGTGTCAAGAGTTTCTGTGATACTCATTGACTGAATGCAAAAGGAATCGGAGAAATCTGGTTCAAAAATCTGGATGCAAAAGGAATCAGAGAAATCTATTCAAAGCAGCCTACTGTGATTGTTATATTAAATTTAGAGAACTGTTTAATTTTATATCAAACTAAAAATGTATCACAGACATATTCTTTAAAAAATTTTTAACTAAAGAGTAGATCATTTCTTATTTTTTTTATAACAGCTTTATTGGGATACAATTCACATACTATAAAATTCAAACATTTTTTAACGTTTAACTTATTTGACCAAAAACAAAAAAATAGTTCACCCATTTTCCCCATCCCCTATCCCCAACCTCTGGCAACTGCCAATCTATTCTCTGACAGAGCTTTTTTAAAAATTCTCTTTTGTATCCCACATATGAGAGACATCATATGGTATTTGTCTTTATCTGTCTAATTTATTTGATGTATTATGATGCCCTTGAGGTCAATCTATGTTGTTGCAAATGGCAATATTTTGTTCTTTTTTATGGCTTTATAATATTCCACTGTGTATGTGTGTGTGTGTGTATATATATATATATACACACCACAATTCCTTCAGCCATGAATGGACACAGGTTATTTCCATATCTTGGCTGTTGTAAATAATGCTGCAGTGAACACGGGGGTGCATATATCTTTTCAAGTTAGTGTTTTGCTTTCTTCAGGTAAGTACCCAGAAGTGAAATTGCTGGATCTTATGGTAGTTCTATTTTTCATGTTTAAAGAAACCTCTATACTATTTTCCATAGTAACCGAACCAATTTACATTTTCACAAATAGTGTGCAAGTGTTCCCTTGCTCCTCATCCTCACCAACCCTTGTTATTTCTATTTTTATTGATAAGTCTTTCTAACAGATGTGAGGTATTATCTCATTGTAGTTTTGATTTGCATTTCCCTCATCATTAATGATGGAGAGCATCTTTTCATGTACCTCTTTCCTGTCTGTATGTTTCCTCTGGAAAATTGTCTATTCAGATTTGCCCATGTTTTAATTGGATTGTTTGCTTTTTTGCTATTGAGTTGTATGAGCTCTTAATATATTTTAGATATTAACCCCATATTGGATATATAACTTGCATATATTCTATATCTCATTCAGTAGGTTGCTTTTTCATTTTGTTGATCATTTCCTTTGCTGTGCTTTTTATTTTGATGTAGTCCCACTTGCTTTTTTTAACCCTTTTGTTGCTCTTGCTTTTGGTGTCAATTTCATCACATTATCAAAACCTATTTCAAGGAGGTTACTGCTTGTGTTTTCTTGTAGGAGTTTTATGCTTTCAGCTTTTATGTTTAAGTCTTTAATCCATTTTGAGTTAAGTTTTGTGTATCGTGTAAGATAATGGTCCAGTTTTATTCTTTTGCATATGGCTGTCATATTTTTCCAAAACCATTTATTAAAGAGACTGTCTTCTTCACTGTATATTCTTGGCTCTTTTTTCATAAATTAATTGACCATGTATATGTGTGTTTATTTCTAGGCTTTCTATTTTTCTAATGATTTATGTGTTTGTTTTTGTGCCAATACCATACTGTTTTAATTACTACAGCTTTGTAATACAGGTTAAAGTTCTAAATTCAACCTCTTAAAACATAAAATCCAGTAGTAGTTGGTATATTTAGAGTTGTACAACCATCATTACTATTGAAATTTAGAATGTTTTCATCATGTTCAAAAGAAATTTTGTCTATTAGCAGTCACTGCCCATCTACCTTCCTCCCATCCCTAGTCCTTAATCTACTTTATACATATACGAATTTGCTTATTCTGGATATTTTATATAAATGAAATTATATAATATCTGCATTTATTTGTCAGCTCTCAATGCTATTCCATTGTTCTATATGTTTATTCTTAGGACCATAACAAACTCTCTTAATTCTGGATGCTTTGTATAAATGAAATTATATAATATCTGCATTTATTTGGCAGCTCTCAATGCTATTCCATTGTTCTATATGTTTATTCTTAGGACCATAACAAACTCTCTTAATCCTAGCTTTGTAGTAAGGTGAAATCAGGAAATGTGAGTCCTCTTTATTTTTTTTTCCAAAATTGTTTTGAATATTCTGAGTCTCTTGCATCTCCGTATGAATTGTAGAATCAGCTTATAAACATCTTTGGAAAAGGCATCTGGGATTTTGAAAGGAATTTCATTGCATCTCTAGATCAAGTCATTTGATCTGTGAATGTGAGATGTCTTTCTATTTATTTAGGTTTTATTTAATTTCTTTCGATGTTTTATAGGTACCTTTTTAGCAAAAATTGTTTTGTTTTGTTTTGTTTTTTAATTTTCTACATTCCTTAAAGCCACCGACTGTCTAAAGCAAAAATGGTAACCAATGTTTTGTGACATTTCAAATATATGTAGAAGTAAATATACAACAATAGTACAAGGGCAGGAAGGTATTTAAAGGTATTTATAGTTTCATAAGTTTCTTTTTATTTGTTATTAAGTATAGATGGTATACACTATTTATTAGTTATATTAGTTTCAAAAGCCCAATATAGCGATATGACAATTTTATACCTTGCAATGTGCTCATTCTACTGATTCTAGTAATCATCTGTCACCATGGAAACTTATATTATTGACTATATTTCCTTTTACCTTTTTTACCCATCCCCCTCCCTTTTCCTCTGGCAACCATCTCTAGTTTCTGTGAGTCTGTTTTTGTTTTGTTTGTGTGTGTGTGTGTGTCATATCTTCTTTATCCATTGGTCAATCAGTGGACACCTAGGTTCTTCTACATCTTGGCTATTCTAAATAATGCTTCAGTGAACATAGGGGTAGATATATCTTTTTGAATTAGTGTTATTTTCTTTGGGTATATGTCAAGAAGTGGAATTTCTGGGTTATATAGTAGACCTATTTTTAGGTTTTTGAAGACTCTCCATAGTGTTTTCCATAGCAGCTGCATTAATTTGTAGTTCCACCAATAGTGAACAAGGGTTTTCTTTTCTCAACATCCTCACCAACATATGTTATTTGCTGATTTTTTTGATAATAGCCATTATGACAAATGTGAGGTGGTACCTCATTGTCATTTTGATTTGCATGTCCCTGTTGAGATGTTGAGCATCTTTTTATATGTGTGTTGGTCATCTTTATGTCTTCTTTCGAGAAATGTCTTTCATCTCTTCTGCCCATTTTTTGATTGGATTTTTTTCTTATCAAATTATGTAAGTTCCTTATATATTTTGGATATTAATCCTTTATTAGATATATTACTTGCAAATATATCTCCCATTCAATGGGTGTTTTTTTGTATTATTGAGGGTTTCCTTCACTTTGCTGAAGTTTTTTAGTCTGACAAAGTCCCATTTGTTTATTTCTGCTTTTGTTTCCATTGCTCAAGGGGACATATCCAAAAAGATATTAGACTGATATCAAATAGTTTACAATCTATATTTTCTTCTCAGAGTTTTATGGTTTTAGGCCTTACATTTAAGTGCTTATTAAACCATACTGTTTTGATTACTATAGCTTTGTAGTATAGTTTGAAACCAGGGAGCATGATATCCCCAACTTTGTTCTTTTCTGTCAAGATTGCTTTCACTATTTATAGACTTTTGTGGTTCCATGTGTATTTTTGGATTATTTGTTCTAGTTCTGAGAATAATGTCATTGGTATTTTGATAGACATCGTGTTGAATCTATAGATTGCTTTGGGTAGTAACATCATTTTAATAATATAAATCCTTCCCATCCATGAGCATGGCATAGCCTTCCATTTATTTGTGTCCTCTTAAATTGCTTTTTAAAAAATGTTTTATCATTCTCAGAGTACAGGCCTTAAATTTAACCTTCTTGGTTAAATTTATTCCTGGGTATTTTTTTCTGATGCAGTTGAAAATGGGATTTCTCTACATGATTGATTTCTGTATATTAATTTTGTATTCTGCTACTTTACTGAATTCTGTTAATTTTTTGGTGGATTCTTTAGGTTTTCTATATATAGTAACATGTCATCTGCAAATGGTTACAGTTTTACTTTTCCCTTCCAAATTTGGATGCCTTTTATTTCTTGTCTGACTCCTGAGACTAAGATATCCAAGATTATATTGAATAATAGTGGTGACAGCAGGCATCCTTGTTTTGTTCCTTATCTTAGAGGAAAAGCTTTCAGCTTTTCACCATTGAGTGTGTTAGCTTGTCATATATAGCCTTTATTATGTTGAGGTATGTTCCCTCTATTTCCACTTTGCTGAGAGTTTTTATCATAAGTGGATGTTAAATTTTATCAAATGCTTTATGTGCATCTATTGAGATAATCATATAATTTTTATCCTTGGCTTTGTTGATGTAATTGAGTCACATTAATTGTTTTGCAGATGTTGAGCCATTCTCGCATTCCTGGCCTAAATCTCATTTCATCATGGTGTATAATCCTTTTAATGTACTAATTCGCTGGTCTTTTGTTGAGCATTTTGGCATTTATGTTCATCAGGGATATTGGCCTGTAATTCACTCATTCTCTCCTTCCCTCCCTCCCTCCCTCCCTCCCTCCCTCCCTCTCTCATAGTATCTTTGTCTAGTCTTGGTATCAGGCTAATGCTGGCATTATAGAATGAGTTTGGAAATGTTCCTTCCTCTTCGGTTTTTTTTTTTTTTTTTTTTGAATAGTTTGAGAAGAATAGGTACTAATTATTTACATGTTTGATAGAAGTCACCTGTGAAGCTGTTTGATCCTGGGCTTGCTTTGTGAGGAGTTTTTGATTACTGCTAGTAATTTCATTGCTAGTATTAGTCTGTTCACATCCTCTGTTCCTTCTTGGTTTAGTTTTGAAGGTTGTATGTTTCTAGAAATTTATCCATTTTTTCCAGATTGTCCAATTTGTTGGCATATATAGTTGTTCATAATATTCTTTAATGATCCTTTGTGTCAGTTATAATATACTCTTTCATTTCTAATTTTATTTGTGTTCTCTCTTTTGCTTCATGAGTCTTGCTAGAGACTTGGACATTTTAATTATCCTTTCAAAAAACCAGCTCCTAGTTTCATTGATCTTTTCTTTTTCTGTTTTTGATTTTATTTATTACTACTCTGATCTTCATGATTTTCCTCTAACTTTGGGTTTTGTTTGTTCCTCTTTTTCTAGTTCTTTTAGATGTAATTTAAATTTTTTGAGATTTTTCCTGCTGCTTGTAGTGACCTGTATAACTGTAAACTTTATAACTGCTTTTGCTGCATCCCATAAATTTTAAAAGGTTGTGTTTTCATATTTCTTTGTATCAAGGTAGTTTTTGATTTCTGATTTGATTTTCTCTTTGACCTATTGGTTATTTAGAAGCATGTTGTATAATTTCTGCATATATTTCTTTTTCCTGTTCCTTTAGTTGGTTTCTAGTTTCATGTATTGTCAGAAAATATGCTTGATATAATTTCAGTCTCCTTGAATTTATTGAGGCTTGTTTCATGACCTAGTATGTGGTCTTTCCTGGAAAATGTTCCATGTGCACTTGAGAAACATATATAATCTGCAGTTTTTGAGTGAAATGCTTTATAAATGTCTAGCATCAAGTCAAATTGGTCTAACGTGGCATTTAAGGCCATTATTTCTGTATTAATTTCCTGTCTGGATGATTTATTTATTGAGGTAAGTGGAGTATTAAAGTTCTCAACTATTGTAGTATTAATTTCTGCATTTATAGTATTAATTTCTACATTTATATTTATTAATGTTTGCTTTATATACTTGGTTGCTCCTCTGTTGGGTGCATAGCTATTTACAATTATGTTCTTCTTGGACTAACCCCTTTAAAATTATGTAATTTCCTTCTTTCTTACATTCTTTGTTTTAAAGTCTATTTTGTCTGATATGAGTATTACTATCCCAAATTTTTATTTCTATGGAATATCATTTCTGTCCCTTCACTTTCAGTCTGTATCTTGTGATGTAAAGTGAGTTTCTTGTAAACAGCATATAAATGAGTCATTTTTAAAAATCCATTCTGCCACTTTATGTCTTGATTGAAGCATTTAGTCCATTTACATTTAAAGGTATGTGCTTATTTGTGACCTAGTGTGTGCTCTTTGATAGGTATGTGTTTATTTCCATTTTGTTAATTGTTTCTTGGTTTTTGTTGTTCATCTGTTCCTTTCTTCTGCTCTTGATCCCTTTTGTTTTCTTCAGTGTTTTGATTGGATTCTTTTCTCTTCATTTTTTTTTTTTGCGTGTGTGTATTTTTTGTATGTTTTTGGTTTATGGTTACCATGAGGTTCATATATATCCATCTATATTTATACCCGTCTATTGTCGTAGATTCCTTTCTTTCAACACTTAAATATCTCCTGCCACTTCCTTCTGGTTTATAAAGTAGCTTCTGAGAAATCAGCTATTAGCCTTATGGGGATTCCCTTGTATATGACTTGTTTCATTCTTGTTGCCTGTAAGATTGTCTTATTATCCTTAACTTTTGCCATTTTAGTTACTATATGATTCAGTGCGGGCCGATTTGAGTTCATCCTGTCTGGAACTCTGTGCTTCCTGAGCTTGGATATTTGTTTACTTCTCCAGATTAGGAAAGTTTTCAGCCATTATTTCTTCAAATATTCATTCTGTCCCTTTCTCTCTTCTGAAACCCCTATAATATCAATGTTAGGTTGCTTGGTGTTATCCCAGAGATCTCTTATACTATCCTCATCTTTTAAAATTCATTTTTCATTTTGCTATTCTGGTTAGGCGATTTCCACTATTCTGTCTCTAGGTCACTAAATTTTTCTTCTGTAATAACTAATCTATTGTCCAGTCTTTCTAATGTATTCATTTCAATTATTATATTCTTCATCTCTGATTCGTTCTTTATTACATTTTCCATCTCTTTAAGTATTTTCTGAATTTCCCTATTCTACTGTCAAGTTTGTTGAGCATCCTTATGACCATTTCTTTGAATTCTTTATCAGGCAAATTACTTATTATCTCTGTTCCATTTGGGATTTTCTCTGGAGTTTTCTTCTTGTTCCTTCATTTGGGGCATATTCTTCTGTCTTCCCATTTTGTTTGACTTTTGTTTATTCCTATGAGTTGGATGGAATACCTACCTCTCCCAATCTTGTGAAAGAGGTCTGTGTGTAGACTGTGTGTCAGAGTTTTGGTAAGTTGGTTGTAGTCGGAACAGGCTTGTGTAGTGCCTGGTGTGTTACCTGGCCTGAAAGAGTGGGTTCTGGGTGGGACAGCTTGGTGCATGCATGCCTCCTTGCTCTTCGAATCCAGGTCGGGCTCTGTGGCATAGACCGGGCTACTCTCTCTGCCCTGCTGCCTTAATTATCTGTTGTCAGAGTAGGGTCTGAGTGGAGCAGCTTTGCATCCTTGTGTCTCAACTCCCCACCAACTCCACCCCCTCACCAGGTGGTTCAGCCTTGCATGTATGCACAGCCACACTTTACTATTTCGACACCTTCTCTGGGGCTGTGAAGCTCCTTGTGTGCTCAGCTGTGCCCCACTTACTCTGCATAGGTAGCCCTGCCTCTGTACCTCATTGCTTTAATTGTCCACCCTTCAGAGCAGGATCTGGTCAGGGCCACTCTTCTGCCTGTATCTCAATGCCCTAATAGCTCTACCCTTTCTCTGAATGGGGCAGCCTCCAGTGCAGGCACAGCAGCACTCCTCTTATTCCACGTGGGGCAGCCCCACGTGTGGGTACCGCAAAGTGTTTCTAGCTCTGTACTTTCTTCAGGTGGGGTAACCCATGTGTGGTACAGCAGTGCCCCACTACCTGTACTTTCTCTGGATGGGGCAGTCCTGTGTATGGGTACCACAGTGTATTGCTAGCTCCACACTTTCTCCAGGAGGGGCAGCCCCATATGAGCACAAAATAGATCCCACTATCTCTACCCTTTCTCTAGGCAAGGTGGGTAGTGCAGTGTTTTGCTAGCTCTGCACTCTTTCCAGGCATTTGAAGGCTGTGTGTGCACACAACCCAATGGATGCGGGAAGCAGCACTCTGCCATACCTACTGGATCAATCTCTGGGTGGAAAAGCCCCTTGTATACACACTATATACTCTCCTGTATCTGCTGGATCTAGCTCCAATAAGGGTGGCCAGGGAGTGCCCTGGAGTTCAGCTAGCGACCTGGGTGGAGCTCCCACCTGCTGTACATATTCAGAGTAAACATAAACAATGGTGCACACCAGTTCCTTTGGACCCAAGTTGTTCCCTCAGGTCTTGGAGTGCTCTCATAGTTTCCTGACCTTCTCTATGCAGTCCCTATCACTTACCTGTTGTGCAGAAGCTGTTCAATTGATTCACAATTATCTCTCAGGAGGAATTGCTCTAACTATAGTGTATATTCCATGTGTTCTTGGGAGGGGCCAAGTTCCGACTCCACCTGTACCACCATCTTGGACCCACCTCTTGCCAATGTTTTATAGTTTTAAGTGTACCTGGCTTACTCTTCTTTGATTAAATTTATTCCTAGCATTTTATTCTTCGTAGTATAAACATAAATGAAAATTTTATAACTTTTAGTTTTTAATTTATTGTGGTGACATTGGTTAGCGAAATCCAATAAGTTTCACATGTACAATTTAACGGTAAATCATATATATATATTGCATTGTGTGTTCACCGCCCACAGTTAGATTGCTTTCTGTCACCACATATTTGACTCCTTTTACCCCATCTACCTCTTCGCTCTTCCCCTACCCTCTGGTAACCACTCGTCTGCTGTCCATGTCCATGAATCTGTTTGTTGCTTTTAGATTTATATCCCACATATAAGTGATACCATGGTTTTCAACTTTTTCTGTATGGCTTATTTTGCTTAGCATGATTATCTCAAGATCCATCTCTGCTGTCGCAAATTGCAGTATTCCATCTCTTCTTATAGCTGAGTGATATTCCATTGTATATATGTACCACAGCTTCTTTAGCCAATCATCTATTGTAGGACACTTTGGTTACTTCCATGTTCTGGCCACTGTAAATAATGCTGCTGTGAACATTGGTGGACATATATCTTTTCGGAGAAATGTTTTCAAGTCTTTGGGGTAAAAACCCAGAAGAGGGATTGCTGGATCTTATGGTAGGTCAATTCTTAGTTTTTAAAGGAATCTCCATACTGTTTTACATAGTGGCTGTACCAATCTTCAATCCCACCAGCAGCATATGTGGGTTCCTTTTTCTCTACATCCTCTTCAACACTTGTTATTGTCTTGTTGATAATAGCCAATCTAACAGGTATAAGATGATATCTCATTGTGGTTTTGATTTGCATTTCTCTAAAGCTAGTGATGTTGTGCATACTTTCATATGTTTGTTGGTCATTTGTATGTC
>NW_011889325.1:473530-485036 GCF_000151845.1 Pteropus vampyrus | reverse complement strand
TAGACATTTATGTATTTTATAAAACGATCTCCCTAATTTCTTTCTCTCCTCTGCATTCCCTATGTCGTGCTCCCCATCCCCATGACTATCAGCTACCAATTTGTACTTCTTTAACCCTTCAGCCCATTCTCCCATCTTCCTAACCCCATCCCCTCTGTCTGTGATCAAATTGTCCTCTATATTAGTGAGTCAGTTTTTTAATAGTTTGTTCTTTTTCTTCCTTAGATTCTGCATATACGTGAAATCATATGGTATTTATCTTTCTGTCTGACTTATTTCACTCAGCATAATAACCCCTAGATACTTCCTTGTTGTTGCAAATGGTAGAATTTTATGTTTTTTAATGGCTGAGTAATATTCCATTGTATATATGAACCATAACTACTTTATCCAATTGTCTGTCGATGGGCATTTAGGTTGCTTCCATATCTTGGCTAGTGTAAATTGTGCTGCCATGAATCTTGGGGTGCATAAATCTTTACAAATTGTTGTTTTGTTCTTTGGATGAATACTCCGAAGTGCAATTGCTGGGTCAAAAGATATATTCATTTTTAATTTTTTGAGAAACCTCCAGACTGTTTTCCATAGTAGTTATACCAATTTGCAATAAAATATGTGCTATAAGAGGGACTTTCTGAGAAGAATTGTAGGAGGCAAAGTAGGAGGCACCAGGAATCTGCCTTCCCACCTAGACAGTGCACTGGCAGACTGTTTGGTCTAACTATTTTGGAACTCTGGAGTCTGTTGAAGGCTTGCAACTTCCAGGGGAAGGGATGGACTTAATAAATGGTAAATTCCAGTCAATTTCAGCTATTGGCTCAGCAGCAGCTATGCATTCTCTACCCTTCAGACTCACAGCAGGCAGCTGTACACATGTTCCCAGAGCATCTTGTATGTAGCTTATGAGAGCCAGAGTGAGCAATAAGGACCATATCTCTTAAAAATCAGGGATCTATGAACTCAGAGGTTCAGACACATGCAGGCTACGATTGCTGCACCCCTTCCCCCATTGTTGCAGATCTCTCCCCATCCAGCTAAAGAACAAAGTTGGAGAACTTGGACTTTGTTTTCAAAACTTACTAAAAAACTACTGGAATACAGACAGACATAAAATATACACAAATGGAATAGAGAGCCTAGAAATAAACCCTTACATATCTGCTCAAATTATTTTTGACAAGGATGCCAAGACCATTCAATGGGAAAATGACATTCTCTTCAAAAAATGGTGCCAGGAAAACAGTATACACATGCAAAGGACTGAAGTTAGACCGTTACCTAAAAACATATACAAAAATTAACTCAAGGATCAAAGACATACATGTAAGAAATAAAATTATAAAACTCTTAAAAGAAAACAGAGCAAAAGCTTCATGACATTGTATTTGGCAGTGCTTTCTTAGGAAAACAAAAGAAAAAACAGACACACTGGACTTCATAAGAATTTTAAAATACGCATCAAAACACTCTCAACAGAGTGAAAGGCAACCTATGGAATGGGAGAAAATATTTGCAAATTATATATCTGAGATTGAATAGAGAACTCCTAAAATTCAACAACAGAAAACCAACCCAATTCAAAAATGGGCAAAGGACTTAGATAGATATACAAATGGTCAATAAGCACATAAAAACATGCTCAGTGTCACTAACCATCAGGGAAATGCAAGTCAAAACCACACCTCACACTCATTAGGATGGCTTATAAACAGACAAAAACCCCAGAGACTAACATGTATTGGTGAGGATGTGGCAAAACTGGAACCCTTTTGTACTTTCTGTGGGAATATAAAATGGAACAGCTGCTGTGAAAAGCAGTATGATGGTTCTTCAAAAAATTAATAGAATTTCCATATGATCTACCAATTCTATTTCTGTGTACAGGTGCTTCTTGACTTATAATGGGATTACATCCTGATAAACCCATCGTAAGTTGGAAACATTGAAAATTGAAAATGCATTTAATACACATAAACTACTGAATCTGTATTACTTTTGTACCATCATAGGTAGAACCACTATAAGTTGGGGACCATGTGTATATACTCAGTAGTTAAAAGCAGGGTCTCAAAGAGATATATGTATACCCATTGTTATGGGCTAAATGTTTGTATCCCTCCAATTCATACATTGAAGTTCTATCCTCCGATTTGATGGTATTTGGGCATGAGGTCTTTGGGAGGTAATTAGGTTTAGGTGAGGTCATGAGAGTGATGTTCTCATGAAGAGAATAATTTCTTTATAAGAGGAGAAAAGGACAAGAGGATATGTAAACATACAGCAAGAAGGCTGTCTACCAGCTAGGAAGAGGGCTCTCACCAAAAACCAAATATACAGGCATCTTGGTCTCAGACATTTTAGCTTCCAGACTATGAAAAAAATTTTTTCTGTTGTTTAAGCCACGCAAACCATGTTATTTTGCTATAGCAGCCCAAGATAACTAAGTCACCATATTTATAGCAGTATTATTCACAAGAGCTAAGACTTGGAAGCAACTCAAGTGTCCACTGGAAGTCGAATGGATAAGCAAAATGTGGTGTGTGTATACATATATATATATATATACACAATAAAATATTATTCAGCCTTAAAAAGGAATTTATGAGATACCCTACAACATGAATGAAACTTGAGGACATTTCCTAAGTGAAATAAGCCAGTTACAAAAGGAAATACTGAGGCAGAGTGGTTTCCAGGGGAAAAGGAAGGGAGAATGGGGAGTCATCGTTTAATGAGTATAGAATTTCAGTTTTGCAAGATGAAGAGTTCTGGAGATGGTAGTAATGGTTGCACAACAGTATGAATGTACTTGATACCACTGAACTGTACAAGTGGTTAAAATGGTAAATTGTTACATATATTTTACCATAATAAGAAATGTAATTGAAAAAAGTTACATGCTATAGTTGAGTGTAATACTACTTGACATTTTCCAGGACTGCCTTCTCACAAGTTTCCTATTAGCCTGCTTCTTTCCAATTTAGAGGAATGTAAAGTGAATTCTTAGGATTGTATCTGCTCAACTTTTTTCTCAGTACTAACCTTAATGTTTAAGTGCAGGTAAAAGTTGCTGCACCATTCGGTCTGTTCTGAACCATCTCGGTCTGCCCTTGGCCACCATGTTTTGATTTGTAGTTTATTATCCTTCTTATTGCTGGCTGCTGCTGATGATTTATTTGGCTAAATAGTTTTTGTTTTGTTTCATTTTGTGGTTATTATTGTTTATCCTATGTTTTATTCTGGGAAAAAAATTCCTGATCTAGCTTCATTCTCCCTTCTTAATCTTTATATTTCTCTTATTATTTAAAATGTTTTTATCATAATAAAACTTGATTCCTCTTGGATACATTTTTCATGTGCCTTAAAGACATGTTATATATTATGAGTATTTTTTAAGTCTTTTGGTAGGCAGTTAATTTCTCTAGATTTTTTATATAAGTAATTAAGAAATACTTGTTTTATTTTACCTAACATATATACATATTCTCTCTCTCTCTCTCTCTCGATATATATATATATCGATATATATATATATACCAGTTGATTCTCTCTCTCTCTCTCTCAAGATATATATATATATCTCGAGATATATATATATATCTCGAGAGAGAGAGAGAGAGAATCAACTGGTACTGTAAATGGAACTGCTTTGTAGATTCTCAAACAGAGAGATGACAGGAATTGTTATGGTGATAAGATGATGGTGATGAACTGCTTTTCAGTAATAGGGAAGTGAAAAAGCTCAAGGGATAACATCAAATTGCTCCTGGTTTGTTAACATTTACAGTGACATTCTGACCCCATGGATTTCCATGGAGGGGAATCTTAAGTAGTAAGGGACTTCTCATCATGGTGGCAACATCTCATAAGACATAAGAAACCAAAAAGAAACACAAGATGCCTGCATATGCAAAAAGCTAACCCAAAGTCCATTTTCAATTAAATTATTCTTGGTCATATTCAATACCAAATGCAGTTAGGTCATTCATTATGGAGAGAAGAAAAATGTAGCATCACTTGTTATTTTTAGTGACAGCAGAGAAACTGAATGCAAAGCGCTGTGTTACTTTTCTCCTATTTGTTTCTGTGAATTGCTTTTTATAGGTGAAAAGAAACACTGCTCTTTGTCATGCAGGTTATATTTTTCCAAGTTTCTAGGCTCATACTGGAGTATGGTTCCACCCATCTTCCAACTTGACTACTTCTCTGACAGCAATATGTGGAGTACTCAGTAAAATATAGAAGGCAATCTTTTTTAGAAAATTAAGACTAGGTTGTTATTTTTAGCATTTTTGAAAATTTAAAGTAGGTGAATGTCACCTTCTGAAATACTATAGGAGATAAAAATTTTCTACTTCTGAGACCTAAGTTATTACTCCTCCAGTTAATGACTTTAGCAAACTTCAGTTTCCTCATCTATAAGATAGAAATATAATAGAGTGCATCACATGGTAATTGTATTGAATGTGTCAATAAATCTAAAAGAGCATGGTGCTGTAAGAGTTCAGTCAGTGGTATTGATGATAATGAAAGGGTGATTAGGCTTTATTTGCTTTTCTACTCATTCATTCTACAAATATCTCCTTGAGTGATTTCTAAGTGTCAAGCATGAGCTTAGAGCTTGAGGAAATTAAAATAGAACTATTCTTCCTCCTACTACTGCATCCAAAATTCATCATTTCTTATCTTAAGTATTTTTAGATTCTATTCCTTTGCTTTTTAATCCCTATACCAACTCATGTTCTTCATTTCTTTGTATCTCTCCTGGAGTGTTTCCAAAGACTCCTAAATGGATCTATCTGCTGACTCTCTCTCCAGTCTGATTTCTGACATTTTCTTATATGCTTCTCATCCTGTGAGTGCTACTGAAATCTTTAAACCTTTTGAAATATGTTATGTACTTTTATTTCCCAGATTTTATGAGGCCTAGTCCACTTGCCTGGAAAACCCTTCCTTGATCATTATTCATCTTGACTAATTAGCTTTCTCTCCTGCATGCTTTCTCCACCATGTAGCTCTGATCTGAGTGAGCATGAATCACTTTGTATTGGGTCTGTTTATTTTTAAGCCTCCCCTGCTAGATTGCAAATTATTTGACATTTGTAACTTTGCCTGGCACAGAGAAGGTGGTAAGAAAAGCTTTTCTAAATAAATGAGCAGGTAAAGAAATAAAGTATAATCTTTGTACATTCAGAGTTTATAATATAGTATGTAATATAGTACAATATAGTAAGTCTGCATATAATGTATTGATGTTAAATGCGAGAAAGTAATGGAGAGTAAACTTCAAATAGAGAACATATTTTAGAAAAGTTAGTGTTATGAAACAATCTTATATGTTACATGTCTGTTATATCTCAGTAAAACTGGAGTGGGGGAGAAAAACTAGTTTCAGAAATTACAAATCTGAGGCTAAAACTAGAAAGTCTCTGATTTGGGACCATAGAAACCAAGGCTTCTCTCAACCTGTCTTTGACTCTTTCTTTAGAACTCATCCTTCTTCTTCATCTTTTCTGGCTGGCTTGGGTATCACATTAGCTGCATTTTTACTATGCTAAACCTGTTATTACTCAAAAAGAAATTTCATTTAAGGCCATGATTTGTAAAATTCTGTTGGACAAATATTACTAACAATAATCAAAATAGTTAATACAAATATGAGGCTACTCTATTTCTGTTATTAATATTAGATGGATACCCTAATATGAAAATATCACGAAATGACAGATTGATATATAATGGAGAAATTGTGTTTGTATATATACATATATATGTAATTGAAATGATTTTTTTTGGCAAGTAATAGGCTTAAAATAAAATGTAGGTAATTTTGGAAAGATTCTCTGCTTATTGCCAAATTGTTCATAAATTCCTACCAGAATCAATTACTTAATATACTACTTTATATCAACTACAAACTTTTTCTAAATATAATCTTTCAAAAAAGGAAAGTTCAAGGTCTTATCAAGTCAACTATGGCTCACATGTATAGCTAATAATTTTCTAAATTTGTATTAGGATCAACATGTGACAAATTGCTTTAACATTCTCATTTGATTTTCATAGGAGTAGATACCTTGCTTCACCAACTTGAGAAGTCTCATTGTCTACAATAAACTTATTGGCTGAAATGTTAGGTTAAAGTGGGTTATAATAATCCATTTATTCTGTATCAAAGGATATTTTCCATCAGTTACTCTACATTTTTAAATCTATGTCTCTGAACTTTTATACGTGGAGCTCTGATGGTGCATTAAAACTGTAAAAGTGCTTTTTTTTTTTTTAAAGATGGAATTGTTTAGACAGATAGTATTTGGATTAACCAAAAGCAGCCCTGCCTACATAGCTACTATTAAATGGATTAGATGTAATCCAGCCATTAAGTCTTGAATCATTATACATTAAATCAAGTGGCTTAGTAGGACAAACAGATATAATAAAAATGGGTAGATTTAGACCAACAAATACATTATCTCCAAAATGTGGATGTCTTGTTTGTAGACCATTCATCCACACTTTAAGCAAATATTTCTAAGGTGCCCGTTATGTGTTAAACTTTAAAATGGGCTCTGAGGCCCACAAAATAGTGAAGATTGAGTCCTTGTTCTGAAGGGTCTCAAAATCATGTCAGGGTATCAGGTTATAAACAAAGTGGTGAGTGCAATCATTGAGACATGTCCAGGTGTTTTTGGAAGCACAGTGGAATTCCTGACTTATCCTTGGAGATATGTTGTAGAAGATTTCAGAACTAACTCTTGAACATTAAAAGAATTAAGAGTTAAAGACCACAGTTAAAAGTTGGAGAAGCCACAGAGAGAAGCCATTCTAGGCAGAGATACCATGAGCAAAATCACAGTGGCATGTATTATGAGTGCATAGAAAATGTTTGTTATTTTGAGAATATAAATGTAGAGTAATAGGTACAGAAGTAAGTATATTGGGCAATCTTGGATTTTTAGACTAGGTAAAGGATCTTAGGAATTATAGAAATACTCAGAGGTTTTCAAGCTGGTTTTGCATGTCAGAAAGATCATTTTGGTGATGGATATATAAGAAATTCATCCAAGGAAGAATACAACATTGGTACTTATATTGGTGCAGGTGAGAGATGATTTAAAGATGATTTAAAAAAAAAAAAAAAACTCTGGCAGTGGAAATAGGAATGCATAGAAAGATTCTGATCCATGAGAGATTTACACAATATGATCTGGAGTAATTTAGTGATTTATTAGATTTTAGGATTAAGAGCAAGGCAGAAGTGTGCATGCCTCTTAGTTTTTGCTTTAGTGACCAATCACTTGTATAATTGCTTATTCTATGTCTGTCTATTTACATTGCCATAAGGTTCATGACAGGAGGAACTAAATATGCTCATCCCTTCCTATAAAAGAATTCTGCACTGTTCCTAGTACATATAGATGCTCAATAAATATTTGTTGAATTAGTGAATAGAAAATTCAGGATGATGGGATGGTATAAAGAGGGGAAGATGATGGACTCCATATTGGACAGGTTAAGTTAGAAATTCCCATGAAACATATAGATGGAAAATGCATGTGTGTGTGTGACCAGCAGGGAGGACCAAGGAATCACTGAAATTCTGTCTATTGAAGCAGTATGTTTTAAATAAGTGGCTCTCCTTTTAACTGATGATCAGTTAAATGCATTTTCTGGTTGGTGAATTGATTTTTTTTTTTTTTCACTCTATTCATTCCTGAACAGAAATAGTCCTTTACTACTTGGGCTAAATGAGATTTTCAACTGTACCACATTAAATTCCTGCTGTACAAAAAATATATACAATCTGGGCAACAAGTCTGAGTTCCATAGGGTTGGACATGAATTTTAATTTACCTTGGGAAAGCTCTAGGTTAATCTTGAAAGAAAAAGAAATCCTCCCCATGTAGGTAAGGAATAACAGGTTGATAAGCAAAATAACTAAATTTGAAACAGACCAAGACTGATAATTTCACGGTATATATTGATTTTAGTCGTACCCAGGAAAAGCTGGAAGAAGAGGTATTTGAAATCACAGCAACCTGACAAATAATACCCAACCACATTGCCAAATCCTGACATTAGGATAATAATGAGCCTGCAGAATCAGAGATGAGCTAAATCTAAGGTCACCATCAAACAAGTTTCATCTGTAATGCTAACTCCTCTCTATTGCAGTTGATTAGTGATGTCTGCCATGGGCATAGGAAAAAGATTGATGGTACTTGGGTCAGGTATTTGCCACCACTGATATATACAAAATCCATATGAATATAGATAGAAGAAAATAGATCATTGAACTTCAGAAAGGACATTAAAAGGCATTTGATGGTGGAATTCACAATATACAAACCAAGTGAATATCCCCTGAAGTTCTCTAAAGATGGTGGCACTACTCTTAAAATGCTGATATCATCTTTGAAAATTTCAACCACTAGAAAATTTTTTAAATTGAGAAAGCAGGCCTACTTTAACCTTTGTATATTGTTTCAAGTTCTACTTTTGATGATAGGGAGTAAGCTTCATATTTAAGAAAAAAAATAGCATCCATAAGTATCAGCCTAGAAGTAACTGAATTATTTTTTTTGCTCTTAAAAAAAAAAAGTAATTATTGGATATGGAAAAAAATGGCATAGATGCTAGAGGCTCTGTGCATTCCTCTGGCAACCAAATCAAAGTAAATCAAAGTCGTAATGGAAGCAAGCAGCAAGGAAAAACCACCTGGGGTGTAAATGAACAAGCCATACAACTAGGGAGAAATCCAAGAAATCACCCTGCAACCACAGAAGGTAGGATGGAGAAAGGATGCGGGGCTGCCTGGTCTCAAGCCACTGAGTGAGACTGAGGCTACGACAGTGGCAGCAGCAGATTGCCTCTTAAAGGGACCATGTGTGCAAGTGGATTTTCACAGTGACAGACCTGTTACTTCTGAGCACCAGTGCCCATTCGGCTGTATGCAGGGGCCACCAGGGACTTACAGGGTGACACTGTCGGAATGAGGGATTAGGTGAGACTCGCTCTGTACAGAAGTGCTGGTGGTATCCATTGGTCTCTGTTGAGTCCTCTCCCTTGCTAGTGCACATGACACTGTACCACCATAGCGGTAATGTCATCAAACTGGATAACAGAGGTTGCTCTGCCCAGAGGCTTCCCTAAAACCCCGCCTCCCCCAACTTGCAGCTCCACCCAAGCCACATCCAGGTATATCTTCAGCGAGTCAGGTGCTCCTTGCTGAGCAGTGCCTAGATCCACACTGGAGGTAGCTGGCCTTGGTTTCTGGTGTGGCCTTTTGGGGAAACTATGAGCACAGCATCTGTGGATTGCTTGCTGAATCTTAACAGGTGGCCCTGGAGGGGCACAGACTGGGGCTAAATTTGGCCTGCAGCTGAACCCCTCTCAGGACTGTGCCACTGGACACCTACTTCACAAATCCATGCTAAGACTGGGAGACTTAGGCGCTTTGCTTAGTACACAGAAACAGACATGGAAAGGCAGCCAAAATGGGAAGACAAAGAAGCAGAAACCATATGAGAGAACAGAACAGAGATCCAGATATAATGGAGTCAAGTAATCTAACAGATGCAGAGTTCGTAACACTGGTTATAAAGACGCTCAATGAAATTTTGGGAAGTGTAGATAAATTCAGTGAGAACTTCAACAAAGACATAAAAAACATAAAAATGGAAATGGAAATTATAAAAGGGAACCAGTCTGAAATGAACACATTATCTGAGATGAGAAGTATATTCAACGGAATAAACAAAGAATAAACAAAGTGAATAAAGGAAAAGGATCACATGCCCTATCTAGAGGACGGAAAAGCCAAGGACACTCAATCAGAATGGCAAGAGATAAGATGCCAAGACTATAAAAATAATTTAAGGAGCATATGGGACACTATTAAGGGTCAAAATATCTGTCTGATTGGCGTACCTGAAGGAAAACAAGATGTTAAACAGCTGTTTGAAGAAATTATGGAAAATTTTCCTAATCTGGTGAAGGAAATGGATATAAAACCCCAGGAAGTTCAGAGAATCCCAAAAAACAGGGATCCAAAGAGGCTCACACCAAGACACATCATAATTAAAATGCCAAAGGTTAAATACAAAGAATATTAAAAGCAGCAAGAGAAAATCAGATAGTTACCTATAAGGGAACACCCATAAGACTGGCAGCTGATTTCTCAAAAGAACCTATGCAGGACATAAGGACTTAGCAAAAAATATGTGACGTGATGAAGACCCAGGATCTACAACCAAGGATACTTTATCCAGCAAAGCTATCATTTAGAGTTGAAGAACAGATAAAGAGCTTCCCAGACAAAAATAAACTGAAGGAATTTATCACCACTAAGCCAGAATTACAGGAAATGTTGGAGAGACTTCTTTAAGAAGAAAAAAACATGTATCAAAAACAGGAATAACGAATGGTAACAACTACATTCCTATCAGTAAGTACCTCAAATAGAAAAGAATTAAGTGTTCCAACTAAAAGTAGAAGAATGGATAGGAAAACAAGACCCCTACATGTTGCCTATAAGAGACTCAGTTCAGATTAAAAGATACAGACTAAAAGGAAGGGGGTGAAAAACATATTGCTTTGATGGACCTGGAAGGTATTTAAGTCAGACTGAGAAAGATAAACACTATATTTCATTTATATGCAGAATCTAAGGAATAAAAAGAATAATAAAAAACACACTTACAAATATAGTGGACAATTTGGTGATGGACAGAGAGGAAGAGAGTTTAGGGGCCTGGCAGAATGGGGTGAAGAGTTAAAGAAGTACAAATTTGTAGCTTATGGATAGTCATGGGGATGGGGAGCACAGCATAGGGAATGCAGTTAGAATTAATACATTGACTTGGTGGAGGGTCAGGGGAGGGAGCAGTTGGCGGGATCATTTTATGAACTATATAGATGTCTAATCAATGTGTTATATACTTGAAACTAAGTAAAATAAATTTTAAAAAATTAATTATTTAATAAAAATGATGCTATGTCGACTAAGTAATTAGATGCCAGAGAGTCTTATATCCTACTTCCTAGTTGGCCAATATTTATACTTTCTGGGGAAAATAGTTTCCTGTTTTCAGACATCTCTATTTAAAGCAATCCTGGGGTCTCCTTTAGTTGTTCATTTAAGGTTTTATATCTTTTTTTTTTTTAACCAATTCATATTTATGGGGACCTACTATGTGCTCAGTATTGGAATTAGTTTTTAAAGTGTCTTTTATTGTCCCTAACTTCATGAAGCTTTTTATGTACCAAGGAATGGCACTACCTTGTTTAGTGTTTTTCTAATCAATAGACCATTCTTTAGAGATAGAAATTTCCCAAATTACAAGGCCCAAGAGAGGTCCTCAGAAAAGACCCAGAAGAGTTGTCTTATTCTCACAGTCAATGAGTTCATCCAAGTTAATAGCCAGGTTCTCTTCTCCTACTTATTTTCCTTTGATCCCAAAAAGGAATCCATAAAACTCTTGATGTCACAATGTCCAGCACTCTT
>NW_011889325.1:450648-473480 GCF_000151845.1 Pteropus vampyrus | reverse complement strand
TCAAAATATCTGTCTGATTGGCGTACCTGAAGGAAAACAAGATGTTAAACAGCTGTTTGAAGAAATTATGGAAAATTTTCCTAATCTGGTGAAGGAAATGGATATAAAACCCCAGGAAGTTCAGAGAATCCCAAAAAACAGGGATCCAAAGAGGCTCACACCAAGACACATCATAATTAAAATGCCAAAGGTTAAATACAAAGAATATTAAAAGCAGCAAGAGAAAATCAGATAGTTACCTATAAGGGAACACCCATAAGACTGGCAGCTGATTTCTCAAAAGAACCTATGCAGGACATAAGGACTTAGCAAAAAATATGTGACGTGATGAAGACCCAGGATCTACAACCAAGGATACTTTATCCAGCAAAGCTATCATTTAGAGTTGAAGAACAGATAAAGAGCTTCCCAGACAAAAATAAACTGAAGGAATTTATCACCACTAAGCCAGAATTACAGGAAATGTTGGAGAGACTTCTTTAAGAAGAAAAAAACATGTATCAAAAACAGGAATAACGAATGGTAACAACTACATTCCTATCAGTAAGTACCTCAAATAGAAAAGAATTAAGTGTTCCAACTAAAAGTAGAAGAATGGATAGGAAAACAAGACCCCTACATGTTGCCTATAAGAGACTCAGTTCAGATTAAAAGATACAGACTAAAAGGAAGGGGGTGAAAAACATATTGCTTTGATGGACCTGGAAGGTATTTAAGTCAGACTGAGAAAGATAAACACTATATTTCATTTATATGCAGAATCTAAGGAATAAAAAGAATAATAAAAAACACACTTACAAATATAGTGGACAATTTGGTGATGGACAGAGAGGAAGAGAGTTTAGGGGCCTGGCAGAATGGGGTGAAGAGTTAAAGAAGTACAAATTTGTAGCTTATGGATAGTCATGGGGATGGGGAGCACAGCATAGGGAATGCAGTTAGAATTAATACATTGACTTGGTGGAGGGTCAGGGGAGGGAGCAGTTGGCGGGATCATTTTATGAACTATATAGATGTCTAATCAATGTGTTATATACTTGAAACTAAGTAAAATAAATTTTAAAAAATTAATTATTTAATAAAAATGATGCTATGTCGACTAAGTAATTAGATGCCAGAGAGTCTTATATCCTACTTCCTAGTTGGCCAATATTTATACTTTCTGGGGAAAATAGTTTCCTGTTTTCAGACATCTCTATTTAAAGCAATCCTGGGGTCTCCTTTAGTTGTTCATTTAAGGTTTTATATCTTTTTTTTTTTTAACCAATTCATATTTATGGGGACCTACTATGTGCTCAGTATTGGAATTAGTTTTTAAAGTGTCTTTTATTGTCCCTAACTTCATGAAGCTTTTTATGTACCAAGGAATGGCACTACCTTGTTTAGTGTTTTTCTAATCAATAGACCATTCTTTAGAGATAGAAATTTCCCAAATTACAAGGCCCAAGAGAGGTCCTCAGAAAAGACCCAGAAGAGTTGTCTTATTCTCACAGTCAATGAGTTCATCCAAGTTAATAGCCAGGTTCTCTTCTCCTACTTATTTTCCTTTGATCCCAAAAAGGAATCCATAAAACTCTTGATGTCACAATGTCCAGCACTCTTTATAAGGTAGTAACCATAGACATTTCCTTATTGAAGAGAAGCTACATTTTATATCACATGTCTCATCTCTCCTGACCATGCCTGATTGGCCCAGGGGTGGCCATCTAACCCAAATAAAGACAATGGTTAAGCTGCACCATCACCTATAATATACACTGGTTCAAAAGCTCTAACCAATAGAGAATGATGATTTCATAGACCAAACAGATTCCTTTGGTAATGTGAAATGAAGATATGAAGAGACGGTTGTTCAATTGATTCTGATAGAAAAGAAAAAACAGACAAAGGAGAGAACTGAGTCATTAGTGGCAAATTCACTCAAAGAAAAAGTGAATTGATGCCTGCTTTTTAAGGGAGAGCTATTGAAGAGTCTGTTGAGTTACTAGAGGTGTCATCTGACTACTAAAGTTATTATTTTATCTTAAAGATGGCCCGTCTTTATGAGGCTCGAATATGTGATTGATGTTCTTATTATCTATATTCCTTTTGTATACTTAAACACAAAATGTGTCTACATTCACACCAACTTTTGGAATAAGTGTGAGTGAGTCTGTTTCCCATTTGCCCACAGAAAAATTTATCTAAGGTGCATTGTGCTCAGTTTGTTTAAGGCACGTTTACTCCAAGCCTGGTGGGGAGTAACTCATCATGCAGCGTATTGTGGAATTCCAGTAAAAGAAGATTCATACACACAGCACTATGCACTAAAGAGTGGCAGTGACAGTGACAAATGACTGTGCCCAAAGGAGAACAATAAAAACTGTGATCCATCTCATATAAAGAACATCTGAAGGCTCTTGACATGATACACTTAAGAAAATAAAAAGCTTAGGAGCCATGGCAGCTAACTTCAAATGTGTGAAGAGTAAATATAAAAAGGGGGCTTCAGACTTATTCTATATGTATAAAAAGTACAGAAATAAGATTAATGTTTGGAGGTACATGAAGATGGATTTTGTTTAAATATAAGTATTGTGACGTTTCAGCCCATTCCAACATAGTGACCTACCACAATCTGCAACCCCCAGTCCCCCCAAAAAAGAATGGACTAGATGCTTGAGTTAATAAGTTTTTCATCAGTGCAAGACTTTTTAAGAGGCATATCTCTCTCTCTCTCTCATACTGCTGAAGGTGTTTGTACATGAATGAGAATTTGAAAGAGGTAAGTGACAAGGTTGCGTCCAATCCATGACTCCATATCAAATGGCTTCTAGTTTTTAAAACTAAGAACTGACCTCAGGAAGAGATTGTCTGTTTTAAAGCTCAAGTAAAATAAAAGCAGTGATTCTATCAGAAAAGTTGGACACCAGTAGTAATCAGACAAGAAAACCATGTACCACCTAAAAAAATTACATAATTTGTCTCTAAGGCTATGATCTACACAGCTGCTTTTAATTTTAACATATCTCCAAAGATTAAGAGGTCTACCTTAGGGTCAAGAAAATGCCAAAAAAAAAAAAAAAAGAGAGAGAGAGAGAGATGGAGTAGTATTGAGTTTTAGCTATGAGCTTTTTTCTCTAATACAAAATAATAATATTCCAGACAGTATGTTCAATAGATTAAAAATAACCTAGATGATTGCTTTATGAAACAAAGTATTAGAAAGAACAACTTTAATTGTAGAAGTTGTGGGCTGATTTTATTATAATTATTTGATGAATAAAAAGTATTAACCATATTAAGGAAAATGGTTATGGAAAATGTAGAATAATAAGTAGAAAGAACTCAAGAAGTTTTATTTGGATAGACTGTAGCAAAGACCAGAAAAAAAATGATAAGCAGGACCCAAGTAATTAATATCCTTATTGGCTACTTGAAGAAGTTTGGAATGTACCCTGTGAGTTCCCAGCTCCTCTCCATCTCCCAGTGAACATAATAAATCTATATTTTAGTAGCAAGATAGATAGTTGGCTCTGCCTCTTTCTCTGTATTTTGGCAGCCATTAAGGGTCTAGGCAATAAAAATCAATATTTAAGTACTATAAGTAAATTTTCAACGTTCACTAGCACTCATCCCCTTCACCCTCCTCCTCTACATTGTTCCCCACTTTCTTCTTCAGTCAAACCATTTTAAGAGAGATTGTAATTTAAATGTTTAGTGGTTGTCTTTAGATGTTTCGGTCTTTGGGACCTAAGAACCCATATTGTGGCTTTTTCTTTCCATTTGTAATTAGATGTAGCCATGTGACTTTCTTTGACCAATGAATTTGAACATAAGTAATGTATGTATCACTTATGGGTTAGAGTATTTGTTTGCTAATGCTAAACCCTGTAGAACTCTTTTCTTTCTGCCACAGCAACATCAAGTGTCCCATTCACTCCCATGCTAGATAGTGAATAAGTACAATGAGGACACAGAAGGAAATCTCTAACTGACCCACTTGCACATGCAGCATGAGTGAGAGGAATAAAAAACAAAAAAGTTTTCTTGTTTTATCCAACTGAGAGAGTTTGGAGAGTTTTTGTTATTTTGTTTCTTTCTTTCTTTGTTTTTGTATGGAAGCATTACATAAAAATCCTGACTGGTAACTATTGTAAATATTAAAACTTTTTTCCTTAGGGAACATTGCCAAATGTGAAAAATATTTAGGCTAGTGAGGGAAGGAACTTTCCTCTCAACCACCGACACCTCACCCAGAGAATTGAGAATTGTAGACCCAGAAGGAAAATCAGATAAAAAGTTTTTGACCTATGGCTGTGTTTGTCTCAGATGAGGAGAGAGTAGAGAAAAGAGCAGTTAAGTTTGAACCCCAAAGAAATGTAAACAATAAGAAGGAACCTTCAGCCAGTTGATGGCACCAGCCCTAGTCCACTGGGCTGGAAAAAATACTCATTCAGATGAATGACGTGAGATGTGATTGTTTCTGGATACTCAAACTAAAACTGACACAGGATTTCAACAACTTATAACGACAGGAAGTTCTTTAAGTAGTTGTTGGTAGAGAAGCTTTTTTATAACAAAAATATAGACTGTTCCATCTAAGTGCAGTGGTGGGGAAGCAAGCTTTCAGTGTCCAATACCCTTCCCAACATGAATGCTGTAGAGTTTAACTTTGATAGAAAGAAAACATTGTATTAAAAGTTAGGAATACTTTTGTGTAAAGCAACTGATTTTAACAAAGAGAAAAAGTATTTATGGATTTATAGTTAAAGTCATCTCAGTCCTATGGTCCTGTGTTATGAGTGGATACAGCTCCTACAGAGATCAACAATGCAGAGAATTCAACAAGGCAGAGTGTTGAACCTCCTCAGGTATTGGCATGTTAATCTCAATAATGAACCAACACTTTAAAAAAAGAAATTGAAAAGGCAGACATAGTTTAATGCCGTGGAAATAGCACTGGAGAGGGGTTTAAGAAGTTTAAGTGTTTGTCCTAGGTCTGCCACAGATTAGCAGTATGAACACGGGCATATCACTAACCTTCATCAATACTGTTTCCTCAATTATAAAAGGAGTGGGATGGATCCAGATGATCTCTGAAATCCTTATAGCTTCTGAATGCTGTGATTCTCTGACCCTTTGATTTGGGGTTTATTCCCCAGTCTGACATTAACTAACTTGAACAAGTCATTTAATATTTCTGGATTTCATCTGTCTCCTGAGAATAATAATACTTATCTGCCTGAAGGAAGGGGCTGGAACACATTATCTCTCAAACTCCCTTCCAGCCCTAACATATTTTTCTAAGAAAGAAATATTTTGGGAGCTCATTATTATGTCTGTTAATGTTCCTACTGGTAGTGTTGATAGGAGCCACATGAATTTTAGAAGAGTGAAAGTGTAGAGAAGTAGGAAAGAGAAGATAAGAAGAGTGAAAGAAGGATAAATAAAGATAAGATGATGGAGACATGAGTATGGTCAATGAGAGGACCTGGCACTGACCTTTGCTTTGTCTATTGTTTCAGATATTGTTAGTTACAAAGCAAAACAATAGTGAAAACAGTAATGATTGAAATGAACTGGTTAAAAATAAAGAGAATGTATAATCTTGTGAATCCTACAAGTTTAGAAATATGACAGCTTTGGGCATAGTTTGAACCAGAGGTTCATGATGATATTGGGACCCCAATCTTTAAAATTCTCTTGACCCTTCCTACATGGGCTGACTCCTTTCTCATACTGGGCTCCCTCATGGAGGCAAAAATGGCTGTAGCCATTTCAGGCTTTATGTACACACATTATGCTATCCACAGAAAGAGTACTTTTGTCCCTGAATTCCAAGGA
This sequence comes from Pteropus vampyrus, assembly GCF_000151845.1. Classification (NCBI taxonomy): domain Eukaryota; kingdom Metazoa; phylum Chordata; class Mammalia; order Chiroptera; family Pteropodidae; genus Pteropus; species Pteropus vampyrus. The sequence goes on along the minus strand of NW_011889325.1, from coordinate 467,654 downwards.
AAGATACCAGAATTCTCTCTGTTTTGACCAGTTTAGCTCACATTTCCAGCCACGACCCAATCTCCACAGTCTGAAGAGATAAGGGAGTGGATTGTTTCTTTGAGACTAATTCACATACCCAATCCTTAAAGCTATGATAGAATTAACTTCCTTAAAATGCCAGGGATCTACAAACAGGAAATGGAGGATGTTGAGAAGGGAAAAAGAGGAACTGGAAACTGGAGGAAAAGCAAAAAGTCTCAATGGCACCTTGAAAAAGTGGCTTTGCGTGGGATTAAGAATCCAGTTGCTTTGGGTCTGGTTGCTACTTCTGCCACCCTGTGAATTGCAGAAGACTCAGATACCTTCTTAAAATAGGGGCAACAGAAGTTACCAGAATGTAAGCTCCATGAAGGCAGGTACTTTGTTTTGCTCACCGCTGTATTCTCCTTGCCTAAAATATTAACATGCACAAAGGAAGCCCTGAATAAATATAAATTAAATAAGTGAATAGCACTTTCCTCTTCAGGTTTTTATAGTATTTAAAGTAGATAGTGTATATGAAGCACTTGGCACAATTCCTAAAATATTACACGTTCCCAAGAAATGGTAGTAATAGCAACAGTGGTTGTGACAGAAGAAATAATAATAATAAAGGAGCAGTATTAGGATTTATTTTATACTAAAAGAAGGTTTAAAATGTAGAAAAGATGCCAAGTTTAAAAAATACAAGAAAACTTAGACCTGAAGATTTACTCTAATAAAGACTATTCCTTAAAATAAGTCTATACTATTCCTAAATTTAAAAATGATGTTCATGTGTCAGAAAGAAATGATGATTTCTAGAAATGACTAGCATTAATTAATAGCAGTTTTGGCTTGGAGTATTAGGCAAGACATCTTGAAGATACTACAGGAAAAAAAAGAATAATAGCTGATATTTATTGAATATTAACTCTATGTCAGGCACTGTTCTAAGACCTTAAATATAAAAAGTCATTTAATCTTCAAACAACCTAATGCAGTAGTACTATTACTTTTCTTGTTATATAGATAAGCAAAGTGTGATGCAGAGAGATCTGACTTGGTCAAGTTTACACAGCAGGGAACTGGCAGAGCCCAGGGTCAAACTCAGGCTATTTCCTGAGCTTGTTTCTTAACCACTAGTATCTACTTTCTCTATTTTATGGGCCATCCATGAAGAGCAATGCCACTCTAAGTGGATCACACATTTTTTTTTCTGAAAACAATGTACGACCCTTGGAAGTTTGAAAAAAAAAAAAAAGGAAAAGTATTAAATCTTCAATAAACTGTAATGTTCACTAGCATTTTTTTTGTTTTTTTTTTTATAAAGAAAAATATAGTTCATTCTCCTCACAGAAGACACATAGGTAACATGAACTCAGCATTATTGAACTCAACAATTGATAGTTGGCAATCATATGAAAGTGATCATCTTTCATAGCATACATAGCAAGTCTCAGCCAAGAATACAAATACACATATCCCACATCATCATGAATTTCTCAGCCAGTATTTTAAATATTTGGAGATTATCGTGTCTTACATCTAAGCTTAACCTGTGATGGAAATACTGTAGTGGAATATAGGGGTCTGTATCTTTCAAGGATGGTAACAAATTTTGGTTTCCTTACTCCTTGGTTTATAGACTGTTTTCTCACTACCCACTCCCTCGCTCTGCCCCCTCTTCCCCCGCCATGGAACATATTAGTAGATTCAATTTGGAAGAGAGATGATTAATTCATTAATTACTCTACAAATGTTGGTGCTGTGGAAAGAACATGGATTTTCAGAGGTGGGTAGACCTCAGTTTAAATCTCAGTTCTACCACTTTTTCACTACATGAGTACATGAGTCAGTGCGATGATTTCTCAGAGGTGATCCTAACATTTGCCTTTCATCCCTCCAGCTCGTATGTTGCACAAGATTTCATCATTTGGGAACTCATCAAACCATATGATCTTGAATTGCAAGAAAAACATGCTTTTTTTTCCTGGCTAAGGCTAGCCATGGACCGAAGGACTATCACTTCTGTTGACGATGTAAGTGGATGCATTGCCCTTATGAAAGAATGGGTTGATCCTTTGAGGCAATGACTTGATTTGGTGCATCTTGGTAGTGGTTTATAAGGGCCTTTACTTATCAACATGGCAATTTTCTCTAATGCAGCATATTGCTGCCTGCCAACTGACTCTGGCCAAAGGCTCATTACAGACAGATCAACTGATTTAAAGAAAGCAGGCAGGTCTCCCTCAACTCCAACTTATTTCAAAACCTGAAAGCAAAATATAATGGCAAAACTTCTGAGTGAGTCTAGCTGATATGAGTGATTTAGGTTTCTCTGATTATTTGGTCTGTCCTCAGGAATGATTTTATAGGACAATGTCATAAGATACTAGTGAGCTGTTTTTCCTGCTACAGCAATAATTATCTCCAAGCTCAGCACTATTATCTCAAATACCTAACATAATATTTTGCACATATTATGTGTTCAGTAAATACTTATCAATGATTAAATAAATAAATGAGTATCCTTGGTTGTTTGGTTTACTTAAGTCAGAAACTTTGGGGTTAAAAAGAGCTGGTTGTGAAAAATATTATGTTCCTTTGGTCAAATTATTTAATTGCTACCTCACTAGCTCATTTCGTCTTCCATACCAAATAAATCACCAAGCGGTAAAATTCTTTTTCCTAAATGCTTACATTTTCCCCTGAATTCTACACCTTACCATTTCTTGCCTACTGAGCCCAGCTTATTCTCTTTCACCCATGTCTTTCCTTTTGTAGCTACCCTCCACAGGCCTGCCAGAGCGATCTGATCATCTCTCTTTTTCTACCTCAAACCCTTTAGTGGCTCCCAAAAAGCAAGTTAGGCTCTTGGTGGATTCAAATACAAAGAGGTCTGCCTTTTACACAATGTTGCTTCTTCTAAGGGCCACCACACCTTATCAGCTGACTATGCTCACTGGTACTAGGAAGGGCGCATCCCCCTTCACCACCTCCTACTGCCTCCCCATAGCTTTTTTTCTCACCATTCTGCCAGGTATGGCCAGGAACTCTCTCTCTCTCAACCTAAATTATAGTCTTGTCAACTAAAAGGGAAACTCAAATATTTCCAGGTTCCTTCGGAAACTTTACATAAGAAACAGCTGAGGTGACTGATTCCATTCTACATTTTGCTTCCAGCAAAATGGTACACTCTGAGTTTTAAGCACCGAGGGCCCAGCAAGCCCTCAAATGCATTTTCCCAGGCATCTTTCTAAATTTTTCTAACCTCTTACTATCATGGGAAAAAAATAATCCACATGTTTCTGGTTCATTTATACTTAACTCATCAAAATGTTGTGCTATAAGAGTGATTTCATGTCAAAGAAACCTTGTGGGCCTCATTTATACATGTCTTTTCTTTGAACCGGGAAGTTAAGGTTTGCCAGAAAAAGCAGAAATCAACTCTTTAAAGGCTCTTTCTTTTTCCAAAGTGAAACTTTAGAACTTCTTACAATGTGAGAACCTCTAAACCCAGAACACCAGGGTTTTATAGTTTAGACATCAGTATGCCTTCTAATCCTTTTTCTGTTCTCTCCTTACCCCTTGCCAGACAGTGTGCCGCCATTCTTAAAGAAATCTTTGAGAAACAAATAGTTAATTGGAGAAATGGGAGTAGAGCAGGGTGAAAAAAAATAGTGACATGAAATTTCAGAATCCTGAAACTCAAATCAAGTAATAGACTATGGAGCACCCCATATCATCTGGGATAAACACATTTTCTTCCGACTTACTGAGCTAACAGAAATGAATACCCTGAAGACTAATTAAATCTGTTGTAACTGAGATCTCTCTGTTGGTTGTCCTATATCAGCAGAACATTCAGCAATGATGGAGATGTTCTATACATGTGCTGTCCAATACACTAGCCACATGTAGTTGTAGAGCACTTGAAACGTGACTACTGTGATTGAGAAATTTTTTAATTTTATTAAATTTAACTGAACTAAATTTAAATAGCCACATTTGTTGGCTGTCATGTTGGTCAGTGCAGCTCTAACCTCTACAATGATGAAAGAGCCATAGCATCCCCTATGCTTTAGCTAACTCTTAATATGTATAGGGCCTTTATAATGCAGCATGAATAAATTCTTAGTATTGAAAAGTAACCAATTAGCAGGATAATCTCAAGATCCATCCATGTTGCCACAAAACTGAAAGCAACAAACATGACAAACAGACTCAAGGACATGGACAGTGGATTAGGGTTACCAGAGGGAATGGGGGAGGGGTGAGGTAGATAAAGGTAAAGGGGTCCAATATTTGGTGACAGAAGGAAATAAACTTTGGGTGATGGATACACAATGCAATATACATATGACATATTATTGAATTATACATCTGAAACCTACTTGATTTTATTAACCAATGTCACCCCAATAAAATTTTAAAAAGTAACCAATAGGAATTTCTTAAGAGTGGGGAAACCTAATTGAATCAATAATATATATCAAAATCCAACAACAGAAACCAACTCATACTTTGAGCAGTGTTGGATATTTCTATTGTATAAAAAATAATTGGAAATAAAATATGTTTCTTTGGGAGTTAGTGCCTGTGAGATGGCCAGTATTGAACTTCTATGTTGATTACCTTTAATTAGTTTAAGAGTATTGATGAGACAGATAGATGACACCGATAGGATGTGCACTTTAAGATGTAATAATCCATGTTTCCACAAATGCTTGAAAATACCATGAAAGGTTCATGATCATTTCTGATAGCTGAAAGAATACCATGTCTTAAAGATGGCTAAGGTCTCTACTATAAAGCTTCAATTTTCAAAACAACTGAAAGCTAAAAAGGGAAAGAATAATAAGACAAAATACTGTCAGCCTATTTTAGATAAGAAAACTTTTCTTAGAGACCTATGAGCAGGAGAAAATTAGGCATATTGCTGTGACTAGTAGCTAGAGTGAAAACAAACAAACAAAAAAAACCTTTATTTTCAACTTCAAAAAATTTTACACCAATCACTGAGTTAAGAACTCTTGGGGCAATTCAGACCTCCACAGGGAACCTCTCCTACTCCATTTAAAAAATTAGACTGCTTTCTCTCTATATACATTTTAATTCTGGCCAAATTGCTGACTGTTTTTGGCTAATAAATATTTAGAAAATTTTCAAAATCTCTCATTAAGGAAAGTAAAAGTTATTTGAAATGCTTTGAGATGTTAAAAAAAAATTATAATTACACCTGAGTCACTAAGGCTCTGAGTTACCTACCCACTGACTACATCCCAGTTAATTAACTAATTAAATAACTCTTTCTTGAGCTCCTATCTTATGCAAAGCGCATGATGAGAGCAACTTTTGTTAAACATCTCCAAACTTTATTCATTCATCTATTAATGTAACAATTTTTGAGACTTCAAACCTGTGTTCTGCTATGCTACATCAAAGAAGAGATCATCTATGTACTCAAGGGACTCAATCTCTAGATTTACTAAACTAAAAATATGGACTACTCACTCTCAATGTTACTACTTGGTAATGTCAAAGAGCATCACACCAACTGGGCAACCTTTTTTTGACATATGCCTTGGCAATACCTCCTGTCTACCATGGTTCAGTTTTTATTCCTTTCTCAGTCAGCAGTGGCGATGGCGATCAGATGACTTTAGTGTTAAATTGTGCTGTCTCACCTTCTCCCTGGGTGTCACTGTTAGGGAGGCTATGAATGACAAACATTTCAAAGAGGTTATATAGTGTATTATGTATACAGTTTGCTGGACATATTCTAAATGACATGTCCCCATAATTCTGTTTGGTAAACAGAAATTCTTTAAAATTGCACTAGAAAATAATAGTGACTACTTCCTATAGATTCCTTCTTAAGAATGTTTTTGTTCCTATTTTCTCTCTCTCTCGGTACTAAATCTGGGACATTTTCTGGTTAAGACTGCTATTGGGATAGGAGCTTGCTTTCGTTAAGTGCTAATAATGTGCCAAACACAGCTCTGTGTTTTACCTGTGTTTGTTTTCTTAATTTACTCATAAAATTTCTATGAACTATATTATTTATGTCTATACATTTTATTATTCTTATTTCCCCAAAACGAGAAAATTCAGGTTAAGAGAGGTTAACGGACCCAAGTTCACACAGGGAGCCAGAGCATATTCTTGAAGCCTATCCTAGTTTTTACTAGTAGAAAATTATTAAGGTAATATACTTTTTCAGATAACATGTCCAGAGAAGCCATTTCTAGGAAATCTGTATTTCTGGGGGTAAAATATACTAAATTATATCAGTATAATAAATATTTTGCTAAAATCCTAATATAGATAATTTGGTTAACTGTAGATGAGAAGACCTTCCGAAAACTCTTACATTGTTGCAATGATGAAGCAAAGATATACACTGAGGATTAATATACAATTATTATTGATCACCAAAGAAGGTAGGCATTGATAAAGTGACTAGCTAAAAAAAAGTTAGTAAACTATAAAAATAATATTTACTGGCTCTTTTACATATATGGCACTTTGTTACCATGATCTAAAGAGGAACTCCAAAGGCCAGTCATTTATAATGAAATCAACAGGAATCAAAACCAGTTCTACCTAGCTTTACATGTGTACTCTCAACATTCGACTGCACCACCTTGAGATCGCACATGGGAATGCCTTATAGGAGGGCAAGAACCGTAGGGAAATAAGAGTTGTTCGACTGCAAACCTATGTACCTCATTTTATGAGTAATAGCTAACTGGGTGCTTCAGAATGTAATGTGGATGTGCCCTCAGCAAAATTCATCACCTAACTGGAGCCTACAATCACTGCTTCTAGATGGAAAAAGGAATAAAAAATATGCAGCCATAAAGTAAGTTTCCGACTCAGCAAAGAATAAATACCTGTTTGACAGACCCTTAACTTCTTTACAGAAGTGGCACATGACACTGGAGAGGAAAAAAAAAACTTAAGGAGATTAGGAGAAAGATCAACCTGATTTAGCATCACCATTTGTATTCCCTGTAAAGATCTTAAGGCCCGAGCCACACATCAGAAGGTCCAAGGGTCCTCATCATCAATGACTTGAATTTTAGTGCTATTGCCAAGAACCCACTGGTATCAGTAACTTTTACCTACAAAACTCTGATGGAGAGTGCATCCTAAGGGGCATTCATCCCTTCAGCAGGGCCATAATTTTATAAAAGGCAGTTAGCATGGGCAGGTGAGCCATAATACATCTGACCTTCAATCATGAATCAAACAGTAGGTAGAAAAACCACTGGACAATATATCTCCTGCCACCAGGTTGCCCATAAACTACAGCACACTTCCCTGAGCAATCACAGATGGATAAAACAGTGTGCTGTTTATATCCTCCCTGAACCTCTGGACTGGACTAAAATGAAAAGCTTTGGTAATCTTTCCACCCAAAAAAGCTTTGCTCCTTGGGCTTCTTGACATGTCAGTAGCTGTATTAATGCCACCGCTGCAGATCAACATCTGAAACCACAGACTGCCCTAAAATATAGAGGGCAGCATTCAATAGAAACCGCTTCTACAAAGCTCTGTATAAAACAGTCCAAGTTTAATGATCCAAAGAGAGAGAGACTGATTTGTTTCTTACCATATCAAAGCCAAAGAGATGGTTTATAACTTGTAGTTCCGTGCCCTCGTTCATCAAAGCTACACATCTCTGTACCAGAGTTCATAAGTTCAAAAGATGGGCTTCATTTATTTATCAAAATTTTGTTGGCCAGATACTCTGTGTAGGTGCTGATAATACAGACAAATAAGACTACTCATATCAGGCCATTTAAAGGCTTTCAGGCAAGAAAATGAATATTTGTATTAGTCATCCATTTGATTTTTAAGTTTGTGCAACATATTGGAAGACTTAAAAAGAGTGTTCAGTTCTTTCTGGGAGTGTGACAGGAAAAATCTTCACAGAGGAGGTAGAGTTTCTCTGAGTGTTGCGAAATGTGTATGAGATTATCTAGTAGAAAAGCGAGACATGAAAGTCATTCCAACAGAGGAAGCTACATGAGCAAGGGCAGACACATAACATGTTAGGAAAGCTGTCAGCAGTTGGTATAGCTGCAGATAGCCTGTGGCATGGGGGATGTAAGATAATGCTAAAAGGAGAATGGGGTTGGATCATGGAGAGCTTAGGCTAATGAATGTAACTATGATTCTCAGGGGAACCACATGAAATTACAGATAACTGGCCTCATGCTAGGAGATTATGATTTACTAAATCTGAGATGGAAGCAGAAAACCTGTATTTTTCCAAAACATCCCCCCTCCCCCACCCATCACCAGCAACTACTACTGATACAGTCAGTGTTTGATGAGTTTCACAGCAAGGAAGAAACATGATCTGATTTATTATATTTGAGAAAGATTATTCCAGGAGTATACTAGAATATGAATTTGAAGGGGTAAAGACTAATGCTGAGGAGACTCTCTTAAGTAATCGTTATATTGCCACACTTTTAGGATGTGAAACTGATGTCACATAACTTCCCCAGATCAGTATAGCTGGTAACAGGCAGAATTTGAAACCAGATCGATTCAAAAATCTGGGCTCTTTCATTATATTCTGTGATGTGCTTTACCCCATTGCTGTAGGAATGCTGTCTGAGTTGGCTAAGTCTTAGCTCAAAGGGTTGGAAGTGAAGGAAATCAACTCTGGCCAGAGGAAGCAACTAAGGTCACAAGCACTGATGATCACGGGACACAGGCACACACTAGTTGGAACTAGGCTCTTTTGCTGATTCAATTCCCCAGCCCTCCTGTAATTCAAGTGCGGCATAACTGAAAATCATTTAATTGGCATCACATAGCAGCAAACAACTAGAGAAGTGGTACGCACATTAAGCACATTGTCCTCTTTTGGCTGCACTGTGATATAAAAGATGAATCAAGCAAACAATGATTATAACTAGAAGTTACTAATAATTTAGCCTTTCACCACACAACGCTCTCGGTTTGGATGATTTCATGTAACTATCGTGAGAAATGAAGTGTGTAATATTAACCTTGTTTTTCTTTTTTTACTCTTATTTAAAATTTTTCCAGCTTTGAGGTATAATTGACAAATAGAAATTGTACATATTTAAAGTGTACATTGTGATGATTTGATATACATATACATACACTGTGAAATAATTACCACAATCAAGCTAATTAACATATCCATCACCTCATGTAGTTACCATTTTTCTTGTGCTGAAAACACTTAAAATCTACTCTTAGTAAATTCCAAGTACACAACATAGTGTAAGTAACTGCAGTCACCATGCTATATATCAGATCCCCAGAACTCATTCATCTTATACTCAAAGTTTGTACCCTTTGATCCACATCTCCCCCTTTCCTCCTCCCCTTTCCCCTCGCCCCTGTCAACCACCATTCTACTCTCTCCTGTGAGTTTGACATTTTTTAGATTCCACATGGAAGTGATATCATACAGTATTTGTCTTTCTGGATCTGGATTATTTTACTTAGCTTAATGTCCTCCTAATTCATCTGTGTTGTAACAAATGGCAGGATTTACTTTAATATATATAATAAATGTAATATATATTATATATAGATATATGTCACATTTTTAATTAATTCATCTGTCAATGGACACTTAGGTTATTTTCATATACTGCCAATTGTGAATATGCTTCAATAAATATGAGAGTGCAGACATCTCTTTGAGATATTGATTTTATTTCCTTTGGATGTATAACCAAAAGTAGTATTGCTGTGTCATATAGCTACTTTTCAACTTAAGAAAGTGAAGTCCAGAGAGGTTTAGCATCTTGCTCAAGACCACATAGCAACATTGCAAACAAACCTTTGTCTGACTTTAAAGCCTCTTCTCTATTTATTCACAATTATTCTATTTTGCAACAGTCTTAGTTATGGGATATTGCCTACATAGTCTAGACTGTAGAGTCTCTGCCATTTTGATGACCGCTTAGTGACTGTAAGTTCTATTTTATTTGTAGTCAAATATTATTTGTTATTTTTATGTTTGTCACACATTTAGGGCTCTTGTCTGTTAATTTTACTTTATTTCTCTATTAATACTAAGGGAGAAGTAAGAGCAGTAGCACACACCACCTGTAACATATAACACATTTCTAGGAGCATGTGAGGAAGAAAAAGGCATATGCCCCTCCTATACAAACTACATGAAGGTCTTCATTGGAAGGGTTACCTATTACAAATCCAGACCAGTTTTCCTTGACCAATAATTCCTAGAATCAAATTACAACTTCCTCAAAGTCAGAGACATCTAACAGACTTTACCCTTGGTGCAAACTGTGTCTAATTTCTGCATTCAGCAAGTATTTATTGAACACCTACTATGACCACAACGTGGAAATGACACAGTGAACAAACCACAGAACCTGCTACAAAGCAGTTTTATTCGAGTAATTGCATGGTCCAGCATACCTGCAAGAAGGCAACCAGTCATACCTCATTGGGGGCATGATAAAGAGGGCACAAGGAATATATATTTACCATCTTTAACCCAAGTTACAGTCTTCTTGAGGAGAGAGCATTGATGTTGCTTGATTTTATATCCCTAGCTCAACAGAGCCAGACACACAGAAGTTATTCAGTAAATACTTATTGAATGAATGAATGGCCTAGAGAGATCTATGCATATTTTTGTCTGGATAACTCTCTGCTACCAACCAGAATACCACTTCTCATGAGTCAGTGTGTGGGGCCTCCTAGAGAGAAAATAATATGAGCTTTGTATGCGAAGGGCTTATCTTTACCTGAACTTTCGTATACCTTCAACATCCCAGTGGCCTTATTCTCAAAGACAGGCCTAAATTCTCTGGGACAAGAGGAACACATTCAGAAGCCAGTAAATGCCCTTCGAAACAGCGGTGCTTTTTTTCTTCAGTCATTCAGCTTCTATTGATCACCTGCCAAATATGTGCCGGGCACTGAGCAACCCAGTAGCGACCAGAACTATTTGCCCTTGAGGACCTCACAAAGCTAGTAGGAAAAAAATAATCGTAATGGCTAACGTGTATTGAGTGCTGAGCATCTCTACTCAATTAAATCTCTAAGGATCCTATCAGATAGCAGGTATTACCTTATTAAAAAACAAAATTCAGCCAAGTAAATTTGAAGATCCACCTGGTTTTATTAAGTGATTAATGAATCAGGCAGCATCCCACCTAGCATCCAGAAGGCCTAGAAGGCACTGGAAGGGGTTGTAGAAAATGGAAGGTTTTTATAGGAAGAAGGGTAGGGTAAGGGAACTATTAACAAAAGAAAGCAAAGGATTGTTTTTAGACCAGGACATCTTCCCTTGGGGGAAGAGTAAAAGGCAAGGGTTTTATTATGCAGATTTCCTTTTCTTTTTAAGGAGGGTAAGGGGGAGATGGAGAAGACCCACATGACAGATTACCTCATTGGTGCTTGGCCAGAAAATTCCAGACTGGTTGATAAAGATGGCATTTTTGAAAGAAACTGAAACTACAGTTATATCAGATATTAAATCTAGGTTTGGTATTGTGGGCTTTTAGCGCCAGTGACACCATTTTGGGGCTATGGTTTTACAATCTATACATTGTTAGCGGTGAGAAACCCCAAGTAGATTGAATAATTTGTTCAAGGTCACACACAGCTTATACATTTCAGACCCAGGATCATGATATATATAGATATCTAACACCAAATTTCATGTACTTAATCAGGATTACATAGCCTCCCACTAATAATTCCATAGATACCTCTGGGCACATGCTTTTGAGGGCCAGTGGAGCCAAGATGTCAAAAGCTGCTGGGTTCAACCTTATCTCTGCTGCTTGACAACATCTTTAGTACATGTCCGTTTCTTTACTCCAAAACATGAATAATAATAGTACCTACCTAAGAGCATCGTTTAGGATATTGTGAGTTAGATGAGATGCTCAAAATATAAAAATACTCACTTAGTAAGTGCTGTATAAATGTTAACCCTGGTTTTTAAGGCAATGATTTTTCATTCCTCTGAAACTTTGGTTGATGACCCTGTTTCTTGGGATGAAAACCAAAAAACAGAGGATGATTTCTTTCCTGCACATTTAGGGGACTAAATTATTAACCTAAATCTGAAAGTAGCATCAGACTCAGTCTGTACTAATACATAGAAGCAGTTAGAGAAAAGAGGAAATTGAGTGTTGTCACCACCATTTATGCCTTAGACCTGCCTTTGCCACCTAGGAATCAGGTAAAAACAAACCTGATTAAATCTACTCCAATTTGATTTTCTCTCTCAGTAATATGGACAAAAAGAGCTGAGAGTATACCCAGGCAGATACATATTTGCGGAAGAAAGGTCAAAGTTTATTAAGCATGTCACCAGCTGAAGTATTTTTACAGAAAACTTGGGCATATTCAGTTCACATTAGAGCTTTTAAAATTCCCAGAAACATATAACTTTTAAAGAATTCGAATTTAGCTTATTTATACATCATTGCTCAAGATGACCTTTTAAAAATTTTGGGCCTTTGTTTCTTGGTGTGATACACTAAGTTTTCACTCCTCTGTAGGACTAAATGATAATAATAAACAACCTAAAGCAGGTACCAGCAAAACAAATGGACAAATTTCATTCAGGAAGCTGAGTAGAGACTTTTGAGCGTAGGCAGAACTAGGAGAATCTTTAGAACCTTGAGATAAGAATTGAAGCTGCCTTTCATCGTGAATACTCTGACAGATGAAAATATGTAAAAGTACATGTGTGTCCATGCATATGCACATGTGTGTATGTATTCATGTTTCTGCATACATGTGTAGACATGCATGTGCAATCATGTACACGTGTGTAGATACATATCTATACTGGAGTCAGACTTGGTGGGAGCCATATATGTACGTGGAAGAGGGTGAGAAGCCAAATCACATGGATGTGCTTGTCAATCATGAAGCCATGAGAGAATCTGAGTTAGTGAATTAGATTTCTTGGGAACAATAATCACACCTGCTTCTATTGGGCATTTACAAGGCTACTACTCACTGTATATAGATGACTTAAAGTCCTCTTTAAAAACCTATGAAATAGCCATTAAATTTCCCATTTTACAGATGAGGAAAATAATCTGAGAAAGGCTGAAGACAAAATTTGAATGCAGATTTCAATAGCTTTAAAGCCTCGCTTTTTCCTGCAAAACCCCACTACTGGGGGCAGACTCTGTTCCCTTAACGATGATATTAATTGTAGTGCTTAGAAATTTCTCTGGCAATAGGCTTGTGCAGGTTTAAAATATAGGAAATATATTTTTAAATTAGGTGTATTATGTCTTATAAGCAACAGCTAAAGACTTAAAAGATGTATACAATCATCAAACGTGCTTTGAAAAGTCAGCTGGTTTCCATGAAGGCTGTTATAATAAACTTATGACCTATAGTTTGCCCTGAGCACTAACTACTGATTACCCAGGGTGATATTTCTATCTATTTTAAAAATATATCTTCACTAGTTCCTCTCTAACCAAGGTGCTCAATAAATATTTGCTAAATGAATGTTGAATGAGGGTAGAAAAAAATAATTGAAGGGTTGTGAAATAGCCTCATGAATTATACAGTTTTATTTCATTGATCTCTTTGAAAAATACATAAAAGTAGCATAAGTAGCATTGGATTCAAATGAGAAAGGTTTGATATTCCATAAAGAAACAAAGCAATGAACCTCAAGATAGTATAACTGGTGTTTTCTCAGTGAGGTCCTAAGAATAGAGTCCTAGTGCATATTGTGTTAGTTAGAAAAATTCTAGCTACCGTAATCAGTACATCCCAAATTTTAATGGCTTCACCCAATAAAAGTTTATTCCTCACTCATATAAAAGCCCAGCCCTTCTGTTCTTATTTAGCATGCAGTTTTCCTCCATGTAGTAATTCAGGACCCATTTCTTGTTTTGTAGCTCTGGTATCACACAGGGCTTTGGAACCAGGTAAGGGAAAAGAGGGAGAGAAAACAAAAATAAACCTCCTTCTTTAAAGTGCTTGCCCAAAGCAATGCACATCCCTTCTACTCTAAGATAGATGTAGTTAATTGCCAGGTCACACAAGGGAAGTTGAAAAATACACTGCCTAGTAGGCAGCTGCCTTGCAACAACTACTTTCTGGTAAACTCTGCCATTCCTGCATTCGTTGCATGTGCCTGGACTCCTAAAGAGGATTGGAACTTACCACCTCTTCCAGAAACTGCTCTATAAATTATTTTCCTGACTTACCAGAAAAAAGAACTGAGACTGCAAGAGGGGTTATGACTAGTCCAAGGTGATATAGCTGGTTGGTGAGAGAACATGGATTTAAATCTGGCACAGTCTGATTCCAAAGCACATCCTCTATCCATTGAACCAAAGGAGAATTCACATTACCAAGGATTTGCATGCTTCTTCAAAATAATCTGGGTTTTAGCTGAATTGACACTTTACATTATTGGATTGGAGTAAGCTTTAAAATATATTGAACAGGCTTTTTTTCCTTTTGATTAGTAAGTAAAAGTTTAGGGAGGATGTTTAAATTACTTATAGAAAAAGATAACTTTATCTGCACATCTAAGTTAAATGTGTTAATCTTCTGTTCTGCAGAGCAAACAAAGGAAGGTTTGAACCACAAAATTATAGAAAGAACAGTAATGTAACTGAGTTTTAGAACTGAAATCAAAGATGCAAATGCTTTTTTATATAGTATTATATATATATTCTTTACCTATTTCTCTATTATCTTCTCTGTGTCATCTTTAGTAATTCTACTAAAGATGACTTTTTCATATAATTCCATTTGTATTAAATAGAGTAGGCCAAATTATAGAGATGGAAAGTAGATTGGTGGTTCATAGGGGCTGAGGGAATGTGGGAAAAGAAAGGGTCTGCTAATGAGTACGTAGTTTCATTTGGGGGTGATAAAAATATTCTAGAATTAATGATGATTGTATAACTCTGAATACACTAAAAATGGTGAAATTTATCATATATGAGTTTTAATTTAATAAAGCTTTTATTAAAAAAAAAAGTCTTTCTCCCCAGGTTGAGGTCAGTGGCCTCTGGCAAATACAAAGTGTCATATATTGTGGCTCTCACCTCCAGATGCTGACTCTTTCCCATATACAGTTCAAACAGAACAAAGCACATCTAAAGGGAGAAAAAGTCATTATTGGCCCAGTTTAGATCAGGAACCAATTCCTACACCTGTCAGTTTTGAACAGAGGGACATGATCATATAACATAGATGAGAGTGAACTCTCATTTCCATGGATGAAACTACTGTAGGAGAACAGGGAATCATTGCAGACCAATCAGCTACCAAAGATGTGTCTATTGTGTCAGACTTTGCTGGAGATGTTTATATATGGTAATATACACATGGGTTTAAATGTGTCTAAGGTCTTAGGCTATAACCCCATATACATAATATGTTAGAGAATCAACATATGGATGCTGCATGAGCACTGGACTCAGACACATCAATTTGGAGTTTCACACTGATGAATTCTGTATCATCAGAGAAGTCACATCAATCCAAATGGATTTATTTTTCTGTATCTTCATTTCTGTTATTAAAAATTATTCTGGATTGGTTTTTCTCATTTTTATTTCTGTAAATGTTATTATCTTTATCATTGGGTCATTAGTTATCAGTGGGCAGGTGAAAAGATGTATGCAGAGTGCTTAGCACAGAGCCTAGGCATATATCAGGTGCTTCATAAATGTTAGGGAAACAATGGTGCAACCAATTGGTGCAGCCAAAATAGTGATCATACATGAACAATCAATGTAGAAAAAAAAGAATGACCACAGGAGCTGGCTTTTCTCACTTGTGTTTCTGACCAGTGGTTAATCAAGACAGATTTAACAGCCACTGCCATTTGCAACAGCTGCAGCAGCACACATAATGGTGTTACAAATAATAGCTATAATCTCTCACTATTTCACATTATGTCAACTATTTCTATGTGTACTTTCTGTTTTGCTTATCTCTTCTCCACCTAGAGAAATCCTGTTTATGCTTTGAGACCAAACTCATGTGTCACTCCCTCTCTGAAGCCTTTGGTGACTTTGCCACTATCGCAAGCAGAATTAACTATCCCCTCCTGTTTTCCTAGAGTAATATAGTCATATTTTCTTGCATAGTATTGACTATATCAATACATTTTATGCATTATCCCCCATGAGATTGTAGCTTCTGTGACAGTAGGCTAGAACCCAGCACAACATCTAGTAAATGGTAGATGTTCAAGAACTATTTATTGAATGTAAGAATAAGAAATGCATAAAGGAAAAATGCCTGACACCCAGCAACAGCACACAAATATTTTTAAGTCCAATTAAATTAGGTTATTGTAATGGGCATGTGAATTAGGTAAGGCTGAAAATTTATTCTCATTTACAAATAATAAAAAAAAGAGATAAAATAACTTGCTCAAAGAAACATACTAAGGAAATAATAAACCTGAATCCAGCAAGGAAATGTGCCTTCTGATTTCTAGTTTAGTGTCTTTTCCATTTTACCATGTTACATCAAAAAAAAATTTTTTTTTTTTAAGAGAAAAAAGCTCAACAACAAAATGGAAATGTAGAAGCACATTAATGGTTGATTGATCTGGTTCCTTCCTTGTGTCATTTATCATCAAATGAACTGAACTGATTGCCTTTAGAATTACCACTGCTTTCATAGCCTTGCCTCTTCTGGCCTTTCCACCTTAAAGACTGTGGAAATGTATTAGGTGAGGATGGGTATTTCTTGTACAAAACCCACAGCTTTGAGGAGAAAGATTATCCTGGATTCATGCTGGTCATTCCATGGAGGTTGTGACTTGACCAAGGTGCACAACAAAACAGAATAGGCCAAGAACTAGAACCACTATTACTATTCTCCCAAGACAGTGCTCTGTTTCTGACTGACATACACCAATAGCCACTGTGAACTGACAGGCACACGTATAACTAAAGGGAAGTCTTTAGTAAGAATTAAAGAAAAAATAGGTCAAAATATAAATACAA
>NW_011889325.1:444425-448308 GCF_000151845.1 Pteropus vampyrus | reverse complement strand
ATGATGAAAAGAGAAAGCCTAAATGTTTATACAAATCCAGAAACTCTAAAGTGTAGTTTGTGAAGGGAAAAAAATGCAGTGTTATTATGGACTGACTTATGCTACCCCAACATTCGTATGTCGAACACCTAACCCTCAGTACTTTAAAATGTGATTGTATTTGGAGATAGGGCTTTACGGAGGTGATTAAGTCAAAATGAGGCTTTTTGACTTAATCACCTCCGTAGGTGGGTGGGTCCTAAAGCCATATAACTGGTGTCCTTATAATAGAAAATTTGGGGACAAGAAGAAACACCAGGGATATATGTGCATAAAGGAAAGACCATATGAAGACACAGTGAAGAGATGGTCACCTACAAACCAAGGAAAGAGGCCTTAAAAGATACCAATCTCATTGGCATTTTGCCAGCATCCGGAACTATGAGAAAATAAATTTCTTTCATTTAAGTCGCCCAGTCTGTGGTATTTTGTTATGGCAGCCCGAGCAAATTAACGCGGTATACTTTTATTATTCATACTCATATATTAATTTTCATTCATTCTCATTCTCCCTCTCCCTGTCATTGAGAAAGCTCTTTCATGCACATACTGTATTTGAGTTTCACAGCACCCTTGTTAAAAAAGGCAGGTCAATCATTTACCTCACCACATGGACAACTGAGGTTTGAGCTCATAAACTACTCACAGATACCACTGGAAGAAACTGAACTAGAATAATTCCAAGACTAGTGCCCTCTAAACTTAACCCAATCTGTCAGCACCACAGATATGTATGGATTAAATGGCATAACTGTAAAAAACAAAAAGGAGATAAATATTGACTAGCGAAATTAATCAAAAAATAAGTCAATAAATCATAGCATTAACCATAGAAACCAGTAAAATAATGCCCAAACCTCAAGCCTATTACTCTCAAGTATTGGCAGCCTTATTTGCCAAGAGTCTTTTAGGTCTCACTTTCTAGCTTCAAAAGCGGGTGGGAAGAGTATTTTCTAAACATTACCAAGACCTAGTAATATAATCTTGCTCCTCTTAGACTTCATGTGGCTTGTTTGGGCCACAAAGTTTGAGGACTCTCTGAAATAAGGTGCCTCCTTTACACTATGGATATGTGGACCTCGCTGGAGTTCATATACAAAGGTAATGTCAGTGTTCCTTTGATAATTTCAAAGACCAAATTCCTTACCAGGAGTGTTGGCCTTTCCTCTTTGGGAAAGAAGGTGATAGTGTATGTATGCCAAGCACTGTGATTCTCATTGCAGATGCCAAGACAGCCACACACTAGGTCACTCATGTGGCTCCATCTTTAATGCTTCTAACTGTGAACATGAAGCCTGCCTCCTGTACATAAATCCATGATGAAAAAGACCATATGCTGTTATATATCAACATAAATTTTCCAAACAAATGTTCATATTTTTGCAGACGCAAGGCTTCTGTTCCTCCATCCAAGTAAGGAAATAATATTTTTATACAGGCATACGGTAATAAGACCTAGTTACCTTCAAAATCTTACACTTGTAGTTTACTGCCAACTGTTTCCTGCTCTATTACCAACAGGTGCTCCAGCATAAACCATTTGGGTAGGGAGACATGCACCTAAAATGCTGTGATCTCAAAAGGCAACTCTTCTTTTAGAAGAAATAACAGCTTCTCATAAATATCCCAATCCTTTAGTGAAATGCTAGAAAGGTTGTGACAGAAGACCCCTGTACTTCGTGAATTATGTAAAATAGCAAATAGCTTCAAACAGTTTACTGCTTAACTCTATCTCAAGTTGGACCTAACTAAAGCACATAGATTCTAATTTAACCAAATCTGAAACATAACATCAGAATTATATCCTTGTGCCTTTCAGATTATTCCATGAATTCAAGGGGAAGGTACAAAGGTGGCAGAAGCAATGCAGTAGAGTTAAAAATTTTCTGGCTTTAAAAGCCATAGGTTGTAGTCATTTACCAGCCATGTGAGCCTTGAAAAAATCATTTAACCTCCTTGATCCTCAGTTTTCTCATCTTTAGAGTGGGAGTGGTAATAGTGCCCTGACTTCTTATACAAGTCTCAAGTAATTTCTAGTTTATGTAACATCTCATCTCAGAAATCAACTCCTTTAGAAATAATAGCTTCTTCTTCTCATCTTAACCAAATGGTATTTGATACAGGTTTGAAGATAAAGGAGTCTCATACATTGTTTTTATTTTTATTTTTATTTTATATGTATGAAAGCACTTCTATACACGTGGAAATGTTCTGGAAGAAGTGTGATAAAGGAATTTAAAATTTTTTAATTTATATTCTTTTCAATATGCACTACTTTTTAATGAGAAAAGTGTCAGTCTTATTATAGTTAAAGCTCTAATGGAGAAAATATTTTGGACCTGTGTACAAAATGGGGGTGGGGAGAAGACACAAGACTGCTTCCTAATATCTATGAGAAGGAAGAAATTCCTATTTTATGGGCTGAAGCATGAAGAAAGAGAAAGAAGAATATTGTTTCCTATAGTTGCTGAATTTTTGTTTCCTTAACTCATCGATCTTAGCACTCAAGCCCAAATCAATGGCCAAAGGATTTTCTCCCTCGGAGGCAGACATCTACAGTTTAGCAAGACAGTAATGTCCTTAGAGTAGTTTCCCCACCAATAGCAGCCTCTGTTCCTGGGACGATGGTGGGGCAATTCAGCTTTTATCCCCAGAAGTAGGACTGACTATTGTTGTTCTTTAGGTGGCATCATTCACATGACAGTCCTCCCCAAATCTGTACAATCCATACAGCAACTCTTCAACCAGAAGGATCGTGGATGTGGATCAGCATAGTCCATCTGTTTCATTGATCAAAGGGCACACTACAAAGTAGGCTGGAAGTTCATTCTCTGCTCTTAATCCTGTTTCCAATTATGCAGAGGCACATTGTCCAATATAGTGCATTGGAGGTTATGTAATGACTCCAAATGACAGCATAAAAATATATAAATTAATGCAGTGTCTGCAACACAAAAAGTCCCCTAATTTGGACAATTATGACTCAATCATTAAATTCATAATAAAAGAGAAGTCCAAAAATTAAATCACCATTTTAATTAAAGTTCAAAAGAATTCAAGTCTTAATGTTTCCTCTACTAAATTTATTTTTCTGCTCAATCTCAATCTACTATGGTAGAATCATTGTTTCTTCAGTAGCTGCAGTTTCCAAAGCTTTGAATTTGAATCATCACGACCCACAGTTTCTCACAAGCCTCACCTTTCAGAGTCTAAAGCATTAATAAGGTATAAAATATTATTTAAGCACCAAAACAGCATGTGAGAATTTTGAAAATCCATACACAAACCTCCAGTCCCAAAGCCAGTTATCTCAAGCAAAATAATGTTAACAGAGCCAGGTATTTAGTTCATTTCAGAACCACATTATTATCGACAGCCAAAGACAATGGCAAACATTTGGTTTTATTGCATAGAGGATAGGATACTGCATGCAGCCCATGATGAGTGTTGTGGGTGGATGGGGGTTGAAGGACAGAGACAGGGACAGAGATGGAGAGGTGTTTTATTTTCATAATACCAAAACAAAGACTGGTTTTAAAATGTCGACCTAAACCTACTGAGAAATGATGCTCTAGTTGATATCAAAATGGTTAATAGAATATGAAATCGGGAATTTTGGTAGAACTGAATTTCAGACGACTTAAGGGATGATTCCCCAGCTGATAGATTTTCTTGAACTTCACAGTACCTGGAAATGCATTACTATACATTAGGTATTTTTCAATATTCCTTGAAAAAAAAAAAAAAACCGTTTATAAGCCTATACCTAATTAGCTTCTTCATACAGTTAGGATCAAGTTCAAAACCCTTACATGCTTGTTAACCAAGTTTAAGGATAGTCAAA
>NW_011889325.1:434415-443535 GCF_000151845.1 Pteropus vampyrus | reverse complement strand
CCTCTTTCACACCTTCCCAATTTGTATGCCATTACCCAATTTCTCTATACTTTTTCAAATTCTAACATACATGCATTATACAGCATGCTAAGTAAAGGTCCATAGATATTACTATGAAAAATATTTAAAAGAAAAATAAACTGCCTCTAACTGCTTATACAACATTCTACTTTAGATCCTTTAGTGAGGGAGTCCTGTGGGTCAGTCTACACATTGATTGGTGAGTGTATTATTCCCGCCAAATCATCCAGTTGAGATAGGAACATTGATTTATTTGAGCAGACGTGTGTCTATGTGGCTTTAACAAAACAGCCATATGCTGCTCTAATAAGTAACAACAAAGAAAGCACAATTAATGCCAGAACCTACCCTAGAACTTTTGAAAATGACCATGGAGAATGTTCTTCCACCTTATTTTTCAGTGGCATTTCATTTGTTCTGATGATCTTCTATATGATTCTAGTCCAACACATGTTGTCCTAATTAAGTGTAAATTCTGTGATGTTTTGTATTAGCCTTGGGTTTCCTTTCTCTCTTTAATGGATTTTGACTAGGGGTTTTAGAACATAGCTACAGTTCCTTGTACATAGATTCCCTTTTGTACCCAAGACATTATGGAGAAGGGTCTCTTATCAATCCCATGGCTAATTACCATGTTTAATAGATCTTAATGAGATCACTATTGTCCCAAGGCAAATTCGGCTTTGTAAGTCTGGTTTTCCCAGAGTCGATGACATGATTTTTGTAAAATAAAATATATTCTATAAATAAATGGAATATATAGAGATCATTCAGAAATATATAAACATAGGAAAAGGGAAACCCTTAAATCAGACTACCTCAAAATGACGACTGTTAACATTTTTTTGTGCATTCATTACAGTAATGATTTTATGTATACTTTTTCAATATATTGTGGTCATGAACATATTATGTTATAGCTTAGCACCTCAATTTTTAAAGAATAAAATGTTGGGGAAATAGGAAAAGTTTTCCTGAAATATACAATAATTCTTTAAACAAATTTTAAAAGACTATCTATGATGTATCTTCTTTCAGATTTATAATTATTTTTCCTGAAAAAATTATTCCCTCAAAGTAATTCAAACATTAGGTAGAACTTCTATGAGTTTGCATTTCTGCCTTCATCAATTAGAGTTGGCTTTAGCTGCTTTGGCAAAAACCTGAGTATAGTAACTTATTTAAATGGTAGGAGGTTTTATTTTTCTCCAGTAATGAGACATATGGAGGTAGTCTAAGGTTGATACAGGTGGTCAAGGAAGTCAATGAGAACCCAGAGTCTTTCTAGCTCCCATGATTGCAAGGTGGCTACTGCACTATTGGGCATTGAGGCTAAATTCAAAGCAGAAGTAGAGAGAAGGCCAGTGCCAGCTGAACCTATCTCCTCTTATCAGAACAATAACTTTCCCAGAATGCCCACTTAATGGACTTCCATGCATGTCACATGGCCATCAAAAGCTGCAAGACAGCCTGAACAGTCCAACTTTTCAACTGAGCAAAGTATAATTAGATTCTCATGATTAAGAAGAGAGAACAGATATGACACACTCTGTGAAATCAGTACTGAGAAAACCAGCTACACAATCCCAGCAATGTAATGGTCTTAAAGCAAATCTCAATCATAAAAACAAGTTGCTACCTTCATCCAGACAGGCAGGAACAGCAGTATTAAATAAGAGTGTAAGTTATTATAACACAGCATGTTAGTTTTTAATGAAATCATGTAAGACATTCTAATTAGAAGAAAAAGCCTGGGTCCACGTGCCATTCCTTCCTAGCTATGTGATCCTAGAACATTTACGTAATCTCTCTTCTCAGGCAAGGTCAGTTCCATTGCCTATAAAATAACAGCAGATCAGTACAAATGGGCAACATAATTAAGCCAGTATTTCACAGAAAAGAAAACATGAAGGCCAATAAACCAATGAATGGATGCTCATCCTCATTGACAAGCAGGATAATGCATGTTAAAACCACAATGAAACATCATCAATTTGCACCCGTAAGATTGGCTAAAATTAAAATGTGACAATATCAAGTATTGACAATGATGTCAAGCAGGAGTTGGCATGGACCAAATCTAGCCTACTACTTGCTTTTTTGTACAGCCCATGAACCAAGAATGTTTTTTAGATTTTTTTTTTTTTTAATGAAAAGTATAAAAAAGACTATTAGTCTTTCATGGACAACAGTTGCTCAATTTTACCACTAAGAGCTAAAGCCTAAAATATTTACTACCTGGTCCTTTACAGAAAAAGTTTGCTGACCCCCTGATAGGGAGCATGAGAACTGTCTTACGCAGCTAGTAGGAGTAAAAGTGGCACAACCAGTTCAGAAAAAAATTGTTTACCTAGTAAGATGAAGAGTTGCAAACCCCAGGACCTAGCTGTACCTAAGAGAAACTTTTGCCCGTTCAAACATCACTGTTTATAACTGGGGAAAAAAGTGAAACAAATCCAACTGTCTACCAACAACAGGGTGGAAGAATAAAGTAGAATACAACCGTGAATACGGCTACTGCCACCACCATGTTTAAATCTCATAAAGAATGCACTAAGCAAAAATACAAGTTCTAGAGTAGCTCTGTCCAACAGAAAAATGATGTAGGACACATGTTTAATTTTAAAATTTCTAGTAGCCATATTAAAACATAAATAGATGAAATTAATTTGAATAATATATTTCATTCAATTTAATATATTCAGTTATTATTTCAACATGTAGCCAATATAAAAATATTGACATATATGACTTTATTTTTAGTGGTAAATCCTCAAAATCTGGTGTGCATTTTAAATATACAGGACATCTCAGTTTGGACTAGCCACTTTTCTAGTACTCAGTAGCCACAGGTGGCTGGTGGCCATCATACTGAACAGCGCAGTGGAAAAATATAAACAGCATAGTTTTACGTTTCATCTTCAAAGTAAGCACAACTAAATGTTATGTTATTAAGGAATACATGATATCTGGTAAAACTACAAAGAAAAGTAAGGGAGTGATAAATCTAAGATCCAGATGGCTGTGATGTATTAGGGAGGACGAAAGGTGGGTACTGAGGTGGAAGGCTTGTTCTGAGGGTCTCAGAGGTGCCGATAATGTTCTATTTTGCAGATTTGAAGGTGGATACATGGATGATTGCTTTTTTGTTAATTAAACAAATTATAATTATTATTTTGAAACTCATTGGTGTTTCATAAATTAAAAAATAAACCTCTGCATCAGGTGCTTACTTCAGAGAGAAGTTGTAAGAGGACTGCTCGTGCAAAAACTTTTTGAACAGTAGAACAGAATGTAAACAGACAAGTTAGTATCTATTATTGTTTCTTATAACTTTATAATTGGAAAGTCCATATGTGCAGAAGTTGCCACAAGGTAGAGACTTTAAATAGAGAGAACTGAGCAATACAAGAGAATGCAAACTGTTAGTTGATACCCACCAAACAGAAGAGGGGAAATGGAAAAAAATCAATGAGGAAGAAAGAAATCTGCATAAGTGGCAACAGAGACATGTGGAAGTCTTGAAGGGTGACCAGCTGTTGCATCTCTGAGATTTGTCAAAAAAGGCTTGTGGGGGAGAGTCAATTGACAGGAAGCTGTCAGGGAGGGCTGGGAGGGATTTGGGGAGGTGATATCCGCAGGGGCGGGATGGCAAGCAGTTAACTATACTGGGAAAGAGCCCCGGGCAGATGCGGTGCTTGAAGCGGGTCCTAATCTGCTGCACAGACTGTCTACACAAAGAGTGGCAATTGGCAGCAAGAGCACAGGCTTGGCAGAGTCAAGGCGGCTTCTTTTTCTGGCTCTGCCACTCTCCTATCTTATCATCTTCAGTAACTGGCTTCAGGCAGAAGAGATGAGCTCTCTGTAGTGTGTTTCTTTCTCTTCTAAGATGAGATGACAAGAAAGCCAGACTGCATGGCCCTGTGACAGGAGCAGAGAGCTGTGTGGAGACCAGAAGGGCCCCTTTCCATGACCTGTCTCTCACAATCTGTGTGTGGGAAGATAGGACAAGGATAAGACAGTCAGAGGAATGATAGTCAGGGACAAGGACCTGCTTAGGTTTTCCCAAACAATTTGCCATAGAAGTATTCAAAAGGGGTAGAAAATGGTGTCCCTTTGGAAGATCACATGTTCACACAGTTACTAACCCTGCAGAAGAAACTGGGTTAAATTTCATTCAGGCTGTGGTTTGAGAGAACTCTAGCAGCCATGCTAAAGGAGAAAAAAATAAAAATACTTCTTTGATTTTCACTATTTAATATACATGATAAAGAGTTCAAAATCTGTGAAAAGGTGCCTGCAGATAGGGGTTAAGAGTTCCTTGGGACTATTCAGTCAGAGCAACTGAGTCTACAGTTGAGCACTAAGCTGTCCCTCTGCGAGCTCATATCTTCCATGTCTTCTGTTTCTTGGTGTCCCTCAAAGAGGCTAGGAAAGTGATTAGACTTTTGTAGGTACTCAGCAAGAGAGTTGATAAAATCCCTACCTAAGTGTAAACAAATGTGCTTTATCACTTGTCATATTTGATAACCCCACTGTGTGTGCCACTGGGAAGTCGCTTGGGATGCATGATTCATTCAACTTTCAGAACATGCCTCAGAGAGAAAAACTGCTTTCTCCATTTTGTAGATGAGGAAACAGGCTCAGAGAGTGCCTTGCCCCGCAAAAAATGCTGAGCTGGGGCTTGAACTCTTTTGCATCTATCAGATTTCGAAGTTTATGTTTGTCCCACTGTATCGCGCTAAGTTTACTGAACATAAACTTAATGCAGATGCTTTATATATACTTAGTCTTTACAGTCATTCTGAAGGAAATATACTTGTAATCTTGCCCTTATTTTATTAAAAAGATAATGAGAATAAGGGGGGGTATTTTTAAAAGCTAGTTCTCCATAAATGCAAAGGCAATTATTTAATAATAATGCACTTATTGAAGCTTTACGACATGGCAGGCAATATCTAAGCACGTTAGCATGCATTTATACATTCACCCTCAGAACTATTTTTTGAAATAGGTACGACTATTATTTCCATTTTTCAAATGAGGGACAAAGAACACAGAGAGGTTAATTAACTTACTTAACATCATTTGACTAGTGAAGAGTAGAACTGGAAATCAGACTGGAAGGTTCAAACTCTATTAGCCAAAGTCTAAACCATGACACCATTCCTAATGCACACCAAATACTTCCAAGTGAAGAAATGACCCTTTATGCTTGAATTGAAGAAACAGACCCTAATTAATTACCTTTCCCTTTATCTCCTTTCATATATATGCTCATTCTTAAACTCTTCTATGTATGGTAGAAGGATACAAGGGACTTGAGAGAGAAGAAATATAATTAGGGACCATGAGTTTGATTTCTCTGTGTCCATTCTTTCCAAGGTGACTGGTCTAAGACACTCATCGCAATTCTAATTCCGATGGATGAAATGTAAGAGATCTGTTTGGACTGCTTCTGGGAAAGGGTTCTGCATGCTCTGTAAAAGTCACTTGTCCCATGTATGTGTTATAGCTGGATGTGTTGAATGGGACTGTGGTAGACATCTTGTCACCAGCCTGAGAATTAAACAGCCCTCAGGATGATAGAGCCAAGAGATGGAAAGAATCTTGATCCTGATGACATGGTTGAATGGCTAAAATAACCAAGGGTGGGGGATGGGGATGCCCTTCTACAGGATATCTCTTATGGGAAGTAATTATTGTCCTTATTGTCTAAGTTACATTGAGAAGACCTTTTAGGCCTTGCAGGCTAAAAGGACCGGACTGAAACAAAGGCCATTCTTAAGTAGATGGTAGAATCTGGAATGACAAATTAGGCTACAAAGATCATCCTTAGAGTGTAGTTAGAGCAATTGCCTCAGGCAGTTGGGATCTCCCTATCATGTAAGTGTGTGAGCAGGGGCTAGGTTGCTATTTACAGAGGAAACAAGCAATACAGGAAGTTTAACTAAATTAACTTCAAGGCTTCTTCCAACTCTAAGTTATCATTCTTTTATAAGCAACATGAATAAAATTCTCAAGTTTTTATAATTTAGAGTTGCCAAAAACAAGTATACAATTTCAAGAATTAGTAAAAGTCATATGTCATAATTTTAAGACAACCAGTTTTACATTCATATTTTGGTAACCTAAATACATAAGCTTTGGGGCCCTGCTCTGATGAGTCACTGAGGATCCTATTAATTGATCTGGGAGCAGTAGGACTTTCTAGGTCAACTAAATTTCTTTCCTCCACTTGCCTCCACTCTATTGCCCTATAGAAATCCTTGTTGACACTGGTGCCGTGTTCTAACCCTTTCCTTTTTCTTCTTGGCAAAACAAAGCTAAACTCCTTCCTTCCAAAACCCACATATATACACACACATGCCGATTAGTCTCTGCATGCTAGAATAATACTAGTTTGGATTCCATACTAGAAAACAGTCTCAGGCCTGAAAGGGCACATAAATCTGGTTTAATCCCTTCACATATTTCATATTTGGATCATCCCTATAATGTCCTAAACCCAATTTGCATATTTTCAGGGCATGAGACACCTACTGCTTAATCTGGCAGACCAATCCATTTTAAGATTTTACGACTATGCAAAAGTGCTTCCCAAAATGGAGCAGAAATCTGTATATATATATATTTTTTCTCATTATTGGTCCTAGTTCTTTTACCTGCAAGTCCACAGGGAATAGGACCACTCTCTTTCACGTGATAGCCTTGAGGGGTGGGTGTAGAAAGAAAAGCTCTTTTCTGTTCCCTTAAACATTCACTTCTTCGAGATCAATATCAATAGTATCTTCACCTCAGAAGACACTGGTTGAAAACTTCTTTTCTATGATCACAGTCTAATTTGTATCAACATCCCTCTGAAAGTATAGTGTCCAAGGCTGAACATAAAGTTGGTCCTGAACTGAATTTCTAGACATTTGGGTTACATTTTATGTTTGACTTTGTATGACTGGGAGGCAAATCTCTGCTGTTTGGGTGATTCTAGTTGGGTTCAGCCAGTGACAGGCACTAGCAGGAAATCAGAATGGAAAGACTCTGCTGTGACCTCATCAGATCTCATTCACGGGCAGAGCTCCCACACGCTGTGAGGATTGGCTTCCAGTGACTCCTTGCTGCTCTTTTCTCCAGAGCATCATTCTTAGCTGAATGAGGAGTCATCTGGTATAAGAGGTCACATCCCACCTGGTGTTTACACCACATCCAATAGCTTACTAACACAGCAGCGTCATGTCTCAAGGTGGAATCAACTCTCATGTTCTAGAACTCTGTGGGATAGGAGTGAAGCTAGACTTAAGAATATCCTTTTTCAACTGCTTCCTACCCTCATGCTACTTCTCACTCTTTCTCTTGAGAGCATGCCTTTAATAAATCAAGAGTATCCAGCTCACTGTCTTAGACTCTGCTTCTAAGAAAACCACCTTCAGGCAGAATATTTCTTCTTTGCTTCCACCCTGCATCAGTGAGACACCTCTCAAACAGATGTGGTGTCTCTCCAGGACTTCAGTTCTCTCAGTAGGCTGCAGTGTCTTCATTCTCTCTTCTTGTCCCTTCAGCTCTAGAGGTGATAATGCTTTTTTTTGTTGCTATTCTCTGGGTTCCTCACTGCCCCTCGTTTGTTTCCTTAACCCTGCCCTCACCTCTGCAAGTAGTCTTTTTATTATGTTCTCTTCATTGGAAACATCTGTGGTGAACTGACTTCCAGCTAGGATCCTGAATGATATAGCTAGCCTGTGTTCATTCATTGTAAAGAGTATTTTTTGTGATGTATTGCGAAATATATTTCTCCTCAATCCTCCTACTTTAATTATGAGGTAAGTCTGTTTCTCCATTCCTTGAATCTAGGTTGGTCTTGTGACTTGCTCTGGCCAATGAGAGATTAGCAAGCATGATGTAAGCTGGGACTGGAAAAGTGCTTGCATACTGTGTCTTAATCTACACCATTCATGCGAACTCTGTCACCGCCACCCTGTGAACAGTCTGGGCTAGTCTGCTGGATAACAAGAGACACATAGCCCAATCATTCCCACCACTCCATCGTTTAGTCTGCCAACTACCTGACATGTGAGAAGGCTATCCCGCACCATATGGTAGCTCGCAAACCCACCAGCTGATGGCAAAGGCACAGGCAAGTCTAGCTAAAATCAGCCGAGCTTAGCCAAGACCAGAACACCTCAGCTGAGCCATAGGCTCAGGATATAAAGGGTTGTCGTTGTTTTAAATCACAATTTGTAGGGGTTGTAAGGCAGAAAAAGCTGATAGATACATCTTTGGCTAATACCAAAAAAAGTTTAAGGTTGAGCATACCGCACATGCCTTTATTACTGTTTCATTTATTTAGCTAGTATACGTCTAAAGTTTTAGCATCACACACTTTCTTCTGTAGTGCCTCATCTGAGTCTCTTAACTATGCTTGAGTATAATTAACAGTATCCAGGGGCTTCCTCAGCTGCAGGGTCCCCTTGTCCAAGGTCACACTCTTCTCAATGTATTTCACATCTAGTGACCAAGCAAATCAGGAGGAGGCAAGACCATCTAGAGCCCACAAAGGACAATTCTGACAGTCAGTACTTTTTCTGGAGCTCCCACTGGGTTGGCTAAGACCTTCTGTCATTTTAGAAAAAAAATTATTGTCATGAGAAAATAACCCACATAATGTTACGTTGATGCATAGAAAAAAAAAACACTAGAAGAATATACACCAAAATGTTTATTTCCTACATCATATCTTCTATCATATCCTCCCTAACAGACAACATTCTAGTCACTCTGGCCTCCTTTTGCTTTCCCCCCAAGCTTC
The DNA here is from genome assembly GCF_000151845.1 of Pteropus vampyrus. Lineage (NCBI taxonomy): Eukaryota > Metazoa > Chordata > Mammalia > Chiroptera > Pteropodidae > Pteropus > Pteropus vampyrus. The sequence continues at coordinate 434,714 of NW_011889325.1, read as the reverse complement.
TTTCTATCTCCTAGCCTGTGTGCTGCTGGGAAGGTTTTATCCATGACTCTTCTTATGGGTGTTTCATTCTCCTCCTCAGACTTCATTCAGAAGTCACCTTAGAAAGCCCATCTTATTGATCTTATCTAATGTGCTATTACTTTCTAAAACACCACCTTATTTATTGTCTTCACACATTTTGCCACCAGTTATAGTTGGCTTTTTCTTTATTTACGTATTTTCTTCCTATCCACTAAAATATAAAGTCCATAAGAGCAACAGCCTTATCTGTCTAGTTTATGGCTGATGCCCAGTGCTTA
>NW_011889325.1:393172-434365 GCF_000151845.1 Pteropus vampyrus | reverse complement strand
ATTAGCAAGCATGATGTAAGCTGGGACTGGAAAAGTGCTTGCATACTGTGTCTTAATCTACACCATTCATGCGAACTCTGTCACCGCCACCCTGTGAACAGTCTGGGCTAGTCTGCTGGATAACAAGAGACACATAGCCCAATCATTCCCACCACTCCATCGTTTAGTCTGCCAACTACCTGACATGTGAGAAGGCTATCCCGCACCATATGGTAGCTCGCAAACCCACCAGCTGATGGCAAATGCACAGGCAAGTCTAGCTAAAATCAGCCGAGCTTAGCCAAGACCAGAACACCTCAGCTGAGCCATAGGCTCAGGATATAAAGGGTTGTCGTTGTTTTAAATCACAATTTGTAGGGGTTGTAAGGCAGAAAAAGCTGATAGATACATCTTTGGCTAATACCAAAAAAAGTTTAAGGTTGAGCATACCGCACATGCCTTTATTACTGTTTCATTTATTTAGCTAGTATACGTCTAAAGTTTTAGCATCACACACTTTCTTCTGTAGTGCCTCATCTGAGTCTCTTAACTATGCTTGAGTATAATTAACAGTATCCAGGGGCTTCCTCAGCTGCAGGGTCCCCTTGTCCAAGGTCACACTCTTCTCAATGTATTTCACATCTAGTGACCAAGCAAATCAGGAGGAGGCAAGACCATCTAGAGCCCACAAAGGACAATTCTGACAGTCAGTACTTTTTCTGGAGCTCCCACTGGGTTGGCTAAGACCTTCTGTCATTTTAGAAAAAAAATTATTGTCATGAGAAAATAACCCACATAATGTTACGTTGATGCATAGAAAAAAAAACACTAGAAGAATATACACCAAAATGTTTATTTCCTACATCATATCTTCTATCATATCCTCCCTAACAGACAACATTCTAGTCACTCTGGCCTCCTTTTGCTTTCCCCCCAAGCTTCTTTCTATCTCCTAGCCTGTGTGCTGCTGGGAAGGTTTTATCCATGACTCTTCTTATGGGTGTTTCATTCTCCTCCTCAGACTTCATTCAGAAGTCACCTTAGAAAGCCCATCTTATTGATCTTATCTAATGTGCTATTACTTTCTAAAACACCACCTTATTTATTGTCTTCACACATTTTGCCACCAGTTATAGTTGGCTTTTTCTTTATTTACGTATTTTCTTCCTATCCACTAAAATATAAAGTCCATAAGAGCAACAGCCTTATCTGTCTAGTTTATGGCTGATGCCCAGTGCTTACCAAAGTGTGGGTACAGAATAGGTACTCCGTGAACACTTTTGCAGGAAAACAAACTTTTTATGTGGTGAGATTTTAGTTAATTATATTCTTTTAGGGGATATTCTATGTTCTCTAAATTTTCTAAAATAAGTGAATGTTACATATATATAATCCAAAATAACATTTTAAACTATGTTTAATGAGTGAATATATCATGAGATCCTACTCTTCCCTCCTTCCCCCCCAAAAAAGTTTCTTGAATGTTAAGATAAAATTTGTACATTTGAAAAGAAAAGAAACCACTATGCCTGTGGCTTGTGCTGTGCCACATTGGAATGACAGGGCAGTAACATCTCATCTTCCAATTTCATGACTGTATTTTAGCTCCCTATAAGCCTTCATTTGGAATAGGGGAGGGGGCGTAATGAGGCAAACCGTTTGGAGAAGTAAAGATACCATTGTTTAATGTACCTTTTATGTATCTATTTTGGCAAAATGAGTTTCCGGACCTGAGAAAGCCTCTGGCAACTTATGGGGCTTGTCCCCTTTTATCGAATTAATCAGGCAAAATCATTGTTTATCCATTCTCAAAGGACAGCTTCAAGAATCAATTTAAACTTTAAATATGATGAAGTGGGTTTTCAGTTGTGACCCACACAAAGGAGATAGGGCTAATATTAATTCGAGTGCCTATTCCATGGCATTTTTGCTAAGCATTTAGAATATACTTCCACATTTTACATATATATTTTCTGACTTGGCATGGTTAAGTAATTTACCTGTAATCACATACCTAGCAACCAGGGCTAGAAAACTAAATTCTCTTAGACTTCATAGTTGGTATTTCCTCCTATTTGGAAGGAAGCTCAATCCATTGTTTATGAGTCTTAGAAATTTTTATAACCTTCTTCAGAGTTTTTAACTCACTTTGAAAACATTGTCTAAATTTTTCACTGAAGACTTCAACATATGGACACAGTTGAGATGCTACAAATTTGGACATTATTCCATTTCACAATTTCATCTCTCTTAAAAAAAAAATTCTTCTGTAATTAATTGTATTCACGCACCATAGTATAGCCTACAAGCATTTTTAACTATCACTAAGTATTTATAGATGCTTATTAATTAAATTTGTCCTCAAATGAGATTCAATGTTTTCATGATCCAAACTTCCCTATGAACTGTTTGTCATCCTTTCTGGTCGAAAAATAGTAGAAAGGCTCTTTGCAAAGGCACCATCAATGACTTGAAGTTCCAATTAGCAGAAAAAGTCAAAGGAACACAACATAAATGCCATCACGGAGAATCTTGGTGGGAGTATACCTCATATGGTACTAAAAGTATTTATTAATGATGATGGAAACCTCCTAATTTGACAAGAAAGGTAATTCTCCTTATAGGTATATCTCTCAATGTGAAATTTGTTGAGTGAAGTTTTATCTAAATATAACAGAACTTGGTAGGAGCACTGATTAAAGTAAGAATAAGGGTTTGGGAAACAAATTGTTTGAAATTTCAGAAGCAATACTGGGGAAGACAGTCACATCATCACTGGGAGTTCATTTGAGAAGATGCTGGGAAGTCAAAAATCATCTGAGCTCCCGAAGCAAGGCAGAGTTGAGAACCAGGAGTAAATGAGAACTGAAAACAAAATTGAGGATCTGGCAAAACAATCATCTGTGAGTTTTCCCACTTTAGCCAGATTTCACTGGCCTAGTTACCCAGTAGAACAAGGGAAAACCTTATTGCTAGAGATACTCCATTGCCTCCCTTGATTTCAGGTTAAAGACTAAAGTTCTGTGTAGCCTGGTCTCTTCCTACCTCTTCAGCCTCATTGTGAATCATTCTCTTCCCTTATCTCTCTCTACTTCAATCATAATGCTTCTGACTTCTGCCCCCAAATTTGCCTGTAACAGATTTTCCTCTCCACTTTATCTACTTAATTTCTCACCCATTCTTTTGATTTCAGCTCAAGTATCATTATATTCAATACAGCAGAGCATGTTGATCCAGGAAGCCTTTGTTTCTCTTCAAAACACATTGTTATATTTTATTCAACATATTCTAATTTTTTTTGAAAATACATGCTTTAGCTTGTACTCCTCTCTCCAGCTGTAAGAAACAAGGAAGAGACTCAGAGCCATAGCAGAGACTGGGAGCCAAAGCCCATCAGCTCCTAGGTAGATCAGAGCTCCATAATCAACTGAAGGGTTGGGGCTTCTCCACTTCTCTCTTCCTCTTTCCCTGTAACTATTAGATGGGAACATAGCAGGTAAAATAAACATGCTTATTACTGACCCAGAGAGGGAAATTTGACCCAGGAAAGGGAATTTGAACCCAAGCAGAGTGAAGGTATATCTGATTATGGCTATCGAAGCCTGAGAGGGTACAGAGAGTGTCATGTAAGGGGGGATGGTCCTGCATGGGGACTCAGAACATGAGCCAGGAGAGGATGGCATCTACATTTGAGAATGGCTTGTGTTGTGGGTCAGAAGCTGAGCAGGGTAAGGAAGGCATCTCACAGGGGTGTAGCATGGTGTGGAGTGTTCAAGGCTAAGTAGGTTTGGAAGGAAATATGCATGGAAGGGAACCCAGCATAGGGAGCAGGAATCCTTGCATGCAGGTGTATGGCCTCATTTGTGATGTCAGAGCCCAAGCAGGAAAAGGAAGATGTTCCTTTAAAGAGTTAGCATTGCACAGAGTATGAGAGCCTGAGTGGGGTGAGGTCCCACACAGAGTAATGGTGTAGTGCAGAGTATCAGCGCCTAACTGCATCCTGATATGGGGTATCAGAGACCCAGCATGATAAGGAGAATGGGGAGGGGACAGCTAAAGAAAAAGTATTGGAATCTGTGTATAATGAGGGATTCTACACAATGAAAGTCTGACACAGGTGTCAGAACAAAATGAGGATAAGGAGATGATTTAAGTGAATGGGAGGCAGTAGAGACCCAGAACTGAGTGTTGAAGCCCACATAGGGTAAAGAAGAGCTCTTCATGGAGCTGATGGAGGAGTGGCAAAAGGAGACTGACAGCGTACAAGTGAACTTCTTAAATATGGAAACATGTTAAGGATAATGGAAGCAGGTAACTCTGTTGGAGAAGAGAGTTCCAAATAGACAGGACTAAAATAGAATGACTATTTGTTGTTGAGTTGGAATTGAATTTATCAGTGTGATTTCATAGTTTCAACAGAGACAGGTAATAATAGATATATAAAATACTTTTAAATTATCATTTTAAGATATTTGGGCCAATAGAAGCAAATAAGACAAAAATAAATCAATAAAGAATGAGTTGGGGTACTAGTGTCCGAGATGGGTCGGAGCTCATTCTAAGCTCACTGCCTAATGTTAGAGGCCAATTAGGTGGGTCAAGTCCATTAGATTTGGAATTAGAAACACTCACCAACTATTCAAAGGTTGTGGCTCCAAACGAGGACTAGGAATTGGACATCTTTGGTGGGGTGAGGGAGCTTTATTCAACATTTCACAGGTTCATCTTACAAACTCACTTCCTTTGCTCCCAAATGAGCTGCTCAAAAATAGACATGACTAGTAATGTTTAGCAGCACAGTGTCATGAAAAGGACTTGTCTTGAAAATATAATAGCTTGGTTTTAAACTCATTTATTTTCCACTTGGGTGTCACTTATGTAAGTTTTTATTTTCTCTCCAGAAAAAAAAAAAAATTAAACAAACTATCGTAATCCACTTGCACCTAACAACAACAACAAAATCATTATTAAGACTCTATTATGCTAGCCTGTGGTAGGTGATGTGTGCATTTGCGGTATAATCTTCCAACTGACTCTGCTAGTTGTTTTCCTGTCTTTATGGATAAGAAAACTAAATGCCAGAGAGGTTAGGAAATTTGCTGAAGATAGCATGGCAATGGAAGGGTCTGGATCTGGACCCATGTCTGTCCCATTCAAAAGCCCCTACTTTCCTCATAATTTCAGGTTGCCTTCCTCATAAGGTTGTGGGAGAATCCAATGAGGCCATGTTTGTGGCAATATTTTTACTGAAAGTGCTACTTAGATGAAAGGCATTATTATTTCTGCAGGTAAGAGACTTTCTTCTGGCATCTCTATGACTGTGTCTGCCAACATCATAACTTATTCAAAGAGTAAAGTCTCTCATCTTATATCATTAAGTTAATGTTTTTCACTTGAAGTGGACTTGAGAAAGCTTTCCAAATACGTTATTAAATACCTCAAACCTCTTAACCACAGAGTTATCCCCTGGGAAACCAGGAGCTCTGGGCAACTACAATTAGGACTAGGATGGAGAAAAATGACACCAGATATCAATGGAGTTCTTCAGTCCTTGTGCTCTGCATGCTCCCTGATTTTTCTCCCCTGAATTACCTTTTTTGTTAATATAGATGGTAATTTCCTTCTATTGGGGCTGTGTGAAGCAATCTGTTCCAATCTACGCATGTGTACAAGTTGGCACCTTGCTGGCTTTTAATGCCCCCTAAGCAAACAAAGCTTCTCTATTTCAGTTCACATTGCTTTTAACACTTAAGAAAAAATACCCTATGCGCTATAATATATCACCTCAAGACATAAGTTAATATTTGCTTAATATTTTCTTCCTTAAAATAGGATACCACTGAGACATTACTAATGAGGGCCAAACACTATTACAAGAGCAAAAAGGAGATGGGCTGTGCATAATGGAGAGTGTACATTGATCCTAAATGATAGACAGTTGAAATGCTTATATACTTAAGATATCGCTATATTTTCATATATCCATATTTTAACTCAGTTTGCTTCCTTTGCCTGAAATGTCCTTCTTCACTCCTGCCTGGTGAACCCCATTCTTCATTACTTATATCAATAATCCATTTGTGATTTTTTTTAAATCTAATAACTTATACCACTAATAAATTTTGAATATGCATATTTATTTGATTTGTGGATAAAAACTAAGCTTATTATTAGTTACAGCAAAAACTACATTGGTTCCTTATGCCCTACTCTGTCCCTCAGGGCAAAGTGAAGAAAGCAGATGTCACGCTACATGTATAGAGAGTAATCCCGAAATTATGACTCTTGAAACTTATGTAGGATCCGCTACACAACTGCCCCCTCTTTCTTTCTGAGAAAGGGAGAGAAACCTTTCTTCTTTAGTATATACAGATCCTCGCTGGTAAAGATCCCAAGGTTGTTACAACACTTTGGAATGTAAACAAATAGCTCCTTTTCCTCCTTTGAACACCTCGTTCCCATGTGATAAACCTATAACACTCTCTCCCTCTCCCTCTCCCCACTCCCTCTCTCCAGAATATTTTTCTATCTTAGGGTTGCTAGTCAGTCATCCTTTAACCCAGGGTGCCAGTGACTTTTGTTCAGAAAGTATATGATCATGCAGAAAAATGAAAATATTTACACATTTCCTCATAACTATCATTCCCATATCTCCCAAGCATAGTTGGTCACCCTCCCTCAGTGTCACTGCTATGGGAAACATCTCACTCTCTCATAACCTTGTTGATGTGTCTAGGACTGGTCTCTATCTCCAGCCCGAACACAGTTCCTGGCATAAAGCAGATTGTAAGTAAGGGTTTGTCGAATGAATGGATAAATAAATATTTACTGAGCAACTGTATTGTACAATGTGATATGATAGAGAATTTTAAAAGCCAAGAACTTTTTAAACTGTTATCTCTTACAACAGAATTTTAAGGTAGGTTTGCCCATTTCATTTTTACCTATGGAGAAATTGATACTGAGACAGGCAAAGAAATCTTCCCAAGGTCACACAGCCAGTTAGTAATGGAGCTTGGATCCAAACCCAGACTTGTCTGACCCAGAAGCTCTTGCTCTTAACTATGACTACTTGATAGTCCCCCAAGAGACAATTCAATGCTTTAAATGTGATTGAGTTCTCTAGAAACAGTCTGATGTGGAGATTAGTGTGTAAAAGATTTATTGAAGGACATATTGCCAGGAGAAAGGGAGTGTAACAACTGGCAGAGGGGAAAAAGCTAAGAATGTGCTCTCAGCTAAAGACTAGCTTCAACCTGACCCTACAGTGAGCTCTGGATCATGAATTACATGATGGAGTTAGCCCCATCTTCAGGCAAGGGGCCAGCCCCGGTAGTTTATGTCAACCATTCATTATCTGCAGTCTTCCCTAGGGTAAGAGAGGGCAGAATGTCCTAGATACCAAGGGCATTCTTCCAAGGAAAGGGGTTAGCAACCAGTATTCACAGCAACAATGGATGGGTGTGTTGGCCTCGTAAAGGTGACCTACATAATGTATCAAGAGAATCCTTCCTGGCAGAGCTAGGATGCAATGGTCAGACCCCTTTGTGGATGGGGTGATAGCCTTTTGGCTTTGACTGGTTTTATGCTCCAGCTGCCAAATGAGTATTGCCTTTCTTCTGGGTCAACACAGCCTCTAGCTTTAAACTCAATTGGTTGTTCTGGCTTAGAATCTTGCTGAAAATGTTAGAGCACTTTGGGCTCAGATTGCCAAAATATACACTTAGCACTTTTAGGCCAGGTATTCAAGAAGGGGCTTTACCTGTGCAGCCTCAGGAACATGCTGGAGCAGACTGCTCCTGGAAACATGTTCCTCAGGCAGAGAATAGCAATTAAGCACCTGTTAACATATGTAACATCAACTGTCATTGTTCTGTTCAATAAGCAATTTTTAATCATCTGTTTAGTTTTTTTATTTAAACATCTGGGAGTCAGGCAGCACTTTATTTATAAACTAAAAACTTAAAAGTGTATATAAGTCAGAACCAAAAACTTAAAATGTGTATATAAATCACTAATATATACTGAATTAATATTTAGCCTAAATATTATAAATATAAGGATGTCTTGTCCTTTTTATACATTATTTTCATAACATTTCTGTAAGGTAGATATTGTTACCTCTTTGGGGCAGATGAGGAAACAGAGGCACAGAGAAGTGAAATAGTCTATCCCATCACTAATGATCTCAGATTTAAAATTATGCCTTCTTTTTTCAATTCTACAGGCATATGTCAACTTCTCAAGTGCTAAAAAGTTTACTTTCATTATGCATTCATCAAATCTTAGATTACATTCTCTTTGACTTTTCTCAAAAGGCTGCCTGGTGATTTCTGATAATCTTTAAGGCAAGAAGGATCCAGAATGTTTCAGGCCTATGTCCTATTCTCCATGCAACAGCCAGAATGATATTTTTAAAACCCTAACCTGAGCCTGCCATCCCCTGTTTACAGCCCTTTGGTGGTTCCTCACTGCACTCAGGATAAAATCCAGACCATTCACACAGCCTGCTAGATAGTTGATGGGTTGGACCCTGACTCTCTCTCCAGCCCATCTCATGCCATCCATATCTTGTTGTCTTCAGTCTAGGCACACTTGTCTCCTTTCCCATATTCCTGCTATTTCCTCTCCCTGTACCACTTTTTCTCTCAATCTTTAATTTACCTACTTCTATTATATCTCATCTCAAATGTGACCTCCTCAGAAAGACTTTTTCTGATCTGTCAAACTTATTTAGGTGCTCAGTAGTCTCATAGAAACAATAGAAACAATATCTTTTCTTCTCAGCACTTATCAATTTATTACTTCACAAGTAATAATTTGATTAATTCTTTATTTCCACCACTGGACTGTAAGTTTCATGAGGGCAGGGGCCATATTCTTCTGCCTAGTATCATATTGCCAGCACTTAGGACACAGTTCCTAGCACATAGCACCTTGTGGAATGAATGAGTGAAAGAATAAATGAATTCTCCCATCCCTCCTTCTCTACTCTGTCATAACTGTACAGTTCAAGCCTGACAAAAGGACCCAAATATATTTCCAGTTAATCTATAAATAGTTAAAATAACATATATATGATTAAAATAACTTTTGGGAGAGGCCAGCATGCCATGCTGCAAAATTGGAGATAACGCGGAGAGCCTTTTCTTCACAGAGAAAGAAGGTTAAGAGGACCAGCTCCCTAAGGACTTGGATTCCCCCACACCACACCTGCTGTACAAGAGTTCCTTTCTATAGAGGCAAGACATTTCAGATCCACCAGAGGCAGCTCCAGAAAGTACAAAGGGCTTAGGTATTAGAGCCATATCACATTAATTTAATAATCTTGGAAAAGTTGCCTAACCTGTCATGCCCCAGTTTCCTTGCATGACATGATGGATCTGAAAGCAATGTGCATACTAGACAAGGGACGATCATGACTAGAGACACGGAACCTTAGAAATGTAGCCCAGGGGATTTCACGCTGTGTTCTGCAGAATCCTAAGACTTACAGGTACCGAGGTGGCCACTGATAGTATAATGAGAGTGATAGGGGCCAAGTAGAGCTGTGCTGTGATACCTGCTGCCATCTCAATTAAAGAAGAGCCATCTTAGGCTGTTTTACATGTCAAGGTTCTAAAGAATGTTTCATTTGAAAATATGTTTTAGCTGTTAAAAAAAAAAAAGTTTGAAAGCCACTTATTTCATCTTGCACTCCCATTTTACAAGTGAGGAAAGCAAGGCCAGAGAATTCTCGCACAGCTAGTCGATTCAATCATTGACTTATTTTCCTACCATCTCCTCCGTATTACATGCTTAGGCTTTATAGTAAAATTTCTCAAAGCTTATAGATCATTTTGCAAATTTCCCTCTGCTACGCTCAGATTCGTAAATCAGGAGATCTGACTTCTCGGCTTGAGTATGTAGCCAACTAGCTACGAGATGAAACTATTCTGAGCCCAAGTTCCCTGTCGGGAAAATGAGGACTGCCTCATGAAGAGTGGTTGTGAGGAGCAGACAACAACAAAATGCAAAATTGCTTTGACTCCTATAAACATCATCTTTCTATCCTTGAGGCCCAGAAAAAAATGGTCTATAGACAAATGGTCTATATGCAATGCTTATTAAAGGAAGGAAAAGAAAAGCTAAAAAGTAGAAAAGAAGGACAGGCAGATAGATTTACTTCCATTCTTGTCTCATCGATTGCAAATTTCTGATCTCATAAAAATGGAAACACTCATAAAAAGCAATTGCTACATTCCATTGTGATGAAGGGAGACCAACAATCCCCGACCTTGGTCTATGGGCCCCAGATTCCACACAACTGGTTCCAACCCTGAAACGGTTTGCTTCACAGTCTGGCTGAATGGAACGCCCAAGCCCTGAATTAGGAAACCCAAAATGTGGTTCGATGAAACCTAAAATGTGTTTTGCCCCCAGACCTTTTCCTTTTATCTTTCAAGATCCATGTAATTTAATGGAAATTGAAGAAGTGTGGGACAGATTCCACTCCTTCCCCACATCTCCCTGTCCATTGTACCCATTAACTTCAAAGGAATTTAGCCTGGAAGGGAGTAAATGTGAGTGTAGAAAGGAATAAGATGTTGTGGTTCTTTGAGGGCAGGGGATAAGGGGATGGGAAAGGTCCAAGTTCTTTGGCCACCAAAACCATAGCCTTATGGGGCATTTCTTTTCATTAAGTGTGTTGTATGCAGAGTAGCTCTCCGAAAATACAATTCTCTCTCACATCCTCAAGTACACTGCCAAGGCCTCCCATACCCTGGGCTTTCCAGTGGCCCAGACTTTTCCCCCACTTCCTTCTGACTCTTCTTGCATGTGTCCAATTGCCCTGCCATCAAGTCAACATATCAAAAACCAAATGTATCACTTCTATCTCCAAAATCAATATATTACTAGCAATGTTATTACTGTTCTTTTCGTCAGTCGTCCTAAAAGTCTCAGACCAATCCTTGGCTCCTATTCCTTGCTGCGCCTCCATTTCTAATCAGTTAAATAATTTTCTTTCTTTCTTTTTTTTTTTATAATCTCATTCTCTATCTTATGTTCATTTCCTACCTAGTGCTGTTATTGGAACTATTTCATGTTCTATTGTCTTACATGTGAATTCTTACAATAGCATAATGGATAATATTTATTCAGACCAAAGTTTCTCAACTTCAGAACAATCAACATTTTGAGCCAGATATTTGCTTGTCATGTGGCTGGAGGTGAGAATGGGGGTGTGGGTGGGGGAAGTGGTTTTATGCATTATAGGACCTTTAACAATATTCCTATCTTCTATCCATTAGATTCCAGTAGCACCCCCAGGGGTGACAACCAAAAATGCTTCCAGACACTGCCAAATGTTTCCATAAGGGCAAAATCGCTCCCTAGTTAAAAAAACAAACAAACAAACAAACAAAACAAAAAACAAATAAACAAAAAACACTGCTTTAAACAAAGAATGTCCGATACTCATCATGCATGTCATCACTTCTGCTGCTTGTGATCAAGATGTTTTATCCTGTCTTAATCTTTTTAGTGCCTAACACATTGACTGGCATTTAAGAGGCCCTTTGAATATATTTTTGAAAGAATGAATGAATCCATCACCTCTTGCTCCACTCCACCATTGGGAGTTCTAAATTCCACAGGCCAAAGGCTCTCAGTGTCTCCTGGAATTGTACAGGTGCACTGCACAAGGGTGCCCTATCTCAGGAGAGCAGAATTCATATCATAAACACTGTAGAATTATAAACTGATCATAAAGATAAACTTCTGACTGAAGGAAAGAGTGTCTTGATAAAGATGTGATTTCTTTTATGTTCCACAGAAGTGTTTTATAGGCTAGTGGAGACCCTGCTAACACTTCACTGTGAATTTGAAAATCTGTTACTTTATCCTCCCATATAGAACCAGTATAAAGCTCAATTTTACAGTTTGCTATCCAAAGCCATCTAAGATCTAGGCCCCACCTACCATTCTATGCTTACTTGTCACTTTCATAAAACATCAGTTTCATTTTTGAGGTCCCTGAGAACAACTTATTTTTCCACCTCTGCAGTTTTGGTGATACATTTGTCATCACAAAATGCTCTTGCCACCAACAATATATATTTATTGGCTTGCCTTTAAGGACGTAGAAAACCAACATGTTTTAAGGGCCTTGTGGAAAACATGCTTTATGTGTAATTTATTTCATCATGTAAGATAATCTCCAATTTACAGATAACCAAATTTCAGAGATTTGGAAACCAAATTTCAGAGATTTGCCCGAATGGAGCAGAAACAGGATGCAATTTGAGGCCCTCAACAACGCGTAGCTGTTAATCGTTTTTTTTCCTATCCTTCCTGTCTTTCTACTCAGACCTCTGAGATAAAAAATAAATCTCTCTTGAACCCAGGTTCTTTGCAGAAATAAAACATGAGTGGTTAACAGGAGCTCTTGGGCATGGACTGCTATTATTTGCCTCATCCAACCACAGTCTGCTGCTTTGCCTGAATATGAAATGGAAGAAAGGAGAAAAGTTTGCCTTCTGGGACAAGCTCTAAACCATCTGACACTCAGTTTAGTTTAAAATATTAGAACTTAATGTCACAAACTAAAGGATAATCTCAGTGTGCAGGGCAGGGGACATAAAATGACCTTTCTTTCACGCTTTCACACTTTCAGGCTATCAGCAGGGGAAGCCCAGCTTCCAAAGACCAGGATAGCAATATGTAAATATCCATAAACATATAGTCAACTTTATTAGCAGGCAGGAAAGGAAAAAGAAAGGGCTAGAAGGAAAAAATAAAGTAATCAAAGTGTGAAGAAAAGGTTCTATAGGCTAATGTTGGGAATGGGCTTATAGAATTCAGAATTCAAAGGGCTTGTGTTATTTCCCTTTCAGGTATCATTGTTAATTTAGCATAGGAAAGAATAGTAATCTTTTTAGGGGAAGGTAGATTTTTATTATTACCTCCATAGGACTATGCTAATTTTTTGGAAGAGAAAATTTTATTATAGAATTTTATTATTATAATAAAAATTATTAGAAGAGAAAGCTGGATAGGACCAGAGATCATTTGAACAACTTGCTGAATTTTCAGGTGAGGAAACTGAGGCCTCAGAAGAGGAAAATAATCCTCAAGAGTAATATGGCAAATGAATGGCAGAGACTCTGATCTGTGCTCCTAATACCTTGCACAGCACTCTTTCCACATATCCACCCAGATTTCTCTGCCATTTTGTGACCCTCGTTTCATAAATCAGTACCCAAGTTTCATCATAGAAGTACTGCCAACAACTGGAAACATAAAGCTTTGGCTTCTCTCCTCTCTAGAACATTTATGCTGCATGTGAATCAATACAGAAAGTAGTTTGCACTTCATTTATTCATGTACTAATTTTGAATTAAGCTGCACCACATAAATTCTCTTGAAAAATGATGCAATTAAGCCTGGACTATTTGAGGAAGGACAACATGTGGCTGTAATTATAACGGCAAAACATCTTGGTAACATGCTGACTTATTAGTGTCGTAATTAGTGTTGGTGCAATGCATACTGAATAGTCCATAAAACAAATAATGCAATGCGAAATCCTGAAAAAGAGCCATAATTTTCAAGTGAACAATCTTTGGATATTTTGCCTGTGGCATCAACCATTTGGACCAACTTGTTTTAGCCACTACATGTAGGAAGCTCTGCCTCCCTCTCGAGTACAGATTATTGGAAAGATCTTCGACTTTTGGCAAAATACAGAATTAATGTATAAAATTTGGAAAATTAGAGGAAAATGAATTCTGTTAGGGACCAATTATGTAAATGCTAAAAAGCAAGTGAACATTTGCTGTATAATCTTGGATTGTGAAGTAGGTTGGGCCAACAGTAGTCTTTAAAAACCACAAAATGTAAAACTATCAGTCTCATAATCATATATCCTAGAACTGGATAACACCTTGAGACATCATTTTTAGTGATCTACTAACTTCAGACAGTAAGGTTTTATCATTTTATTTTATAAATGAAATAACTTATTCCCAAAAAGTCCCAATAAGTGGAATTACAGAAAATGAGATCCTACAATGGGAAGGTAACTTAGTTCTCACCAAATTCCATCTATATCCAGTACATTAATTTACCTGAAAATATCTCCTTGAATGTTCAGTTTATGCCTTTTATAATCTTAGCCAGAGATAGAAATGTTTTATTCAAAATACTGGATAAGGGAATTCCAAGAGTAGAACACTAATGAAAGTCTTCTGGACTGTCTTTCGCTACTTATGAACATACTTTAAGTGATATATAACTCATACACAATCAACAGGAAGTAACACTGTATCTTGGGAAAGTACTGAGAAAGAGATGGAAACCAGGTTAGGGCAGAGCTGTGGTAGAATTTCATAGTGTTGGCCTCCTCTTTGAATGGATTCGATGAGAATCAGTGTCATGTGGTCAGTGAGCTGTGAAAGCTTGGGCTTTGTCTTCTCTCATTTTGATATTCATGGAGAATAAGGATCTGTGCTGATTCTTTAAGTCATGAGGACTGCTCCATCATGATTTCAGATGAGAAATTTTGTCTCTGCTAATGGCCTAAGTACATAGAAAAAGTGAGATTCGGAAGTTTACCAGAAAGAGAGTAATCTTCAGTGAGTGGTTTAGGGATCTTATCAAAGTTTGAGGCCATGGCTAGAGGTCAGACTTTACCCTTACCTATCATGGGCACAAGGAAAAAGTGCATCCCAGAGGATCAATAGTTTGCTTATGATCACGCAGAAAGAAATGAGCTAAACCAAGATTTGAACACATACAATTAGCTGTAGAGGTTTTACATCATAGGCTCTAGAGTACAGAGTTAACACTATAGCTACCACTTAAAAGGAGTAAGATAAATTCTAATTCTAACCTGTTGGTGAGTATGGGGCTGATATGACCTTGTCTGTTTTAGTTAAAGATAATTCATATAACAGATAGGACTTGTCTCATGGTTGAAGTCATCGGTCATAGTTGAAAGAAGCTAGGAACAAAAGGGAACTGACAAATAGATTCAAAAGCAGCAAGCCTTTGTTATATGGATCTCATGAAGATCTGGTTGATATTTCTGTGTACTTTTTAAGATACTTCTAGTCTAGCAGGCTACTAAGTGCTGAAAAAAACTCATAGTTTTAAAATCCTACCTTTGCCATTTGCTCTCCGTGACTCCTTGGACATTTCATTCTCCTTCTCAGAACCTCGGTTTACTCATCTGGAAAATGGCAATAAAAAAATTTCTAATGATTATATCCACTGGTAAATAAGAGACATTTGTAAAGCATGAGTGTGAGGATTTAAATGATTACTATACCACTTTTTATTTTTGTCACCTAAAGCTAGAAATTTAACCTCTCTGATCCTCGGTTTTTACCTCCATAGAATATGAATTACAATGGAACCTACTTCTTAAGGTTTTAATGAAGATTAAACATGTTAATTAGTGTAAAATGCTTACGATACTTTATAACATATGCCAGGTTCACGGCATACACCTATTACGGCATCACACTATCGTTGTAACTAATATTGTTGTTCTTAGCAGAGTACTTAATTGATTCCCCTTCTCTTTCCCCTACTTTTCTCCATTAAACTAGAAAATAAGGTAGTAAGGGTAAAGGGGATCAAATATATGGTAACAGAAGACTTGACTTTAGGTGATGAACACACAATGCAATATACAGATGATGCATTATTGAATTCTACACGTGAAACCTATATAATTTTATTGACCAATGTCACCCCAAAAATTAAAAAAGAAAGTAAAGTTAGTGTCTGGAATTTAACATTATGTCAAATTCTTGTAGAACTTCTGCATAGAGCAGTTGGATTTTCTCAAAACCATTGGGTCTGCTGCACATCACTCACTTTGTTATCATGCATGTGCTATATTATGTAGTTAAAAAGTGAATAAAGTTACTTGGAAGCAGCTTGTGTGTTTGGAGTCTGAATTCCAACTGTGCCACTAGGTTGTTTGGGGCAGAGTGACAATGTGATTGTTCTTGGCGCATCTTTTAAATATGTTCCTGGGTCATTTATTCTAATAGCAATAATATTCAGCAAACTATCTACCCAGTTTCTGGGTAGAACTGAAACAAGATAACATGAGATCCACACAGAAAATCCTCTGTAAAGACTTCTCTGAATACACTATCAGAATTAAATCTCTCTCCACTCTCTAACAGTGCCTTCTACCTCTTTCCTGCATCTTAAAAACAATTTGTCTATTTATAGGCCTGCCTTCTACTCAGAGCTATGAGCCCCTACAGGGTAGCAGGGACTTAATCTTTTTATTTTTGGGTCCCTAACATCAACAACAAAGTCCAGTGCCTAACACAGAATGAGAGCTTAATAAATGTTCAATAAATTAATAATGAAATCCTTCCCTCTTTTTACCCCCTCCTGTCGACACAGAGATATACCCTTGATCTTACACAGATTTGCCACGAAGATATGGCCATTATGATTTAGTTAGGGAATTATTGGAAGACACATTTTATAACTCTTGCCATAATTAATGTGACAAGAAATAATAATTGACTTAGTAATGTAATCAAATCAGAATGTATTTGATTTGATCTGTCAAGTTGTTATTCATATCTCTAATCCTTCTAGTCAGAGCTTTCAACACCTAATTATTTCTGAAAGCAATAAATGCAAGCATATTTGATGTCAGGCTTGGCTGGAAGAAATGAACTGTTGGACCCTTGATTCATTCTCCAAACTGGAAAAGGTGGATAGATGTGTCTTTTGCCCAAACTTTTCACATACGTATGCTCTATCCACTTATGTTTACTAAACTAGATAGTCACCAGCCCAGTTCTTCAAAGAAATAGTCTTTTAAGGGATGAAAGTCATTCTTTAATGTATTACACACAACACCTCATGAAACTAGAAAGACTTGTCTCAGAACAGTGACTTTGGATAGTTTCTAAAAGTGCAAAGGAACCACCTACAAAAGCTGCTTTTTATTGAGCATTAACATATGCTGAGATATTTATATATATTAACTTTCTTCTTCACAAAAAAAAACTGCCTGATCATATCCATTTTAAAAGGACTAAGATTCAAAACATTAGGAAATTGAGCCAAGATAACACATTCAGTTTCAAGACTAGATTTCTAAACTATGCCTCTGACCTGAGAGTCCAGGCTGAGCATTTACATTTATTTAAACAACTTGACCTTCTCTACCTTAGTCTGTTGGCTAACTGCTCTTTTCGGATGAGAAATTTGTGAAATCAATAGTTTGTATTTATAGATATCCCCCTCCGAAAAAAAAAAAAGGAATGTGCAGTCATGACATTAGCATGAACATTCATTCAACTTATTCATTCAACAAATATTGAGGATCCAACCATTAGTAAGATATTGAAGACATACAGATGAAAACAGCTCCTCTCTGTAAGAGTTCAGAGACTAAGAATTATGGCATAGCGTAATTATTGCTCTGGTAAAAACATGTAAAGGCAGCTTATAAGAAAGAGTTTCAGGGAGAGCTTCCCAGAGAGGATGAACTGAGTCTTTAAAAAATAAAAAATTTTACTTTTCCAGAAAGACAAGCAATTTGGTCACCACATAAGAATAGCACATGCAAAGGCCCAGAGGTACAAAAATTCATAGAATAGTTGGATCATAGGGTAAAACCAGACAGAAGATGACATTAGAGAAGACAGATTAGAATTGCAAGATGATGAAAAGAATCTAAACTCAAATTTTCCTCCTATCCCTCAAAGTCTTCTGACTACTTGAAACTTGTTGTGATATTCACTTAATATAGCTAAAGTTTCTTGGCATTCTTGAAAACTAGTATTAACACCCACCCCATAATATTAACTTCTAATACTATGTCCTCTATTCTTTAACTGTTCTTAGGAGTACTTAAAGTGGGTACATTTTGCTGAATGTAAATTAAATCTCAATAAAGTTGACTAAAAAGAAAAAGACGTAGAAGTCAGCCTGAAGTGGTTCCTTTGGTTCAGTCTAGGACAATAGAATCATCAAGAATGAATAGCCGAATGAAAAAGGAATTCGTTAGCCCATAGTGATACCAGATAAATAAATAAAAATAGTATATGTTCACAAAGATTTTGAGGGGATTCAATGAAATACATTTAAATCCTCTAGTACAGTTCTCATCTGCATAGTAACTATATGACACAAGTTAGCTAAACAAGGAATAGATAAATTGAGGATTTCATCAGTACTTTCCTAAAGCTAATAAAAAATAAAATCAATTCATCAACTTTTTGCAGACACTCCTCCCTCCCAAGCTTTAGTTTTCTTCTTTTCCAGGTAAGCTGGAATGATGCACATCTCCTTTTTCTTAATCCTATAGCATATTTGAGTTTATATTGGAGGTGGGGTATGTGCATCGTTGTGTGTGCCTATAGTAATAATCTTTAGAGTTCTCGCCAAATACTTCTGGTTCTCCTTCCAAGAACATGCTAGAATTTTACTCCCTCACCACCTTGAAGTGGCAGATGGCTTCCTTTGACCAGGCAATAGAAGCAGAAGAGGTGTCTGTAACTTGTGGCAGAAGCTTTAAGATTACATGTTACTGATTCACCATATCTCCTTATCCTGCTGTGGTGACTGTGGAAGTACATGTAGAGATGAATCCCTGAGTGACTATGATGAGCATAGATCTGCTATCAACCTATATTGCACATGTACCTTAAATGTGAAATAAACTTTTAGTTTTAATCCACTGATACTTGAGGATTGTTTCTTATTGCAGCATAACCTAGTCTAGCCTAATTAACACACATGTCACCTTGCACAGGGCCCAACACAGAGTGGGTAACAACTCAAAGTCTAATGAGTTGAACTAATCTCCTTGAAGGGACCTAGCTTCACAAGGAAGACCTCAGGCTGAATTTGTGTGTATTTAAGTTAAAGCAAATTTGCCTCTCCTCCAACTACCTCTTGTGATTTATTAGACAAATGTTTCTAATTTTTTATGTCCATTTTCTCTGCCTTCCTTGGAGAGAGAGGGAAATATTTCTCTCCGAATTTTCTACATCCTGTTGAAAAGAGTAGTTTGACTAATGACACCGCAGCAGAGACTACGTAAAAAAGACCTCTCACCAAATGACATCTTTGGTCTCCTCTTCCAAGAAAAGCCATGGAAGAGTCAGAATTGAAAACTGGAAGCTAAAACTTTTTTTCTTAACAATGAAAGAAAGTGACATTTCCTGCTACCAAAGGGCAGAAACAATTCACATTTGTGTGAAGTTAATTTGCCAACAATTTTTCTACAAAAATTTTGCCTGTTACAAAGATCATACACGATGTCAAAATAGAATAGATATTGCCACCTCTAGCTACTTGGCATGAGAAGAAGTGAGTGAGAAGTTGTAATAAGCTCTATCCTCACACCTCTCCCTGCTTCACTCCTGAGTTAGTCCACTCTACAGATGTCTCAAGCAAAAGAGAAGGGGATTTCTCTGTTTGTCACCTCCTTGTTTCCTTGCTAACCAACTGCCAGGTTTTCAGCAACTTTTAAAAGTATTTGGCGGAGCTTTGGCTTCCACTGTCCTGCAACTTCTCTACTTGCCAATCTTGAGTCCAAATGAAGATTTTATTTTCTGCATAAGGCTGCCAGATACTGACACTATCCATCTCATCTGGACATGGCCTAATTTTCTTCATAATGAAAACCCCCAAACAGTCATTCCTTTAGTTTTAGTAGCTTCTCTTTTGATAGCTGGCCCTTCCACCTACTTTTCCCTCTTCCTCTTCACAAACAGTGCCAAAACATCCCCATTCAAGTATTGTATCCTGTTGTATTCTAACTCATTATTTCAATTCTATGTCAGATGACATATCCCAAACTTTGTTGCCTGAAAATAGACATTGCATAGTGCAGAAGCCGACGCAGGATGGGCACTCAATCACTGTTCTCCAGTAAATGAATAGTATAATCAAAGGATATAAGTTTAAAATGCAAACTCGCTGAAGGCAGGGGCAATCACTTTCCTGCCTTTATACCTCCAACACTTAACATCCGGCTTGCCACATAGTAGGACTTGGGAAACAGCTGTGTGGTTAACGGCATGGGGTTTGAAGTAATATTCTTGATTCAATTTTTAGTTTTACTACTTACTACCTGAGCAATACCAAAAAAAAAAAAAATTACTTAACTGAGTATTTAAGACTCAGTTTCTTCATTAGTAAAATAAAACTGTTATAAGGATTAAATGAGATAGCATGCACTAAGTACTTAGCATAGAGTGAGCTCTCAATAGGCTACTCACTGAGTTTCACATTAATAGCTTAGTCTCCTTATTAATTTTGTCTAAGCTCCTAACAGTTTCAAAGGCATATACATCTGCAACTGGCAATTTAGTTATTAATGTGATCCATGGTGTCAGATTCTTAATCATAAGTAGCTTATGGATAAGTTCCCCCTCTCTCAGCCTGGTGAAATCACTTCAAAACGTATGTCTATCACACAAAAGAAGACCAAATATCCAGAGGTTTCTGTTTTAAAACCATAGCCTGGAGAAGGAGGGGAAAAGGGATGTGTGTCAGGAATACATCACACCTGATTGCCTCAAGCATGCAGGTGTGCCAGAAATGTCTTCAAAAGTGGTTTCATTTTTTACAAGGAAAAGAAATAAGTCACAGCATTCCCCAGGAAGATTCAGATTCATCATTAGTGGTATGAATAATTTATCAGCAGCTCTCTAAACCAGATAATAACACTTTCGTTGTCTGCTCTAAAGAGCAGAAGCTGTTCAATAACAACAAAATTAGTTCCCCAAAAACAAAACCATCTTTTCCACTCTTGAACTTGCCTTTCCTGAGAACTGCAAATGTATCAAGACACCAGTTGAGCCAAAGAATACAGAATAGACTTTTGTTTTAAAAAAATAGGTAAAGAATCCAGAACAAATTATTTAATAAATTTTAAAGGATCATTTCCTTTCCCTTGTTTTCTTAAAAAATCATCTGACACCATTCCATCTCGGATGTTTTCTGAGTACAAAATTGTGTTTCTGCATATGATAAAAGACTTAGATCCATGTAGCTTAAGGATGAATATAAGAATGAACGTGGTTTCTAATCTTTTGAAGCTCAAGCTCCAGCATTAGCTCTGTTATGGCCAAATATGAAAAAGCACTAGCGTTCAGGCATTGAGCCCTGTTTCTTGGAAGTGTAAGATGCATGCCAACATGAAAATCAAAGCCATACCTGGAAGCAAAGCAGAGTGGGGTTGTTCTTTTGGAATTATTTTTTATGTGTTTGAAACGGAAACTTCAGAAGGCTGGAGTGTTTCCTTTAATTCACTTGACCTCTTAAACACCAAATTTTTATTTTTTCCCCCTCAGAGAAAAAGGGAGGGTGGAGAGGGGTAGAAAGACATTGGAAAAGTCAGAGGAGGCCTTACAAATAACTGTCCCAGAGCAATCTCTGTGGAAGAAAAGAGCCTTACCAGGAAGGAAATCTGTCTAGCTCCCTACCTCTCCCCATGTCGGCCTTCATCACAGATGTTACCGATTTTGTTTGATAGCAATTCCCAGCTCCCCAAACAGATTCCAAAGTGAGAAAATAGGAAAAGTAATTGGTTGCTATTAGATACACATTCTGAAGTAGATAGAACTGTGGGCAGTGAGGAATTTCTGGCCTGGATTAGAGGTTCCATGATAATTAAACAGGAATGACAAAGAAGATTCTCAGTCACTTATTAGGAACCCAAAGTGTGGGTTAGGAACACAAATGGGTAGTGTGTCTTGTTCAAACTATCTCAGGGAAACATGCCACTCTTTCTATAAAAGGGTTCTTCTTCCCTGGAAGAGACTATCATCACTGAATGTCACTGATATATGTTCAGTTGTGCAAACATTTGTTGAGTAGGCATTGTGTGTTAGGCCCCATGCTAGATGTGGGATGCAATAACTTGAATAACACCCTTTGCCTGGCCTCGCTGCACTCAAAATATTCCATTTTCTAATTATATATTTAGAAGGTGCTATGTTCATTTTCAAAGATGAATAGTTAATCCAACAAGAAAATATTATCTCAAGGTAGAGTTTACTGCCTTTAAGCATTTCCTGGGATCCTTCTGAGTTCTTTAGATTAAACTACAACATGAAGGCTTATTAGACAATGCTAAAATTGTCCTTGAAGCTTAAACAGTGGAAAGTTTGAGTTTGTTTTTATCTTTTAATTAGCTTTATTAAGATATAATCCACATAACATAAAATACAACTTTTTATAATGTTTCGTTCACTGAATTTTAATATATTTACAGATATGTCCCAAAAAGAAACCCATATATATTAGCAGACACTATTGATTCCTCAGCTACCCTAACTCAACACACACAGCCCCAGACAAGCACTAACCTACTTTCTTGCCTCTATTCTGAACATTGTATATAAATGGTATCATAAAATATATGATTTTTGTGATTTGGCTTAAGTTTTAAAATGTTAAGTTTTAAAATGTCAAAGAGTTTTGAACTGAACCTCCATTTCCTTATTTGTAAAAGACAACACCTCCTGAGACAGTTATGAGAAGTAAATAGAATAATAATATGTGAAAACAAGTAACACAGTGCCTGGCATACAAAAGTTGCTAAATAAAATTTGACTTAATCTCTGAGAATAGTTCTAAGGAATCCAAATCTTTATTCCAGAGTCAGTTTCCATATCTTTCTGTGCAAAGGGCAATAGGATTCATTACCTAGCTATATTTATCAGTCAAAATGTCTTAAAAACTGCCTATTTGAAAAATGTTGAAAAACATGCAGAAAAACAATAAAACCCATTCGTAATTTGATCACTTGACATTTATATAAAATAAATGTCCCTAGAAGTAACTATTAACAGGAGAATGTATATCTAATTTTTTCTAAGCTTAGAACAAATTTATATGTAATATATATGCACACATGCACAAGAGATAAACCATTCAATGTCTTCAAGAGCTATATAATGTAGATAGCCAAAAATAGAAAAATGCAAAAACAATTATAAATATAAAACATAAAATTAAGTGATGAATTGTGTGTACAAGCAAAAGGAATGATATATGATAGACCATGTGTCATTCTCAGACTAAATTACACTAGCGGCTTTTGCTTTCAAAATTCAAATAGGACAGAAAGAAATATGTCACACAGACTTCTAATCCTGAAAGAGTTTAGCGGGTTTAACACAGCTAAATAAGGAGTCTCTGAAATGATTTTTGTTCATGGCACCCTGTGTCATAGTAATTTTTTTCAGAGCCAAAAGAAATACCACAATTCTGTTTATTAAGTAGTTGGATATAAACAGTTAATAAGTATTCGTATTCTAACTATTAGTCATTATTTCACAAAATATACATATATAGAAACAATATTTTCATTTTTATATAACCAAAAGTACTAATGGGAAGTGTATGACTCTTGAGCACTGAATAACCTCTCAAACTTTGGAATGGCACTGAAAACACCACCACTCTCACTTTTCTGTTTCACATTAGTTTTCATGTGGTGCTTGGTTTTATTTTGTTTTTAAGAGACTTTATTTTTAAGAGCAGTTACAGGAGCACAGCTAGATGAAGTGGAAAGTACAGAGAGTTCCCATATACCTCCTCCTCCCACACACCTCGTGCTTGCGTTTAAACAAAAATCCTAGCTTTGCAAAGATGTGACATCATCAAAAATAATGCAGTGTGACCTAATGTTGAAACTCTGAACTATCTGGAGATAGTAGTTCACACGATTTCTGAAAGATATCAAGTATCACTGAGCTCTTCTTGAAAATTTTAAAAGTACTTTTATGAGTTAGCTGCAGAACTCTGGGGTACCTCAGCACACAGTTTAGGAAATGCAAGCGTCACGTATTTAATCTTAGAAACGGTGTTCTATACACAGAAGTCTGTGACTAAGTGGAAAGCTCATGGGAATTAGAATGAGATGTAGTTACTGGCTTTGTGACTCTGGCCATGAGATTGAACTTGCTGAGCCACAGTTACCGTATCTAAGAAATGGAGGAACCATTCCTATTTCACCAGGGATGATACTGGCTAGGAGAAAACATTTACAAAATGCTTATAACATAATACCTTGCTCCAAGGCATGTGTCTCTATTATTGATAGCTGAAGGGAAGGGATGGTTGATGGTCCCCAAAGACACCAAAATCTGTGAGATTACCTGTCATTAGCATGTGCTATATTCTCACTTGGTCCTTACCACTCTTATTTTACCCTAAGAACTATAATTCGTATTTGCACTATTGTGTTGCCTTTAAAGGTGAAGTGTAAATTCTTAAAGTGCTAATAGTCATAGATAAAGCCCTAAACCTGAGATATTTCCATTACATTACTCTGAATGGAATGAGCACCTTGATTTTTAATTTTTATGTACAGTATAATGTTTCTGAAATTAAGGGCATAGATCCAAGTCTGAATTAAGTCACAAGAGACAACTGAGTGCATTGCTGGTTTTAGACTCTTAAAATAACAAAACAGGCCTATTTACGGAGGGCAGTGGACAAGGAAGAATGTAGTGTCACCAACCACTCACATTCACCTTCCAGAACAGCTTACACTATCAGTCCTACTTAGGTCAATGTGGCTGCTGATGGATACGATGTTAGGGACACATCCGGGACCATGACTTTAACTCTACTGTGACTTCATCTGCTGCTACTTGTTTTTGTAAGACTATTGATGCCACAACCTTGTGGGCTCACATATCACAGGCATAGATTTTTAGTGATTGGATTTACTTTACTAGCTGTTAAAATTGACAATATGTTTTATTATTTGAGACTACATTTTAAAAACTTAATACTCTACTCCTTTGTCCTTCACCAACTCCAGCTCCCTGAGATAACTAATATTAACAAGTTGGTGTTCGTTCCTTGACAATTTTTTTCCATGTGCATATAAACAAATACACATCCTTAAAGAATTTTATTTTAAAATAGGACCATATTTCTTAGATTACTCTGTAAGTTAGGTTTTTCCTTCAAAATCTAACATGGACACTCCTCGATATCTATTCATATAAATCAAAATTATATTTTTTTCTTAAAACTAATAATTGATATATTTGCTTATATTTTTATCTCCTCCATTAGGATCTAAGCTCCATAATGTTGGCAAATGTGTATTTTGTTTACTCCTAAATCTCCCGTGTCTAGAACCATGCCTGACACATAGTTGGCATTCAATTAATATTGCTGAATGAATGAATAAGTTAATGAATATGTATGTGCCTTTCCATCTGCCTGGAGGGCCCTTTTGCCCCTGCAGCTTTCATGTACGAGAACCAAAGCAAAGTTTAGAAATTCTTCCTTCCTACCATTCTCACAGAAATATGTTATTGCTTCATCTTTGAGCCACCCAAGGCTATTGATTCTATGGTTTTTTGAGCAGATCAGAGGAAACAATATATTCCTAAGAGCCATCTTACTGCATGGAACCTGGAAAACACTCAATAAACTGGTAGTTACATTAAGTCATTTTTATTCAATAAGTTTATGGGATGGGTACTATTGCTATTTCAACTTTATAGAAGAAAAAAACTGAAAGTCAGAGAGGCTGAGTAATTTACTTGAGGTTTGGTAAATGGAAGAAGCAGGATTTAAGATTAGTTCTGTCTGATTCTAAGGCCTACATTCCTAATCAATAAAATTTTCAGTCTGCCTGATATTTTCAAATAAAAAAAATACGTTGTTGTGGCTGAGACTATGTGCTCATCAAAATCTGTTTCTTGTCCTCCTGGACAGATACGATGACTACATTTCTCAGTCTCCCATGTAATTGGATGTGGGCATCTGACCAAGTTTTGGCCAATAGAATGTTGCCTAAAGTGATGATCACCACTTGCAGGCTTAGCTATAAAAACCTTCAGTATAACCCTCCATACTTTCTCTCCCCTTTGTCTTTAGCCTGCATGCAAGGATTCAGAAGAGAATTTCATTACTTAAGGTATCCAAGATGATGGAGCAACAAAATTGAGGGATCCTGGATCGCTGCATCAAAGAATGGAAAATCACTCAAAGAGTATCTACATTAAACTGTTAAATTATCAAAAAGTAAACTTCTATCGAGTTAATCTATTAACGGTATGGTATTATTAGCATTAGTTGCCTCCCCTAACAAGTAATTTCCATTGAAGGCTCTACATATGTGGCTTTGATTTGCTTCTCTAGTTATCTTCTTTCACCATTACCCCAAATAAGCACTATACCTTAGATAGAATAAATTATTTGCTATATCTCAAACACCTTACTCTGTTCCCTAACAGTTATAATCGCTTCATGGCTAAACCCTCCTTCTTCTTGGAAATTCATTTCATTGTCACCTCTTCTATGAAGTCTTACTCAACATCCCTGGGGTAGGCATCCTTTCTCTCATAGCACCTTCCTAGCTCTTGCCTTCACCATTGCACTGAACTGCTTCTCAGGCTCTCATCCTCTCTCATCACTCTGCTTATCCCTTAGTTGAGCTACAGAGCCAATACCCTGTTACCTCAAAATACAACTCATGGATGATAATTGCATACCTGAATCCAAAATCCAAAATATTGACCTCTCACGGCTCCATGTTGCATCGATAACAATAATAATAGCTAATATTTCTGAGTGCCTGTTAACTGCCATTCCCTATTCTGAGTGCTTTACATGTATTTAGTCATTTAATATTTACGAGTCTGTGAAATAACTATCTTCCTCATGTTATACTTAAGACAAAGTGAGATATAGGGTGATGAAGTGACTGCTCAAGGAGACAGAGACAGGAAAAAAACTGTTTTTTCTCCCCAACATGGCTGGAAACCCTCATATTCTGCCTTGAACTCACTGGAGTTTATCAACCCCTTGACAATTTGTCCACGTGTTTAGAAGAATGAGCATTCCTTTTGGATTTTCAAGTTTAAATGCTGGTTCCAAACTCCCCTCTCGACTTCTATCTGGTACCATAATTAAATTAATTCCCCTCATAAACTCAGAGTTAGATATGTCTAGAATTGATCACAAGTTCTATGAGAACAGGGGCCATATTTATTTTCTCTACTGTTGTATTCTGTCTGGTGGAATATTCAATGGATATTTGCTGAACAAATGAATTCGTGGTAGTGAGAATTCCACTGGCACCAGAGAACATCACAGCTTTGGGATTACCCAGTACAGAATGACAGCTGAAACTACCTCTTTTTCTAGTTCATTACTCACTGGAAAAAATAATTAGATGAAAACAATCAAAGAAAAAGTAAATATATTCACAAGCTGCAGTGAATGGTATGGACTGCAGGTAACATTGGAATAAACAACACCATTATCTCTAAAGTACACAAACAGATTATATTATATGTGCAAGGCAAGAGTTGGAGTTCTAGATAGAGAAAGTTTTAAATTCTAACTATGAATAATTCAGGGTGGTCAGGACCCAGCAAGGACACATGCCTGCAGTTAAATAAAGTGTAATCAGATAAGAGATATCTCTATAAAGAATGTGGCCTCTCTATACTTTCCTGAGCAGCTCTTAAATGAATGAATGCTGAAAGAGGGAAAAAATTAAGCTTATTCATCTTTGCTAGTACAATGATAAGGTTTAAATTAAGTATGGCCTTTTATTCTAAGATGTAAAGGGTATAGTGTGTAACTTGTAACTGTTCTTCAGAAATTCTTAAACTATGGCATTTTAGACATCCATAGAAATACAGGGCTTGTGCTTCTTATGCTCAGATCCAAGTGGGCATTGGTGAAGAAAGCCAGACATCTAAGTGACAAAGTGTACACCAAAGGTACTCCATGCCTAGGATCCAACAATCTTTACTCTTGGACTCCCTCAACTTTCCACTCAGACTCGTATCTCTCTTCCATCTTAGTCTCCTTTTCATCCTCTAAACTTTTTATAATAGTCTTTCAGCTTGGTGCTTAATTCACATATTTCATATTGATGAGTGTGATTCTAATCAAACCAATGGCAATAACAGAAGGGGGCATAAATTAGAAGAGAACACAAATCCTGGCTTAGGAAGATGTGGATGAAATAATGCTGGGAATGCCAGAAGCAGAATACTGCCCAGGGGTAGTCACTGAACCATCAGCACCATGTGGCAAAGGAGCAAGGCCCAAGCAACAGTGTTGGATCTTCTGTGAGTTTCTGGAGTTCAGAACTAAGGCAAAGCCAAGAGTGGAATGTAAGATTTAGAAATTCAAAGCAGGTGGCAGGTCACATTGTTGGGACCTTGTGCTTGCAAAGGCACTATGCTTTGTTTCTTCTAGTCATTGGACTCTGGGCATATGGCAGCAGATCCTTTGTAGCCATTGTCTACTGGGAGAGGGGATGCACTTAAAGCATTACTAGGCCTGGCTCTTCTTGTTTTTAGAGCTGAGGTGCAACTCTACTTGAAAAGGACAAATTATTATTGGTACTTGGATGGAGTAAGACAGGAGTTTATTGTCCAGATATAAACAAAGCATAGTCTTAATTTAGGAGTTCTACCCTCGGGAAAAGCTAAAAAATCAAATTTCATAAGAATAAAGTTATGAGGAATGATTATCTCTTTGGAAAGTAATTTTACAACATGAATGTATTACAATGCTTAAAAGTGTTTGCCTTAGCTTGGATTTCCCTTAAAACAAAGTTTATAGGAAAATGTTTCCAGGGAATAAGAATAAGGTACTAGGCAGAGGGAGATAAAAAGGATAAAACAGACTGTAGGCACAGTATCAAGGTTACCACTGTGGGAAATAGAGGATCAATTCTGTCAGAACTCCCCAAGAGACATACAAAATAAAATTCTACACTAAACTGTCTATCCAAAGATTATGGGTGCCTTTATCATGATATCAACCTGAAGCAAAGTTTTGGTCACAGGTTGCCAAAGGTTGCCAAAGTTTTGGTCAAAGGTTGCTCATTCCCCCACACTGCTAAGTTTCACATGTACATAGACTGATAAAGCACTTGCTAGTCTCCTGGTGTTGGGGATAAAAATCAAAGCTGTGCAGTACATTGAAGGCAAGATACTGTTGGTTCAAAATGAGTTAATTGTCCAAAAAATGGCCCATCTCAGCCAGATGGAAAGACACATGCGAGTAAAATCTTCTTTTCCATTAATTAATACAAAAATTTGGGTCCATAGTATCTGTCCTATGGATTTAAGGTAAAATATGAAAAAAGATGATAAAGATGCTTACCATAACCTTATTAACTCTAGGAAACAATTGTAACAGACTGAGAAGTTAAACAGAAGGATTAAAGTGAATCTCTATAATTGATGTTTCTAAAGGGTTGATAAGAATATAGGAAGATGTTTCCAGTAGAACATGAAGTTGGGAGAAGAAAAGATGCTACATTATATACATAGAATAATCACATCATATAAAAACAATCATGTATAGAAAAGTAACCTCAAAATATCAAAATGTGAGAGTAGTTATATTAAGATCTTAGGACTGTAGGTAAAAATTTTCTTCTACATTTCTATAGGAGCCACAAGAAGAGATCAAGATGGTTTCATCAAGTAGGTTATACATGACTATTAATGCCCTCATCTGGAGACTTGATTCCCATACATTATTTAATCCTGTGGTTCTCCTCACTCAACTCATGCCCTAAACACCTATTTTTGTATTCTTATCTTATGCCTCTTTTCCTAAGTCCTCCCCTTATAAAATTGTTTTCTTGCTTCTCTGTGGCCTTTTGGACAACTCTAAACTCCATTATTACTCCTGGCTACTTCCTACTGTCCATCAGGTAGCCTTTCCTGAGTTGATCTCTGCCTCCTGACCTTCCTGTCTGCGTCAGGTTCTTCTCTTGTCTAGTCCCATAAGACCCTGTACTCATCCTACCTTAGCACTTATGAAGCTGTTTTGTAATGCTTATGTATCTGTCTTGGACATCACTCCTAATAAGCCCCTTTACATGCATTATCTCCTTAATCATCATAACTCCTCTATCAAATAGGTATTATTAACTAACTTCATTTTATAAAGGGGATTCATAAACTCAAAGAACTTTAGTAACCTAAGGTCACATAACTAATACATTGACAATTAATATCTGAACCAGGATCAGAATCCAAGACAGTTTTGACTTCGAATCCATTTTTTAAACATTGTGTCCTGAGAGGGACAGTAACTTAAGCAACATAAAACACAAGGCCTCTGTCAATCCAAAGTTTGTTACATTTTGCTAAACCAAGGAATATTTTATGTTTACAACATTTTAAAGATATAAAAATACTTGTATGATACTCCTATGTGAAAAAGCAAGATACAAAAATGTACGTAAATGCAGTATATTCTAAACATACGTGCACACACACATACACATATAGAAATACATAAAAATATTAGATGTTTTATAAATACTAGGATTATTACTTTATTTTTATTTTTCTATATTCATCAAGCATTCTACAATAAAATTTATTATTTTTAATTAGAAAAATTAATTTAGTTTTGTTTTTATGTAATTTGTTACATATAAAATTATGCGTGATATTTCAACCATAAAGCTAAGTTGAGTGAAATTGAAAAAGTGAGACAAAATAGTTATAAGCATAGGTATAATTGTAATTTATTTTACCTGAAGCAGAATTTGAATGAACGAGTGATTCTGGGATAATTCCTAGCCTTGTTTATACATTCATCAAATAGGTAAAATACTTTGCTCTCCCTTTCTCAGTGTGTCCTGTCCAAAAGAGTTTGTTGTCAGGACATAGAACCTTTTCTAGTAGACACAAATTAGGTGATGAATGATAAAAGGCATATTTTCAGCTATATTGAGAACTTCAATGGAGAAACTTTAAGCCAGAACAGGAAAAAGGGTTTGGAAATGCTTATGGTCTCACCAGTGGTTTTCAACAATTCTAATGAGTGATGATGAGTGTACCTATGACATTCCAGGGAGGAAATAGGTAATTAACATTTTTTTCTTAAAAATATATGCATGATATATGATATGAAAAGGTGGTTTCTGAATTTCCCATCATAAAATTCAGCTATTGCGGAGTCATAACTCAATTACAAATATGTAGACTTGGCTGGAATTTGGAACAGAACATTCTGTCTTGATCTAGAAAGCACTTTTACTTTTGAAAAATAAGTAAATTTTATTTATGGTTTTGAAATCCATGTTTAATTTTGCTTTAATTCCAGGAAAACAAGTGTTCAGCAAACATCAACCAAGATTAAAGTATCAAACACAGGTCAACCATACTAGCAGATTAAAATAACAAGATCTAAAATTAAAGTTGTATAAATTATAGCTCATAAAACAAAGACAGCATACTTCTCTTCATGAAGCCCAATAGCTAATTTATACCTATTTTCAAGGTAAGATATGAATCTTGCTTTCATTTTGCATCAGGATCCACCAGTGAATACATTTCAGCATCTCAATGGTAGGAAATTGGGGATCTGAGCAAGGTGGAGTAACCTTTTTAAGAAAGGATCACTCTTCTGAATCAAAGCTGTCTGGGGGCAAGGAAGCCAGAGCTTCATTACCAAAGCTCAACACCTGCAGAAACTAATCTGTTCAGGCTGCGTTATTCATTAACACGCCAACTGAAATTAAGACTGTTTAACCTGAACAATTCTAGCAACACAATTTTGCTATGTTTGTAGTGAAAAGAACCGTAAACATGAATCCAGGGACACTAGGTCCATATTCCAGCCTGATTATTCGTTATCTGTGTAGTATTAAGTGAGTCTTCTAACCTCTCTGGATCTCATCTAATATCATTTACGAAACAAATAGAACTGTCGTGAGAATACAATATAAATAATTCTGTGGCTTTAAATATTTGGGAAAATATATATAAAGGAAATAACTAGGAGATCTGAACTACTTTAGAACGAAAATTAAAGTGACTGTAAGAAAACATGACTAAATGGCAACAATGGTTACTTCAGGTTGCTGGAATTATGGGTGGGATTTGGGGACACGACTGTATTCATTTTTCTTTATACTTCTACGCATTTCTCTAGAAGTACAGAGATTCCACAACAACCAGATGAAATAGTCTGGGTAGGCAACACTGCTGAACTTATATATTCCCCTTTTTCTTGGTTACAAACTACTGAGTGGCTCC
Source organism: Pteropus vampyrus (assembly GCF_000151845.1). Lineage (NCBI taxonomy): Eukaryota > Metazoa > Chordata > Mammalia > Chiroptera > Pteropodidae > Pteropus > Pteropus vampyrus. The sequence goes on along the minus strand of NW_011889325.1, from coordinate 402,341 downwards.
ATTTCTAAATTTCCCCAGTGGTCCATCTTTGGCATTAGATCAAATACCACAATATATTTTAGAAGGGTGTGAGAAAAGGAAAGCAGACCGCTAGAACTTAAGGGCTTTGGCAATTGGAACTCTGAGGTGAATTTGGAAAGGATGATTTAAAATAAATGAGAAAGAAATCCTGTGGCTTTTGGCAAGAGGCACACAAAATACCACTGCTTGGCTCCCCTACCTCTGGTGCCATTAGGTAGGAGAGGATGTTCGTTTGCTTTGGATTCAGTATTTGGCTGTTTTTCAAAATATCCCATCCATTTGCAAATGAGCACCAGCTTCTCTCAGACCCCCAAATGATAACACATTTTAGAGTGCAGGGTTAAGGCCTAGTGCCACAGTGACATGGGCGTATTTTGGCCTTTTGGGGATGTTTATAATGAGATGTTACCATGAATGTTATCAAATTTTTATTGACTTGAAATTCTCAGAAGATGCCTCCCCTCCTAAAGGAGCCTCCTGTTCTCACTTATGAGAACTGCCATCTCTTCAAAGTCCCCGCAGGCACATGGGGATTTTGGAGAGCTGGTAAAAGGGGCCTGCTCAAGTCCCAGGCATTTTCTGGAGGGTATCCCGTCCTTTTGGCTGCCTAAGAATTAGTCTTTTGTCTAAGGAAAACCAGCCCAACAACTGCCTCCATTTCCATTGTTCTCCAGTGTTGGGTGGGTTTGTGGAAAAGTTACCTCTGAGCAGTTGGCAGTGCTGCCTGATGACAGTATTTCATGTGCAGCAAACCAATGAATTGCTGTTTGTGTGTTCATACTATGCACTTTGTACCTGGCACCATTTGCATGTTTATAATGGACCTCTGGATACGTCCTATTTAAACTCTGTCTGTGTGAGAATCATGAGTGAATTTACGTCCTGTTCCGAACCCACCACATAGGAGTTTACCAGCCTTTTCATAGGAGACAGGAAAATAGGCTTTATACAGAACTTTTACAAAATACCTATAACCTTTCTTAAAACAAAATATTGCATGAAATTCAAGATGTATGCAAGTCAATGGGGAAATACGAGGAGAAGCCAGGAGTAGAATTCTAGGCTGAAGGAAGAATACAGAGTGCCATCCTTGAAAGACCAAGCTTCTCAAACTTGTTTCAAACTTGTTTCTTTTTTCACTCTAAGTACTCCCTCGGCTGAACTCTATCACCCTCATCCTTTCAATGGCCTCCTTTATGTGAATCACCATTATGTTAAGTCTACATTCCAAGTCCTAACCTGTTTTCATATTTCCTATTCCCTCCTGGCCACATATAGCATTTCTGATAAGATACACAAAAGCTCATCAGATTCAATATACGCAAACCATCATCTTTCTTCCTAATCTTTATTTATCTGCTGTTTCTATGCAGTTTATATCATCTCCAACCATCCACCCCAACTGTCTATATTAAAAATCTCTGAGCTGTTCTTGATATCTTTCTCTCAGCCAATTAGTTATCAACTCTTTGCAGTGATACCACTGAAACTTTCCTTCCTCTTGTTGCTACCCACCGTTACTTCCCTATTCGGCCTTCATCATCTCATCTAGGTTAGTACAAAACCTTCAAGTGTTCTCGCAGTTGATTCCCACTCTGCCACGAATTTTATCTTTCTAAGATGTCAATTTGGCCACATCGCTTCCTACATAAAAATGGGCCAAGACTCCCACAATTAATAGCAAGGTTCTCTTGGGCGGGTGGCCCAAACAATGCATTAGAATAAGGTAGAAACTCACATGCAGTTCATACCAATTTGCTCAGTTAACTTACGCCTATTTAATTTTTAGCCAACCTTTCACCCCCTAATACCCTATCCCCACACACAGGCCTTCTCTATGTTCTTAGACACTCTTTTGAATTTTCACTTTCCTGTCTTCATGCATTCTGATTAAGTTTCTTGGAAATTACAACCTTCCTCATAGGCAGAATTAATTGCTTTCTCATTTATGTTTTCATAGAAATTTATATGTTCCTCTCTTACAGTACTCTTCACTCTTTATCTTTATTATTTATGTCTCTCTCAAATTTTAATGCTTCAAGGACACAAAAACTGACCCTTACTTATCTTTATATCCCAGACCATGTGCTGAGGCTGACAGAAAGGAAGTGCTCCAGGACTATCCTCTGAATTGAATTGAGAAAATGCTTTTGTTGCTTGCGATCAATCAGAAAGCCACCTGACTCAGACTCCAAAACGGTGAATTCTCAGCTAGTTCCTTCCAGCACTAAAGATACCTGAAGGGATGCATTAGGTCCAGTACAGCCCAGTGAAATTCAAAGTGTTTATTACCATAGGGATTTGACCTACAACACCTGCTCTAAAAACTCAGGCTGAATATGTGAGGTTCAAAGACATTTTTGGCTCTTGCCTGAGATTTAACACATTTATTCTGCCTTGACCCTTGGTATCTCATAGGAGCAATGGATAGAAAATGTATCTCAAAGAAAGAAAGAGACTGTTTTTTAATAGACAATTTATTATTACCATTCCCCAACACACACGCGCGCGCGCGCACACACACACATACACACACACTTCCGCTCCTTGTAGGAGGGCTTTGACCCATGTCTCTTCCTTTCAGGGGCTGAGATTTGACTTTGAATATAACTCTGATTTTTATTTTTCAAAGGAGTTGAGGTCTCAGTAGGAGTTGCTGAGGTAGTATCAAGTGCAAAGAAGTACAGTTTCCTGTGTAATGCCCTTTCTTACTTTTTGGGGACTCTTATAATCTGAGGAACAGGAGACATGAGAGCGGAGAGGCACAGAAGATTTTTGAATGGAAGAAGATCTGGTCAGAGCTAAACACCAGCAAGATAAGAGTAAAAACAATATTAAAAATGCATTGGAACAACAGCCTCGGGGCAAAGAGGCCAGAGGTGAGCATAGTGCAAAGATTCTGTTTAAGAGGTCCTGAGGTCCCAAATAAAACTAGTGGCAATTTTGAAAGAGGGGACAGTAAAGATAATAATAGAAGTATATATAATGTTAGCAATTATCATTTATATTTGGAGTTTACATTCATTAAATCATTGAAAACCTGGATAACCAATCTATGAGGTATTTTCATTTTATAGATTCAAAAACTAAGGCTTAGAGAGGTGAGTGTCTTACACAAGTCACACACTTATTAAATGGCAAAACTGGTTCTGGAATTTTAGTATGACCAGTTTCAGAGATCCTGCTATCATGCATTGTAAGTAGGATGAACAAGACTTTCTGAGCTTCTAAAAGAGTATATTAGGTGAGGGAGAAAGAAGAGATAAGATGTATGCTTTAACTATTTTCCTGTTTTGTCAATTATACTTCAAAGGGTTGAAAAATATATGTAATAATAACATTTGTAATTCTAACGCCAAAAAGAAACAGCCAATGGAAAACCCTAAGCTTTGTGCCTGAATAATTTAGAGCTCAGTAACTTCTTTAGCAGAAGTGAGGATACAGGAATAGAGAGGAATTGATTTCTGGTAGGGATGAGTTCAGCGCTCTGCAGGGTAAGTTCGAGTTGCCCCTGGGACATCTGTTGGGGAGAGTGTTCAATAGGCCCTTGTAAATGGAAAACTAAAGCAACAGTGTCATTTTCTCAAACGCCCTGAGGACTAAATTTGGATTACAAAAATGGGCATATGGAGTTAACCTTCAAAGGCGGCTATATAAGAGTTGAAACTCAGTGCTTAAGCACCATTTAAATTCTTGAACACCCCAGATAATGCATTCCAGCTTCTCCTATACTCTTGCTTTTAAGTGAAAAGTCAGTATATACTTTATATCATTCAAGTGTGTTTCCCCCACAGCCCTGGGCCTCCATGTAAGTTCCTTTCCTAATGTAATTATTTAAAGAGAACATCCTGACCAATAATTTGCATTTTCCCCAAGAGAGCATGTAAATTGGATACCAAGGCATAAACGCATCTCTTCTGATTTTTAAATATAGATAGTATATTTGGCTGGAACCTCAGATTTTGTTGTTTTTTGAAAGATTTCTTTGTGTCTAAGGCAACATTACTTGATCTTCACCTTCTCCGTCTCATATCTACCACTTCCTTTCTTTCCTTTTCCTTTTCTCTCTCCCTCTCTTTTTTTAAGATACAGCTTAAAACAAATTTGTTTGGCAGGCAAAGTTCCTAGAGGTACACTGGTAATCCTTCAGGTTCCTAATTCTGTTATATGCTTGTAGAAAAGATAAACTAGTTTGAATACCCTTATGTGATATAAAGACTAGAAAATAGAAAGTTAATATTTCCAAGAGATTCATTAAGTGTAAACTAAGCACAGAAACTCAGAGTGCTTCTCAAAAAAACAAACGAACAAACAAAAACAAAAAAACCTTGAAATATATGGAAAGAAGAAAAATAAGTGGAGGAGAGGTATATGGAAGGTTTAGGTTTTAAGGGACCTATAGATCCAGTATTGTGTAAATTTCATTTCCATTTCATTCAACAAATATTTATTAAGCATTTTTAATATATACAAGATACTGAGCACCATATAGGATACAAAGAACAAGCCATTGTTCCTCTGTCTGAAAGAAATTTTTATTCCAATAAAGAATAGAGTAGGATTGATAAACATATGACACATGTTCCATTATTTTCTAATCCTTTTCCCATGACAGACATTACTAATCATTTATGATACGGCGCTGGACAAGATCTCATACTCCATTTCAATATTGTGATCCAAGCATTACCACCAATCTAATTTGGCACATAAAATAAAATCTATTTGTCACCGAGGGTTAGATAGATGCATACAAATTAACATTTCAGGCAGATTTTATTAAATGCTATATAAAGGATCAATACTCTATTTTAGGAAGAGACAGAATGGGGGAGGTTAATTTGAAATGAGGGCTTTTAAGAAAGGCTCCATATAGAAGGTGACATTGAGCTGGACACTGAAGTATGAGTACATCATTCATCCGTTCGTTTATTTAAAAACAACTCACAGATTCTCTGGTACACCAGGCACTATACTGAGTTCTGACCTCAGTGCTGCATTGATTCAAGTCCTAGTTCCACTGCTGAATTTCACTAGAAAATTTTAGAAAGTCACTGAAACTCTATGGGCCTAAGATGAAATGAAATGATTATTAGAAGACCTCGGAATTCTTTAAATTCTGCACTGCTGTAAAAATTATTCTGGCTAGAAGCATGATAAGGTCAACAGCCACTACCCTTTTTTAGTATTGCCTAATCTAAATTATATTATAGCCTAGCACAGTCTCTAAAGTCTCTGCTTGCAGTCCAGGAGCGAGAAGGAAATAAATGAGTTCAAAATGGAGCACAAACTATATCCCTATTTACTAAGGGTGCAAGGTTGAGAATCAAGGGTCTTTCTGCAGGCCAGTGTTTGGGTAACTGCTTGTATTATTCACAGTAGGCTGAAAGAAGCAACCTTAACAGCAGGAAGGTGGGGCTGTGAACCACACAGTCACTCAGGTACCCAGGATCCTTCTATCTTGTGTGCTGACCATCCATAGGGCCTCAGAGTTTTCTCATAAACTCCCTGTATGCAGCCACCCAACAATGAAATTACCATGAGGAAGACACAGCTGCTCTTAACTGCCTCATCTCAGATGTGACAATGATCACTGCCATTTCGCTGGTGAGAATTTGTCTTATGATCATACCTAGAGGGAATAGGGATGGAACTATGATACAGCTGAATGCCAGAGAAAAATAAATGGGGTTTGGTGAACATATGGCATTTTTTCCATCACACTCTTCTAAATGATAGGTGGTAAATAACCATTTTTTTCTCATTGCTTATCTATTTTTCCTCCTGGCAATTTAGAGTGAAAAGAGATTCTCACTATTGTAGAGGACAGAATTTCTTCACTGTTACAGAACAATTTCCTAAATAGTCATTGCTAAGCATAGCCTCCCCAAAATGTTTCTCTTGGATAAATGATCCAAATCCTAGGATGAAGCATATTTGAAATAGAATAATAGTCCCCCAAAGATGTCCATGTCCTCATACATGGAACCTGTGGATATGTTAACTTACAGGGGAAAAAGGACTTTGCAGATGTGATTAAACTAAGGGTCTTGAGATGGGGAAATTATATGGGATTATCCAAGTGGGCCCAATATAATAACAAGGGTCCTTATAAGTCAGAGAGTATAGCAGGAGAGTTCATCAGAGAAGAGTATGTGATAGGTCAGAGTTGTGTAACGAAAGACTCTACTGGCCACGAAAGGCTTTGAAGATGAAAGAAGGCCCCATGAGCCAAAGAATGTGTACAACCTCTAGAAGCTGAAAAAAGGCAAGGAAACATATTAACACAGTTCTGCTGACATCTTAGTTTTAGTCCAGTGAAACACAGAAGTCACCTAGTAACCTCAAGAGCTGTAAGATAATAAATTTATGTTGTTTTAAGTCACTAAGTTGGTGATGATCTGTTAAAGCAGCAATAGGAAAATAATGCAAAGTACAGGACCAAAATTGGTAATAACTAATACTCATTAAGTACACACTGTGTTCCAGGCATTTTCCCAAGCCTTACAATTGTTAACTCATTCGATTCTCAAAATAAACCTATGAGGCGATGAGGAAACTGGGAAATGGAGAGGCTAAGGAAATTTCCCAATGTCATGTAACTAATAAGTAGTAGAGACAGGATATGTATCCACCACTGGAATATCATTAAAGAAAAAGTTGGATATGACAGATTGATCAAAACATACACACAAAACACCCCCCCCACCCCCACACGCAATATTGTGCAGCTCCTTCCTTCAAGAATGAAGGAGTTAAAATTGCTAATATTTTCAGAAAATCTGTAAGGAGGAAAGCCAAACCACATTGGGTTTGGAGTTCATTTTTTCTACTCCCTGCATCTGAGCTTGGCCATGTGACTTGCTTTGGCCAATAGGACATTAGCAAACACGATAAACAAAAGCTTGAAATGTGCTTGCACACTGGTATGTATCCTCTTTTGCTGGTTTTGGCATTCAGCCATTGTAGAAAGAAGCCAGGACTAGCTTACCAGATGTTGAAAACATATGGTCCATTTGCCTCTATTACCCCAGCCAAACTCAAGATATGTGAGTGAGACCATCTGGGAACAACATGCTGACTACAATACTATGAATGAGCCTAGACAGGACCTGCAAAAGAACCACCCAGCTGAGCCCAGACCAAACAGCCAACCTCACAGAATGGTGAACTAATGAGTATTTTAAGACACTAGGTTTCAGAGTAGTTTCTTACACATCAAAAAGTAATTTAAAATTGGACCATTGGAAAGTTATAGTACCAGGGGAATCACAGTCAGTCTCTAACCTTCTCAACTATCTCCTGTCTTCTAAGGGATTATGTATTAGGATTGATGATTGAACAAACATTACTCTCCAAACTTCTTTATAGGTTTTATGAAAACAAAAGTAGCAATCTAAACCACTGTGTTCTTAAGCAAAAGGAAATATAATACTTTTAACCAAAAAGGTAACTGGTGTAATAAGAGTATTATATGTAAGGAAAATTTTAAGTATCTATTTAGCATTAACAACATCTGCAATGTTATCAAAATCCTTAGCACTTTGTATCTATGCCGGTCTTAGTGTCTTTTAGCCATAATTCCCCAGTTTCCACTTTAATATCTTTAAAACGAACAGAAACTTTTTTTTTTCTCTTTAATGAAATAAAATTGTTTGGACTATAACTTAGGACATCATAAAGCAGTTTCTTTTAAAATATGGAGAAAGGTGTTCTAGAAGTACTATGGAGGAATTAACACAATCCCAACATAAAAGTCTCAATTGTTGCTGCTACCTCAATTCAATATACTATAGTGCATTTTTGACCCAAAGCCAGCCCATCATCATACTCCAAATTTCTAAATGTTCAAGATGAAAACTCGCAATTCTAGAAACCACACCACTGCTGTTCTTTAACAAACTCTGTTTCATTTTTCAAAGTAGTTTATATGTTCCTAGAGTCACCAGAAAATTTTATATCTTGCCTTTGATTTCGCCAAGGGAAATTATACTTCCCTACTTCCCACAGATTGCTAATGCACTGTACAAAAACCAAATTGTTTTTCTAGAAGTTACCAATAACATTTCAAATTTTAAGCAACAAAAAAAGAAGCCTGGAATCCAGCTTATTCAGTGATTTATGACTAACCCCTTCTGAGCAATTCCTATTTATACATTCATTTGTCGTGTCTCTGGGTGATACATTTTTGGCAGCATCACTGGACACAATATAGAGTGTCCTGATTCTCTCCCTGAATCATAATAAAACATTTAGCAGAAGTTAAATGATATTGCCTTTTAATTTTCTTGTAGAAATCTATGGTTTGTGTAACATGACTCAGTCTAGTTCTGATTAATGGGGATGCATTTTACTCTCTGCAACTGCCAAGTCCACAGGTATTAAAAGCTCTCACAATCTAAATACTGGAATTAAATTCAAAGCCCTGTGAGCTAAGAATTTACTGCTCTAAGGAAGAGATTACAAAGGAATTGAAAATAAATCCAGTGGTAAATTTAAGGCAGTTCCTGAACTACTGTTTCCTTCTGCAGTGGATTCCTTCTGACCCTGGATGGATAAGATAAGTTGCTTTGATAAGAGCTGGCCCCAAACTAACCTTTGTATTAGCAGTAATGCAAGCAATGACTCTCCTATAACTATATGAGTACTACATATGAATTTGGGGGCTGATGTATTATATACAACATAGGGTTATCCTGTTGGGAGCATGGATGAAGTCATGCCTGGTGTCAGTCACCCTCAGATAGGAAACCTGAACACAGAGACCATCTCTCTCAGAGCATTGCTCTGACCACATTACTATCATGCTCAAAGGTTGATTGTTTTGATGCTTATAAAAATAAATTCAAAGGCCTTAGCTGGACATTAAATTATATTGAAATTCTCAAACTTCATTTTCCAAGAAGTCATCTCTTATTTGTGATCTGATTTCCTATCCTTCCCCTCCCACTTCTTGTGTTCATCATGTTCCCCCTTTAGAAATAGCATCTTTTATGTTTCATAGCTTTCCCATGCTACATCCTCATTGACATAATCCACCTTCCCTCAGCTAGAACTGAAGTCTTTATTCTTTTAAAGGCTCTAGCGTCTGCACTTTGGTAATTTGGTGTTTATCTGCTCAGGGTGACATAACAAAATACAATAGAAT